>NC_139905.1:6102427-6589927 GCF_905171665.1 Trachurus trachurus | reverse complement strand
TTTTTTTTTTTTTTTTTTTTTACTTTAGAGATAACCTCAGTGGGTAATGACATGTTTTTCCAGGTAATTAAGTCCAACTCTAAACAAATTTAAAATAATAAGCAGGAAGTAAATAATGAAATAAAAGTATTAAACAAAACAAATGAGCAAAAAAAGCAGCACAGTTTCAGTAGATACTTCATCATTATTATTCTTATTTTTAGCTTTCTCTAATGGTTTGTTTGCTCTTTTGCTATTTTTAATAATTTGATCTTGGCTGGATTATTTCAAACTCATCAAAGTTTGTCCAAACTAATAAAAATGTCTCACTACAAATTATTATATCAAAGCTACTACAATAAATAAATATAAATTCTTTCATACAGACTGTTTCCTGCATAATATTCTATACATCAGCTCATTGTGTCAAATCAGTGACGAATAAATGACAAATTATTTTATCATTTATGTAAATGAATCAGTGAAAACATGAAAAAATGAACCTGATAATAATCAACAGTCAAACTCAGATCTCCTCAATACTCTTTTATGATATAAGATGAAATATTCAAAAGAGTCTTAATTCAAATTCTGGATGCAAACACCCACACACACACAAACACACACACATTTTGTTAAATGTTAATTCAGACATTAGTCATTTTAGTTCTATGTTAAAAAACAAAACAAAAGCAGATCTGGGCCAACCTTCAAACGAGAACCGTTCATGTTCAGTCCACGTATCAGTTAGAAAATCTGACATTAAGCTAAACGAGGTTGAGCTCTGCCTCTGTCGGCACGCTGCGTTCACTGTCCTCGTTCATCTGTGTGTCTATGTGTGTCTGTATGTGTGTGTGTGTGTGTCGGTGAAGGACTTTGGTTAACCCACTTATGCAGCTGGATTTGCATTGAGTGAATCGAAGCGAAAGATTTAAATGGCATCAGTCTTGCTATTAAAGCAAAAGCAAAACATCAGACAAACAGGGAGGAGCAGCCCTCTCTCCCTCACTCTGTGTGTGTTCGTGTGTGTTCATGTATGTGTGTGTGTGTGTGTGTGTGTGTGTGTGTGTGTGTGTGTGTGTGTGTGTGTGTGTGTGTGTGTGTGTGTGTGTGTGTGTGTGTGTGTGTGTGTGTGTGTGTATGCAATGGGGGGGTGCTGTCCCTAGCCTCTGCTCAGTGTGTGCAGCAGCTGCAGCTTTCAGCCTCAGTCTGCACTGTAGGGGCCATTCTGCTGTCTGAAAGACTGATAGATACAAAGAGCAGGACGGTGATGAGAGATGACTCAGAGGGTCGCACACACACACACACACACACACACACACACACACACACACACACACACACACACACACACACTCCTCTCTCTCTCTCTCTCTCTGCAATGTTGCATGTTCAACGTTTTGTACAGAGTGAAAACAAAAACCACGTTTCCAGGTCAAGGATTTGAATCGAGCTTTTAAAAAAATTGAAGGGGGGGGGGGGGGGGGGGTCGCACCGTCAGGAGCTGATGTGGGTTTTTAGGGAGGTTTTTTGGGAAAACGAGGCGTGACGCAGCCATCAAAGCGTGTGTGTCAGTTTCACAACTGGCCTGAGGGCAGGAAAATCTTGACTGAATTTGGAGATAGTAGTCCTCTCCTCTCCTCTCCAACCCCTCCTCCTCCTCCTCCTCCTCCTCCTCCTCCTCCTCTTTCCCTCCTCCCTGATGTGGTCTTATCCTTTGTCATCCTCTGTCTGCCACACAGAGCGTTAGAAAAACACACACACACAGAGAGGAAACCATGGATACAGATGCTGCTGAGTCTGACCTGCTCCTGATGCTCACATATGTTACAGAGGAAAACCCTGCGAGCGAAGCAATCAATTCTCACACTCTATAGGAACAAACAGGCCTGCATGTTAACACACACACACACATACACAGATGCAGACACACACACACTCAGAGAGACACGCATGGCGCCCACAGTCTAATGAGACAAAATCAGAGAGAGTGCATGAATGGAGCGCCCTGATTCGAGCTCCGAGCGCACACAAAGCTCTCATGCAACGTTCACAGTCGCCCACTGAGGGTAGGGGTGGGAGTCTTTTGCACGATCCGATTTGATTCAGATTTTTGGGGCTATGATTCGATTCAAAATCGATTTTCGATTAAAAACGATTTGATTCCTAATGATTTCTGCTCCAGTCTGTCGGTGTGTAAAGGATCCTCATGATCTCCTCCAGTCTGCTTTGCAAGACAGAACGACTAAAGTGTCTTTTTCACATTTATTGAGTTTTAAACATTTATCCATGCTTAGATGGAATTGTTGAAACTGTTGCATAAAAGCAATATCACATAGTGCTTAAGTAACAAAATTAAAAGTGCCTCTTTATTTAAAAAAAAAAAAAAATAGTGCAGTTAAACATGCTGCGTTTTAAATTCTAATGAAATGGAGGCCGACAGCCAGCAGATTTGTTTCATTTTTTTTATTTTTTAAAATGGATTTTGGGACATTTTATATCGATTCTGAATCGTATTAAATGAGAATTGCGATTCTTATGTGAATTGATTTTTTTGGCACACCCTCTGACTGAGGGTAGAAAATGGAGCCGCTCACAGTGGAGAAGTATTAGAATAGTGAAGGGCTCCTGGTCTTTCACCATCCCCCCACTTTCCCTCCCCCTCCTCCTCCTCCTCCTCCCCCTCTCCTCCCTTGTGGGCTCTCAACCACGAGCCCGCCTCCACAAATCCCAACACACATCCTCACCCTTCTACTAACCTCACTACTGTCCCCCCCCCTTCCTCCTCCTCCCCCTCTCACTCCCACTCCCACTCCTCTTCATCATCATAATCCATCACAGACCATAAGGACACACACACACACACACACACACACACACACACACACACACACACACACACACACACACACACACACACACACACACACACACACACATACACGCCTCTGGATGTGAGTAATGGTTGGTTCCATGTAGAGTTGGAGGTCATGTATATACAGTACGACGCCTGTGGGCCAGAAACCAGCTCCTCTGTCGGATCGGACCGGCGGCGACCTGGTGAGAGAAGCTGCTGTTTCACAAAGATGAACTGGTTCAGACTGAGCCCAGACATGATGATACATAGCTGATTATAATCACAGGATGGATTAATTCATGCATCTGTTATTTATTGGTGATTGGTAATTGTTATCAGAAAACTGCTTCCTAAAGCACAGAGTGACATTTTCTGATTCTTGTTTCGTCCAAGCGACATTTAAATCTTCACTGCATCGTCACATAGGACAAAGAAACTGATGTACAATATTAAATGATAAATAGATGCAGTTTATATAAAGCTATAGAATAATAATAATATAATAGAACTAGACCAGTCATTGTATGATGTTGTATCGTACTGTACCGTATCCTATTGTACCATACTCTATCATGCCGTATTGTATTGTTCTGTACTGTACTGCACCGTATCATACTGTACTTAAATTATGTTTTGTAGTATTATATCATTTTTAAATTATGTACTGCACTCAAATTATGTAGCACAATATTTAACCTATGTCTAGGTTGCTCCCTTGCACTTGTAGCGTATACGTATTCTATTGTTTTAGACATTGTAGGATATATTTTATCATATACTTCCTCTTTGTATCCTTGGAGCATCCTGGCAGAAAAAAATTCCTTTAGGATTAATTAAGTTCTATCTATCTATCTATCTATCTATCTATCTATCTATCTATCTATCTATCTATCTATCTATCTATCTATCTATCTATCTATCTATCGTATTGCATTGTATCGTATCGTATCCTATTGTACTATAAACCTCTAAAAGGCTCAACTCAGTCTTATACCTCCCTAAAATGGTTTAGGACTAAAGCATCATTAATTTAATATAATAAAATAGTCTGTTATTGCTGTATAGACTTGTATTAATGAGAACGAGAACAAGTTTTTCATATCACCTACTTGTGATCTCAAACAGAAATGATCAAGAGAAGATGATAAGATCCAACTACAGTAGAAATATGTTCAACAACCTCGAACCTGGCAAGCTGACAGTTCATCTTGTCACAGACGTGTAAAGTATCAATAAATCATTCAACAACAGCTGTAAGCTACAACTCGAGCACCTTTTATAATACATGATGTTTGCCTGTTCACTTCCCATTCATAATGTAAGATGTGTTGGATCTGATGCGGCTGAGGGAGCAGATACATTTCAAACATCAGCTCAGGAAACTTCCTGGTTCGACTCCAGATGCCTGAACTGCTCGTAAAACACACACACAAACACACACACAGCGGCAGCGGCAGCGGCTGTGCAACATCCTGCGGCGCCGTACTGGTGTCCCGGCCGGCCGGGTGTTTATGTGCACACGGCTCTGTTTAGAGTCTGGAGTGTCCATGGCAGCAATGAAGGAGCAAACAGAGGAGAGACGCTCGCTGCCAAACAAAGACGCCTCAGAGCGGATCGCCCAGAAATCAAACTGTCTTTTAAAACCAGTGAGAAGAGACGAGCCGCACATCCAGAGACACACTGGTCCAGTTATACTCGGTCTGAGTTCATGTACTGTGGAGACTGGACAGCAGAGAGCCACTATCTGAGGACTGTTACTGACTTTACTTCAGATAAAATAGTGGAAATAAAGTGGAAAGTAAGTGATTTTTTAGAAAATAATATAAGTATTTAAAGTATTTTCAACGTCAACAAATAGTTGTATTGTTCCTTATTTACAGAATCTAATGACTCTAATGAAACCAGTGGAATAAAAAACCTTAGTTGTTCAGATTTTCAACAAAAAAAAAAATGTTTTGTTGACTAAAAGCTCTGCTTCAAAGTAAGAGTCCTTCATAGAAACATACTGGAGCCTAAAATATAATATCTGTCTTTGAAGTGTAGTAAAAGTCAGGTTTTAAAGGGATAGTTCAACCTTTTGGCAAATTGGCCCATTGTCATAATCCCTATAGTCATAGCAGTAGGTTCGTTACCTTTAATTGTTGGTGCAAGCTATTTTTAGAAAGGCGGAGCAGAGCCGCAAGCTGCTCAGAGCTACGCTACGGATGCTCATGGGATTTCTTGGTTTCCCTCATCAAACTCATCAAATACACAATCCAACAACTCCAAAATGCTCTGGTGAACAAGTTGTGACCTGCACATTCACCACGCTATGAGATAATAACAGAACGTTACCAGACAGAGTTGTTTTAGAGGTAAATTCAGAGACTGCTTGCTGGAAAACTGTCCCTGAAGGCAACACGCAATCAGCGATTTTGCATGAATGAAATGAGGGAAACCAAGAAATCCCATTAGCCTCCGTAGTGTAGCTCTGAGCAGCTCACGGCTCTGCTCCGCCGTTCTAAAAATAGCTTGCACCGACAAATAAAGGTAACGAACCTACTGCTATGACTATAGGGATTATGGCAATGGGCCAATTTGCCAAAATGTTGAACTATCCCTTTAAGTAAAGTAAGGAGGATACTTCAAAAATAAAAAATATGCTCAAAAAGTAAAAGTGATATTGACCTTGACTTAAAAATGATGTCTAACGCTGAAAACACACAACGTCCTGCACCAAGATGGCGTCTGTTGAGGATGAGAAGTGTTCATCATTTTACACTTTTAAATGTTCTGAGTGATCTAATCAAGGTACTTTTATGTATAAGTGTATGTGTGATGCACTTAAACACTTAAAACAGGAAGTGTGTGCAGTAAATGTGGACGTATGCAAATCAAGTGGCAGCGTTATTGAAATTATCTTGCAAAGTGGTCGTTTTTTTTTTCCTCCCTCTCAGCCTCCAACCAGATGTTTCAGCTTCAATATTGCTCCATGTTTTAAAAAGACATCAACAACTCAGTGTTTATTAAGAAAAATGATCTTTTTAGTTATTGTGTTTACTCCAAATCTTTTGCATGCGTCACAAGTGAGGAATCTTGTTTGCACTCCTGGCTCTTATTGTGGAGGGGCAGTCCAGTCCAAACAGAGGGAAAAGGGTTAACAGCCTTCAGCTCAGCTCAGCTCAGCTCAGTGTTTGGTGTTTTGTTTTTCTTTTTTTTTCTTTCTGTTTTAGCTTCAGGGCTTCAGCAGCAAAACTCTGGTTTTTCTAACAGGAGTTAAATGATGCTGTTTAATTTCAATTTAGCTCAAAAAGCAGGAAAATGTGCCAAACCCACATGTTTCCTTCAGTGTTTGTGAAGACGTCGTTCTGCTGCACACACAAAAAAACACACAACATCTTCTCCTTCTCCTTCTGGTGCTCTCCTCTCAGTGAAACCCATGTGAAATAAGCCGCTAACAAGCAGAGAAGGGGCAGAAATATCCCCTGAACAGATTTACAGACTTCAGCACATGGGTCAATTACCTCTCTCACTCACACACACTCACACACACACACATACAATTCTTCACTTATTGATGAGATTGATGCCGTGAGCCCGGGGAGCTACTACTACTACTACCGCTCCCCTGGTGTGTACAGCAGCTGATTAGAGTGGAGATTTATGAGCGAGCATGAATACCGTCTCTCTGAGCTCAGATTGACCTGAGACTGAGGAGGAAGACAGAGAGACGCTGAGGGACGAGGGACGCATGCATGGTGGAAAAAAAAGACAAATGGGTTAAAGGGATAGTTCAACATTTTGGCAAATTGGCCCATTGTCATAATCCCTATAGTCATAGCAGTAGGTTCGTTACCTTTAATTGTTGGTGCAAGCTATTTTTAGAACGGTGGAGCAGAGCCGTGAGCTGCTCAGAGCTACGCTACGGAGGCTAATGGGATTTCTTGGTTTCACTCATCAAACTCATGAAATACACAATCCAACAACTCCACAACGCTCTGGTGGACAAGTTGTGACTTGCACATTCACCACACTATGAGATAATAACACAACATTACCAGACAGAGTTGTTTTAGAGGTAAATTCATGCAAAACCGCTGATGCGCGTTCCTGTCGGTGCCAGTTTTTCAGCAAGCAGTCTCTGCATTTACCTCTAAAACAACTCTGGTAACGTTGTGTTATTATCTCATAGCGTGGTGAATGTGCAAGTCACAACTTGTCCACCAGAGCGTTGTGGAGTTGTTGGATTGTGTATTTCATGAGTTTGATGAGTGAAACCAAGAAATCCCATTAGCCTCCGTAGCGTAGCTCTGAGCAGCTCATGGCTCTGCTCCGCCGATCTAAAAATAGCTTGCACCGACAATTAAAGGTAAAGAACATACTGCTATGACTATAGGGATTATGACAATGGGCCAGTTTGCCAAAATGTTGAACTATCCCTTTAAGCGAGGTAAAGCGGGACACTGTGGGGGGAAGAGGAGGAGGAGGAGGGGTGGTGGTGAAGATGAAGGGGGACATAAGAGCATTAGGCTGCTGCTGCTTCTCTTTGTCTCGGGCCAAAGCAGACCTGAGACCTGCCAACCAGGCTCAGCTCCGTCAGCGCCCGGGCCTCCAGACAACCGGAGGTATTAATAGAAGGTAAATCACAAACAACAACATCAACAACGCTAATGAGTGACTTGATGAACAGCTGTCCCATTAAAGCGTCTCCGTCTCCTCATAGCACCTGCAGACGTTTCACTCTAAACAGGCTAATAGCTCCACTTCCGCCCTCCTTCAGCGAGCATGAAATTGGCACTCAGAGCATCGTCAAGTTCATCGTGCATCGTGGACATGGTCGTCTATTCAGGGGTGTGACAATGAGTCAATCAGCTTCATTAGAAAAAAAAACACACACATGCATGGATGGATGGATGGCTCCCTGCAGAAATTAATTAGCATCGTGTAATGAAATGTGGCTCTCGCCCTGCGGCAGAAGCATGTAAAAATCTAAAAAAAAAAAAAAATTAGATACAAAAAAATCTTTGAGGAGCCAACGTGAACTTCAAGGATCTGAGCTCCTCCATGTTGCTGCTGCATCACACACACACAGGCTTCACACACGCACACACACACACACACACACACATACATTGCATGCTGGCAGGACGGAGAGCACACAGAGGCCAAATGCCACTGCCAGCCGCGGTTGAATTTGTTTACTGCAGATAAGTAGAGACATCGTTGCCATCACAGCGACTGAACGCAGAGAAGATGATTTTGGCCGAGCATCGTGTGGAGGAGGAAGAGGAGGAGGAGGAGGTTTGCTCTGGGCTGATGTGTGGTGCAGTTACACACACACACACACACGTGCACACACACACTCTTACAACCCCATATTCTAATTAAGGATTTGATTTGGGTTAAGCTGTTGACATGAACCCTGTTAATCTGCCACCGAGTCTGTTCACATGAATAATTCAGCGTTGGTGCGTCCACCTGTGGTGTCTGGTCCGATGCCAGCTGACTCCGCCCACTTTGACGACCCTGCATCTTTGATCTTTGATCTTTTTTTGGAGGGGGGGGGGGGCATTTTAATTTTCCAGATTAACACATGAAAAATCATTTATCTCTGTCCCCAAAAAAAACCCTGTAATCTCTCATGACTCTAAAAACAAACATTTGCTTTGATGTATTTCACTGAAACTTTGCAGAAAAAGCTTTAATTCACTGGTAAAAACGTCGACTTTGCAGGTTTCAACACGTGAAGGATCTTTCAATTGTTGCACAAGTGATCAAGTGTTGAGTTGTGAAAGTTTCACTGCAGAGTTACATGTTAATGTTTTGTATTTCATGCAAAAACTTTGAGTTTAAGATGAGTTTATTTATTATTTTCAATACAAAACCAAATTTACAGATGTGGTTTGAGGAAGTGTTGAATGAATGCCTGAATGTGGTTTGCACGACAGAGTATTAGGGCCACATTGACAAATAAAAAAATCGTAAATCGTAAATTTATTCTCGTAAATTTATGACTTTATTCTCGTAATGTTATGACTTTTCTCTCATAGGAAATGTACGACTTTATTCTCGTAAATTTATGACTTTATTCTCTAAGTCTGTGTTTTTTGTGGCCCTAATACTCCGTTGTAGGTTTGGCACATTAACGATTATATTATTTTCGTGCATTAAATAATAACAGCTGCATTTATTGATGCTGCAGCTCTTTTTAATGGGAGATGAGTTGAACTTAGATTATTATTAAAGGACGTGCAGAGCCACATTAGAGAAGACCAAGATGTCTGTGGAAGTGTTTTGTTTTATATCTGGGCATTTTTTGTTTGTGGCCTTGAGTTGGCGCTCTGCAGGGAGGAGGTCAGGGGGGTCAAGCGTCTCGCTCAAGGATCCTTCAGTGAATCCTCCGGCTTGTGAGAGGCCCCAGTCAAAAAAAAAAAAAAACCATAGAGATGTGTCATCACGTCAGACATCGACCGTGACCTCGTTTCTTCAGATAAAACCACAGGACATCACTCATGTTAACATCAGGCCATGAATGACAGGGGGGGACAAGGATCTCCACCGCTCCTCTCCTCCACTATCTGGGTAATAAGTCAGTCAGCGCACTTTCATCTGACTGCACCACGGACACTATCACTCCACCGCCGCCGCCGCCGCCACAGCCGCTCGCCTCGAGGAGAGAAGTGGGCGGAGCTCGGCTGCAGGAGGAGGCCAAGGTTTATCAGACGAGCAGAGGCTGAGTTCAGATCCAGAAACATGTCACCGCTAATGAAAGACTAACGGCTGAAAGTGTCGGAGGTAAAGTGTCACTCGCTCCATTTTACAACCTCTTTATCTTCCATTTATAACAATGAAACACACTAAATGATATAAAGCAAAAATACATCAAAACACGTTTAACCATAGTGATCTGAGTGTCTGTAATACGGAAGCCTTACAGGGACAAAATGTATCTATCTGAAGGATTACAGGGTCATTTCAGCTTCAGACCTATATTCAGGGGTCAAGATGATAAAATTAAAGAAACTAATTATGGTTCATCTCTGTATTTTTGTGCTGTGTTCAAGTGTTGTACAAAAAAAGAACGACTTTTACGCTGCAGACTGTAGATTTAAATGCTGCAGGCGACAAAAAAGCCCTTGAACACATCGTTATCTACACTTTGAGTCGACTGCCATCAATGTTGATTAATAGCAGCTTTGTTTTTTGATAAATATTAATGTGATATATTTGTTTGCATGTTATTTTTATGGGATAAATGAGCGAAAGAATCCTGGACAACCTTGTCTCAGTTGTTGCTGATATTTATCGTGTCGTGATTTTTCGTGGCTCATTTATTATTTAGCTCATACGCATTGATTTTTGACAGTTCTCATTGATGTTACTGTTTCATTACTCTTTATTTATTTATTTGCTTTTTTATTCCTTTGTTCACCTTGAATAATGTTCAGACTCCAAGGTCAGTTCTTATTCCATCACATCATTATGTTTTTTATCGACGTGAATATATAATAATATCAATTTATGGCCCTGTTCTGCTAATGAAAACAAGCTCTGGATGTAAAATTTCAAAATAAAATGAATTGCATGTAAGCTGAATATTTTTTAGGGGGGAAAAAAGACTCTTTTGTGCTGTAACTGTCTTTTAGGATACACCTAAACTGAACACACTCGCACTCTCTGATGTCACTGGTCACAGAAATGTTTTCTCCACTAAGACAAAATTAAAAACGCCTGTTGTATTTTATTCTCCTGTTGGATCGTTGAACGCCGCTCGGGTCTGTTCCTTCATGTTTGAGACACAAAAAAGAAACGAGAGTGGAGGCGACGTCGGCTGCCAACATTAAGAATTGATTCACAGTTGCAGCCAAATTCGGCAGATGGCGAGTGAATGTAAACGGAACTGAGGAATCAGATTTTCCTACAAAACACTTGAAGGATGCAGAAGAGGAAAGAAAAGAAAAAGAAAAAGAGAGGAGAAGAGAAGAGAAGAGAGGAGCGAGGAGGCACGAGGGGGCTGGAGGAGCCGGGGAGGAAACATGGTGAATGAGCGCAGAACAAAAAGAGCCCTCTTCCCGGCAATATGTTCTCGCCTACGGTTACACTTGTTCCAATGCAACTTTAATCATCCAATCGCTGCTCGCCGTGGCGACTGACAGGTCTGGTTGTGGAGAAATTGGATTTTGCTTTGAGAAGCCGTCCAGCACCGAGCAGAAAGCAGAAAGAGAATAAGACGTGAGTGGATTTAAATAAGCGAGTGTGGACGTGTAGGAACTGCATTAGAGCCAAACTCGTCACGTATACAGAGGGAAACGTTAGAAAAAGAGACGTGTGATTAAGGATCCAGCGCTTGGAAATCCTTTGTTGCCTGAAGCAAATCCTGCAGGCCGCCTGCCTCGCTGCCTCACAGCGTAGAGCATACAACCACCTAATGAAGTCCCCTACATCACATTAAAGACCACACAGCGCTCTGCTTACATTTGCCAACATGGAGATACAGAGTGGGTTTTGTTCGGGGGGCTCTGCTGCACAGCGACCAGATAAACTAAACAGCGAGATGGAAAAAATCTTCTCTAAGTTATAGCTTAAGAGTCGTGCGTGCAATGCACAACGTAATCCATAACAATTTTATCTCTCTGATAACAGCCTCAATTCCTTCTCCTTCTGCCGCCACCGCTGCTGCTTCACATTAAAAGCCTCTATTTTAATTGTAAAGCGGCCACAAGAAAAAGCAGCGTCGTTAGCGCTGATTGCAAAGAGTCTAAAGTCTAAAGAGCAAAAAAAACAAAACATTTTCAGAAACAGATTGTTTGTGCTGTGCAGACAGACGCAGGCCTCCAACTTTCCAGCAGCTCTGAACCAGTTTGATCCACCACCATCCTCACTGTGTGGAAAATTACTCGCCATGTGTGCAGCCGGTTCTTCAGCTTCCTTCAATCAGATCGATCAGATTGGATTTTTAATTGGTTTGGCTGCAGAGTAAACCAGTGGATGAAGAAGCAGCTGCTCAAACAGTCAATATATTTTGCTTCACTACACACTTACAGACAAACACTGTACTATTGACTTCCACTTAAGTATCTGTCTTTTAATTAGCTCTATAGTAAATTTCCTTTTATTTTGAAACTATGTTGCTTCCATGAAGAACCAACCAGAACCTCCTCCTCCTCCTCCTGTCCTAATGTCCTAACGATGCTTCGTTAGATAAAGAGAAGGGTGACGATTCTCTGTCTGAAGCTTTAAAAACTAAAAGTATCCATCTAGTTTTAAATGTGCAGTTAGTTTAACATGACCAAACTTCATCATTGACCGAACTGATAAAGATATATGAAAACAACAGCGGCTCTGTACAGCTTCTTCTATCAGTCATTGGGTTGTTTAATATCAGGATCAGACAACATGTAGTCAGGAGTTTAACACGATGTTGCCGTGGCTGACAAATTTCCAACGTCGGGCCCGATTATGAACGTTGGGGAACGACAAACAGGCGTGTAGTGAAACATAATAAAAGAACGTTGACCAGAAGTCTAGCAATTTTCTCTGCCTCATTTGAATCTCCTACGATGTGAACCTTGACCCTGACCAACTGAGCGCTCTGACGCGTTGTTTACACACATTAAAGATACGTTAGCTCGCTTAATGTACTTAGTGTAAGTTAATGATTTTGAGGTGTACGCCTTCATTCTCTCTGAAGGACAGATGGTCATACTGTCCTCTTCACCAGACCCTGGAAACAGCACCACAATCGTTTTTTTCTGCCTTTTCTTTATCATGTCCAAGCTAAAGACTATAGCATCACATACAGTGCTACAGTAGCCATGATTGACAGTTTGTTTTTTGTTTTGCCTACAGTATTTTTGAAGGGGAACTATATGCAAGTCTGATCTCTTCTCTTCTGTTTTTCTAACCCTCCTCTCCTCCATGTGCATTTGTTTTCAACGAAGCTGGTGAGAAAGCAATCCATGGAGCGGTGGATAACGTTATTTATCATATACGATGTGTATATAGTCTTATCTGTCATTAACAAGAGATTACGGGTTACGGGGCGCGTTACGTTTGTGTGGCGGCTCCGCAGAGACGAGAGCTGGGACACCGGGTCGGAGGCTCTGAGGTTGGTTTTCCCTGTAACAGTTTACAAGTCATTTATTAAACTATCACAATTACTCTGAAGCTGTTTGATTAAGGTACAAATATTGCATAGTTCCTCTTTAAAATCAAGTACTCAGGTACTTTAACTTAAGTGAACATTATCTCTTCCTGGTGGATCTGTGCTCGGTCCACCTGTGAGTTCAGGAGCTGAGGAGTCACAGCCCTGATGAGATCCAGATCCGACCTCACGGTGCCAGCAGAGGAAGCTGCCGCTGCCGCCGCTGCCGCTCTCTCCCCCCTACGGCCTGCACATACAACCACTAAGTCATTATCATTCCCAGAACAAACACGTTCCTCATCTGAGTTAATCTTTATGTAAACGGTTTGTCTCACGGCTCCTTCAGCAGAGAGAGAGTCTCCGCTCCCTCCGCTCCCTGAGCTCCCGACGCTACCGAGGCCGAACCCATAATAAATAAAGAGGAGAAGAAAAACAGAAACAGCACACAGCTATTTAAAGTTCGGCCTTAAGCACTTCTGTCAAGTGAATCCCCCCCTCCCCTCCCACCCCCCACACTCACCCCTACCCTCCCACCCCCTCCATCCTTTTTTTGTTTTAGACAGAGAGTCTCCAAGTATTAGCCCGTGAGGCTAACAGCCAGGCTACACTGGTAGCACGAGAGCATCTGTGCTCTCGCCCGTGGGCTTTTTCCTTCCCGTCACACCACAGTGGGGTCGAGGCTCGGATCGGCCCGAGGCCTTGTGGCCATGGAAACGCACTCATGTATGAATGTTACTTTGTTTAAACATGACTCCAAGAGGACAGGCCAAGAGGACGGGACAGGACAGAGACAGAGAGGGGACATCGCGTGTCGGTGATGTAACAGGAAGAGGTGGTTTCGGTGCCAAAATAGATTTTTTTTTATTAATGGAGACCAGAAGGAAACTGGAGCTAAAACTGAAAGTGGAACGATGCAAGTCCGGTACTTTTTTGCTGTTTTGGTCACTTTTTTTCTCCACAGCTCCCCCTACAGTTTCGGAGTACATATTGTTTTGTTTTGTATGTTTTTTGTTTTTTGTATTGTTGTAAAAACTCATCACTAATCCTCCTCCCGTCCTGGCCCCTGTGTATAGGCTATTTGTTTACAAGGAGGCCGGCGAGAAGGAAATCTGTGGAGCGATTTCTACTGAGGTGGGTAACGTTAACAAGACATAACAGATTACAGGGCGTGTTTGTGTATGTTTCTGACGAGACAAGATCTGAGACACCGGGTCGGAGGTGCAGATCTTGCAAGGTTGTTTTTCGGCCAAGAGACACTAGGACATTATCCCCGTAACAAGTCATTTAACCATCAAAATGACTCCAAAGCTGTTTAATTAAGGCAAAGATCTCATCCAGTTCCTCTTTAAATCAGCAAATTATTCCTTAAAGTCTCAGATTTCATTGGTTTCTCTCTGACACAGTCTCTCAGTTCACTTACAAGAGAAGGGTTAGGGGTTTTTCTGCTTTTCTCAGTTTCATCACTGCAAAATTGTTTCTACATAGACAAAACTGAAGATTTACACACATCATTTTTCACTAAACAAAACAATTAAAGAAATGACTATTTAGAACATACTGATTGATTATTTCAAATGAAAATACCGTATCATGGGCAATATGTGGTGTTTTGATTGTGTTTTACTGCTTTTAGTCTTGTCTTTGTGTCATGGAGACAGTGATGTGCAGCACCTCAGTCCAAAATGAAATTCCTACAGGGACGATAAAGTATCATACGATGTGAGAAGTTGATATTTCACTATGAATTTTAAGTCTGCAAAGAATGTTTTTTTTTATAAATCAAATCTGCCTACTTATCTTTTTTCATGATCTCTTGCTCATATCGTCTCAACATTTTCAAACTGCTCCTCTTTATTTTCACATGTGATCATAAAAAAACACAAAATCACAAAAACAAACAAACATCAGAAATCCTAAACTGATTTAAGCTTCGTCTCTAAACCTCTCTCAACAAAACTCACTTCCTGAACCTTCAAGGTCCTGACCCTGAACCATCTGCTGAAACATTAACACACCTGTAAGGTCTTATTAAAGAGACGACACCTGCTGCTGTGATCATTAGACAAGGTGTAAAATCTCATGAATATATTATTGAGTATTTTGACCTTCAGCCCCTGAAACCCTTTTTTTTTTACGAGGGTCCAGTGAAGAGACACGAGGTTTTTTCCATAAGACTCTGTATAAACAGTGAGTTTGACCCCGGAGCATCTTAGTGTCTGGAGGAACATGTTGTATATAGAACAGCAGCTAAAAATAACCAACCGCTGCGTTAGCTTGTCTCCTTCTAGCATTTTATAAGTGTAACCCCCCACCACCACCACCACCACCCCCCCCCCCTACCCCCTGATGCTCAATTGAGTGAAATCATCCTCGGAGATGTTTAAAGAGCCACCACTCGGAGCTGGTTCACGTCAGAACGAGCAGAAAGTTTCAGAGCCTGAGTCGGTTTTCTGCTTTTTGCTGCTCCGCTGGAGATGATGAATCAATCGAAGGAGGATGAGAAAGAGAGAGAGAAAAAAGAGAGAAAGAAAAAGAGAGAAAAGAGGCTTTAATACAACAACTGAACTGATGAGTATTCAGAAACTCGTGGAGCGAAGTAATGAACCCGTGACACAGTGATGGAGGTTGTGACCCGGTGATGGAGGAGGTCGTATAGTAAAGAGAGAGGGGGGAAGGAGAGGTGGAGGATCTGCAAAAGCTGACACAGCACTGACGAAATGGGAGTAATATGTGCGTTTGGTTATTGTTGATATGATGAATCACTGCTGCATAGACAACAACGCCCCCCTCCCCAAAAAAAAACAGATTTAGATGTGTCCTCCTGTGTGTGTGTGTGACGTGGTGTCGTCCTTGCTCGGTGAACCTGGCTGCTGCTGTTTTAGATGCGTCAGTGACAGAGACCGAAGGGGGTGTGTGTGTGTGTGTGTGTGTGTGTGTATGTGTGTGTGTGTGTGTGTGTGTGTGTGTGTATGGTGGGGGGGGGGGGGTCGTCGGCTGCCCCAGCTGGGCCAATCAGGCGTGAGCGAGCGGCTCGTGGTCGTCGGATCAGCGCCTGCCTTCCGCCATGTGCAGCGCCGTGGCACAGATCCCCTTATGGATCCTGATATGTTCTCCACAGTGTCATGCAGCAGCAGCAGCAGCAGCAGCAGCAGCGAGTGTGTCTGTGTGTGTGTTTGTGTGTTTGTGCAGATAACGGAGGTGACTGGCTGTGTGTGTTTAATGAAATCTCCTTCACTGCGCCGTGGAAACTTTACAAACTCTAGTCTGCACCTTTCTCCGGCCTGAAGCTCATTTCTTCTCTAGTTTCACCTTTATAAATATATAAGTAACTATAACTAACTAACTCTCCACGCTGGATAAGCTCCTCCCTCAGGACGCTGCTCTTCTCTCCTCTCCTCAGTCTGTTTAAACCTCTGACATTAAAACTCTCCCATGAAACCGTGACTAATAAACTTGTGATGGGGTTGAGCAGCTCTGGCAAATTGACCGACTCCAACCGGCAAATCTCGGAGGAAAAAAGAAAAGGGAATAAACTTTCAACTATATTAAAAAGGGAAATAAACTAAAGTGATTGCAACACTTTACAGAGAGAGAGCTGTGCGGTGCTGTTGATCTTTAACATCCATCGTTACACAGTTTAAAGGTCCATGACGAGGATTTTAATGGTACTGACTCCATTTAAAATCACATTTATGGGCTAATAATTGAAACATAATTGCTAAATGGATTATGTAATGTAGTGTTAAGACTGTGACCACACTAAATGTACGGTTTGTTAACATCTAGGTGGACAGTGAATACATGAAAAAAAGGAGTGTTAAAGGTGAGTTCCGTGTGTTGGGTTCAGGCAGCCATGATGTTTTTTTAAAGGTGTTAGGTGAGTTTCCTCAGTATGAACATTACATGTTTTTAAATAGATGTATTCATCGACTTTTACACATATTTCAGGAATTATATCGAAATATATTATATTAAAATGTAGACAAATACATTGTATGCTATCGGAGGGTTACAAAACAAACAAGTTTACATGAACTTTAGTTGTCCAGTTAGACGGATTAAAGCCATAATTCCTTTTTTCCAAGTGTCATGGTTCAGTTCAAGCTCCAAAGTCTCCAAAAGCAAATAAAAAGAAATAAATGTCACGTGAGATCATACGACCAAGGCAAGGAGACTAATAAGCAATAAAAAGTTATTTTCATATCTGCCTGGTTTGTTTTAACATTAGAAAATGATTTTACTTTTTAAAGTTTATTAAAACACATGCATGTTAAGAATGAATGTTCACATTTTACATTTCAAACATGTCTCATTCTTCCCATTGTTTATAATTATCCAATATAAACCCCCATCGGATTGGAATGATCTCCTTCCTTCTTTGCGTTCTATTACCTCTTTTCATTGTTTCAGGATGTCACTATACTTCTATCTTAAAACAAATTGCTCATGTTTCTAATTTAATTAATTCATTAATTCATTGTTATTCTTTCTTTCTCCATTTTCATTATTCCTACTATGTTATCCAATATCTCTATTCTGTTTGCTAGACTTATGTGGGTAGGGATGGTGTGCGGGAGTGTGTGAGCAAGATGTCTGTATCTGTCATGTTATGTATGTATCTATAATGTAATGTAGTGTATTGTTGTTATGTGTTGTATGTATATGTCTGTCTAGGGACCCCCTTGAAAATGAGATGCTATACATCTCAAGGGGCTATCCTTGAATAAATGCAAATGAACATGTATATGTAGGCCTACTGACAGTCTGAGTGACGGATATTTATCTATGTAACATAATCCTATAATATAAGCACATACATTTGTATGGGCCAAACATAATATATACTGTATGTATAATTTTTTTTCATATGTTTATATATTGTATTATGTGCACATGTATTTTATATATAACGTACAGTATGTGCATATGTGATATTTGTGCATGTTAAAATATAGATTTATGTGTATATACTGTATATATATAATTAACCTGGGATTGTTATGTTGTTGTTTGCTGTAGCAGCAGTACGAGCTACACGACTGGTCACAGATCATTGGATCAGATGCAGGTGAGGTTGAGTCAACCTGCAGCATCAGCAGCAGCAGCAGCATCAGCAGAGGCTGCACAGGTAAAAGGGAAACGACAGGTCTGAGTCACATGAGCAGAGTCAGAGTAGAAGCCCAAACGTTACCTCATCACTGAACAACACAGAGACACAGAGAGAGAGTGACAGTGAATGAAATGCATCTCTCTCTCTCTTTCTCTCTCTCTCTCTGCCAGTCACGTTGTTGCCCCCCCCCTGCCCCCCCCAGAGGACCGGGGGCCGTGGCATAAGACCTGTCGCCCCGCATCAGGGCCGGGGCCGCGACAGCCCAGCTCATATGTAAATGTGTCAGCGTGCACAGATTCATGAGTCTGACATATCAGTTTGAATATGCATGCTCAACGCTGACTGGAGCGTAAACATCTCTGTACATCAGTGTGTGTGTGTGTGTGTGTGTGTGTGTGTGTGTGTGTGTGTGTGTGTGTGTGTGTGTGTGTGTGTGTGTGTGTGTGTGTGTGTGTGTGTGTGTGTCAGGGCACACGGTGTGTATGTCTGAGCTGATCCCAGTATGTGATCCTGACATTCCCGGTGGGAAGGAGCCTCACGACCGTTTTCATTCGCTGGACCGTCCGTATCTCTTCATGGGAGGAGACGAGGTGAAAGTGACATCTGATTTCATCCACACTCAGTCTGTGTGTGTGTGTGTGTGTGTGTGTGTGTGTGTGTGTGTGTGTGTGTGTGTGTGTGTGTGTGTGTGTTTGTGTGTGTGTGCGCCTCCATCTTTTTCTCTTACTACACATGTCGCTGCTTCTTTACACCTTCATCACATGAAGATTTAAGGCTTTTCTCAGTTTCACGTCTTTTTCTACTTTTTTTTTGGAGGGAAATTTCACAGCTGATGAATTAAAACATTAATTCTGTTTCGTGCACAGGCATAATCACTGTGTGAATTAAAATAATCATTAATCTGAGCCACAATATGATGATTTTAAGAAAAGTATAACTCAAAATACTGTGCAAAGTGTAGAAAATGTAAGATTTATCGTGGTAAATTTGGGTCAATATTAAATTAGGTGAATTAATGACTGTTTTCATCGTCAGTTAATCAGATTTTAGCTCATTTATTATCTGTTTAGTCAATAAACAGATAAAATAACACTCACTACAGCTCCTCTGAGAACAAAATTCACTTTAAATTGACACAAATAAAGCAGAAAATTCTCATATTTGAGAAGCTGAAGCTCCAAAGCGGCTGCTGGATCGTTTCCTGTTGGCAGACCAGTCAATTAGATTATCTCATTTATTTCAGCTCTATGTAAATGAGCACAATTAGTGAGTGAACTCCTGTGGGTATAGCTACTTCCTGAGTACTATACGAGTACTACTACTGCATTGCAGTTGTTTGAATACGTGTGTGTTGCACAACCATCACATCATCATCACGTGCTGCGGCCGCGGTCTGTTGCTCCACGTTTGACGAGAATCACGGCGGTCAGGGAGGATTCCCTTTTGTCTCACAACATCATACGCATTTTGTTTTGTTTTTTCCTTTTTTGTGCAATTAAAAGCTCAGAGATCAGCTGTGTCGTCACGGCAACACGTGCACCAACGCAGCTGGAAACATGTCGCCTGCCCTGCGAAGGGTCAGGGCCGACTGCGGGGCTCGTTTTCCTGAGGAGTCATCCTGAGTCACGGGGAGCTCGACACAGACCTCCTCCCCTCTCGCCCTTCCCCTGCTCGTTGCTGCCTAATATTTGGACCCCAAGCCCCCCTCCACCCTCCACCCCCTCCACACACACGCACGCAAAGCAAAAAAACAAGAGACACAAAAACCTCAGCTGCAGAAGCACGACGGTCCAGTCTCCTGACTCCTCCACACGAAGGTCAAGCTCTGGTGCAGCTCATCGTTTCTTTACGTTTAAAGGGACATTGTGTAACTTCTCCTGTTATCTATTCACGAAAATCGATTATTTCGTTCAAACGTATGTTTTTCATTAAAGCAGAAGTAAGCGATCCGGTCGCTTTGGCTAACTTCTTGTCAGCCGATGGAGTTAGCAGTCCCCACCCTCGTCATGGACCCATTGGTCCTCGTCCCTACATCACCACATTCATGCGCATCCCTTGGCTGCACACACAGCCCTTCATGCCGTTCTCTCTCCTCATTGGATAAAGCTTGTAGGATACATGGAAAGTTTTCTCCTCGGCTTACAACAGAGCAGAGTGACTGACAGATCTGTGTTTCAGACCAAACACTCTATAGCCGTTTTCCCACTAAAATTAGCGGGTCGACACAGGTTTTTTAAACGCGGGTCGACCCGCTAACAATCGGCATTTGGCCCCTTTCCCATTGACCAAAATGAGCCGAGTCTGCCCCCCGCTGAGGGATCAGACAGAGCATAAACCAGTCGCCCCGCTCTCATCCGCGGTGCAAGAGACACACACAGTCATGCCACAGCCGGCCGCCGCGGAGTGTCCGTCCGCCGAGGCAGACTCTCTGGCTGGCTGACCTGGAGCACCAGGACCGCGGAGGACAGAGAGTCTGCTGCGGCCGGATGACGGACGTCCGCGGCACAACACGTCAGTTAAACAGACTGTCGCTTCTTTTCTTTTCTTTTTTCGTTTTCGGTCAGTGTTCTCTGATGTTTTGATCCCAGTCTCGAGTGAGAGCAGAGCGGAGCAGAGCTTTGTTTTGGTACGTGATATGAGACGCGACCGGCGCGATGACGTGGCGTCACGTAACGTTCAGCGTCATCACGTAAATTAGCGGGTTTCCCACTGCCACCAAAAGCCGATTGTTAGCGGGTTTAAACGGGTTTTTTGACCAGTGGGAAAGGGGTATTAGTGATTGCTGTAGGAAGATATAACTATTTAAGACTTATATTAACACAAATATTCCGCTTACTTCTGCTTTAACCAGTAATCTCCCCCCCCATCAAAAAACTGAAGTGTTCCTTTCAGCTCTGAATGAGCCGTTGATATCATTCATATCTCCATGGAGCGGGTAAGCTCGGTGCTGCTGCCATGTGGTGTCGCCATGTTTTTACGTTCAGTGGCAGCGTGACGGTAGGAAACCACGGAAACTCAGCGGAGACACCGGAGCTGTCGGCTCAGGTGGAGGTGGCGTCTGTGAAAAGTCACCGCGGTAACGCAGTGAGGAGGAATGGAGCGTTACACTGATGCTGCATTCACCTGCAGTCGGGCAGACGGCCGTCGCTAACAACAAACCAGATGTCATTTTAGTCACAGAAGTCGAGAGAAAGCCGGTAAAACGTGGGTCGGGTAAACAATACCACATCGCCATGACAACATATTGTCACTTGTATTGTTTTGCCTCGTGCTGACGGACCACTTGTTTACATAGAGGCTTGTTTATGCCGTTACATGCAGCGGCCATCTGCCCAATTTCATGTGAATGCAGCATGAAAAATACGATTGAGTTGCTTGCGATATACAACCACAACGCTAGATGGGAGGAATTCCTACACAATGTACCTTTAATGACAGTTTAATTAGAATCTCTGTAATAGAATCTCTCTCACACACACACACACACACACACACACGCTGGCTCCTCTCTGCAGCGGCCTCGCCAATTATTTTCATGACAACGTTACGGAACAAATTTCACTGTCTGTCGTCTACTTTCAATCTTGGAGATGAAACTGTTCTCCCAGAAAATCACCATGTGCTCGCCGCGCCAGAAATAGTCCCAATACTTCCACACGCACATCAATCCAGAGAGGATGTCCATCTCTGCCTGCCTTGTCTCTCTACGTAACCATGGCTACGGGTTCGGAGGATGGATCAAAAATCTCACTCACACACACACACACACATGCACGCACTTTGTTTCTCTCTTTGCTGCCGTTCTAACTTGATGACCTCTAACAATCCTAATCGGCGGGTAATTACAAAGAGGGCGAAGCACCTCTTCCCTCGCGCTCCGGCTCTTAATGTCATTTACAGGATCTGGCAACCCGAGAAGACGCGGAGCGGCAGCATCTAGGGGACACGGTGTCGAGCCGGAGCGGAGGGAATCCAGACTAGTTGGCAGGCTTAAAGACACTTCTCCGCTCCGCGTGCCGAGCTCTGCCTGCACTCTGAGGATTAAAGCTGGCAGCGTGCGCACGTCTGCTGAACAAGATATACACAAACACACACACTCATACTCACACACACACACAACAAAACACCTTGAGATTTCATGTTTGCACAAAGTCAGGGAGGAAGAAGAGAAGCTGCAGGATCTCCATCCACAGCTGCAGATAGAAGAACATGTTGCTGCAAAAACACCTGCTCCTCTTCAACAACTAAAAAGCAGGAGATGTAGCTCACTTACTGTACTGACTCTACACACACACACACATACATAGACACACACACTGAAGGGAAGAAGTAGGGGAAGTTAAAAAAAAACAGGAAGTGTTTTTCTCCAGTTATTCAAAAGAGCTGCGTCTATATGCAGCATGTAATTGACTTAAACACAGCCCGCAGACATTTCAGTTCATGATTATGATAATCGCCAACGCCGGGCTTAATTGCAAAGTGATTAACATGAAACAGATGTAAATAACAGCACAAAGGTAAAAGAATGTGACGCTCATAATGTCCCAGTTGATGCTCGTAATGACTCCATGCACTGACGTCTGGGTCTTTTTGATCTTTTTCATCACTTTGTGTGTTTCTGTTCAATCATCTTCACTCAGAGTCAGTGAGAGAGAAGTCGAAGACGCTGCAGCTCGTAACTCTAAAACTACAAAACAGAAGCAGAATGATAATGTCTGCAGCGTACGGTGATATTGATTCTCCAGTTTATCTGAGGTCATTAAAGATTCAGGTCTCGTGGTGTTTAAGGTGAAGCAGCTCCAAGCTTCAGGTTTGTTTTTAGATTAAAACATCTGACAGAGTGAAATCATCATGGAGACACGACTCAGGAGGAGTTAGGAGTTCTTGTTGTCTCTTTGGACAGTGTGTGGAGCTGATAACTTAAGTAAGGATGCTTAAAAAGATCAACTCCATCCTGATCAATGATGGCCACACACTCCGTGCCCTCCAGGCTTTTATGCTGAGCACACACACTTACACACACACACAGCAGCAGGCTGATGCCACCAGAATGCAGGACTGAAAGAAAAATCTTGAATCTTTCCTCTCGGCTGCCGTCAGGCTTTTTATCTCACAGTGGCCACGATGTTGTGTTTTTATTTTGATGCTGCTCTTTTGATTCTTTTATCACAACTTATCTTATTTATTCATCTATATTTTACTTACTTTTACTTACCTCTGTTAATCTCATCGTCTTTTAAAGAGATGTGCAACATCTCTGTATCTGTGGTTGTGCTGCTGCTGCTGTAACGTTATAATTTCCTGTTATAGGATCAATAAAGTGTCGTTAACTAAACTTTTAGGAGTCGATTGCTGTCGTTGCTGATGATGTTCCAACATTTTCACTTAGATTATTTTTATCTGCATCTGAACTGCTCCTTTATTTGATTTAATTCTGGGGCTTTTAGGCCTTTAATTGATAGGACTGCTGAGAGGGGGAAATATTGCGCAGCAAGGGGCCGTTGGTGGAATCAAACCGGGGGATTATAGCCTCTGCCTGCTCTGCACCCAGTCAGCTAAACTTGGTTTGATTTTCTAAAACATCTCGCTCTAATGAAGCACCTGTTTGTGTCTAATTTGTTTTCTTATTGTTGCATCGTTTATTGCATATTTTATTATTTTAAAACACGGACTGTTTTTCTGTTTCTGTTTTATATACACGTCATAAATCAGCGCAGCAGCTGCCGACAGTCCGTGTAACATCCCTCCGGTTTTTCTAGGACGTCCTCTGATCATTTAATAAACATCTTTGCACAATTTATCACTTATATCTGCCAACTCAGGAGCTTTTTTCTCTCTTTTTCTTTTTCCAGGAGCAGCATCTCGTCTCCAGCAGAGGCAGTTTGCTGATGATCCTAACTGAGGTGATGGGTGATGGGGGGGGGGGTTGTTTCCTTCCTGCCACACAGAATCTGCCCCTCATCTCTCTCTCTGAGCACCGAGGTGCACAGAGGTCGACCCCCTCTCCCTCCTCTCCCCCTCCTCCTCCTCTTCATCCTATACTGGTCCAAGATGCTCCTTCAGCACCGACAGGGAGGGAGATAATGGTCTCAGGGTGGAGACGGGAGTTACAGAGATGACGGATGGTTTCACATACAGGAGATGTTGCTTCAATCTATAGTTTATGTAAAGCTGTGAAAAGCCAAAACTGTGTGGAGGAAGAGGAGGGAGAGAGATGCTTCTGTTGGCAGCTCACCAAAGAATACACTCTGAACACACACACACACACACATATAGGCTACCATCCATATGCTACGGTGGTGGATGGAGCAGGCATCCGTCACCATAGCAGCAGCGGCACTAAGCTCTTTCAAATTGGCAACATCCCAAATCCATCACAATGACTTTACATGTAGAGGATTTCCTGGAGAAACTCATTACGCCGGCTCATGTAGGAGCCACCGCTGCCGTGGCATTGACAAATGCTCCACGCTGGAACCAACGTGGCATATTTCAAAAGGCATCCAGCACAATGAGAGGGTTTCTCATCATCACGGTGAATAATGCCGGGGCGCCGGTGGCCGCTCCCCCCCGCGGGCTAACTGCTCTCAGAGAGGTGGGGGGTGTTTCCTTTGATATATTGACTTCACAAACCATGAGATAATCACTGAATCAGGGAATATATGTGTATGTGTGTGTGTGTGTGTGTGTGTGTGTGTGTGTGTGTGTGTGTGTGTGTGTGTGTGTGTGTGTGTGTGTGCGTGGAGAGGCTGTCAAAGCAATAGTTGGCACAATCTGTTGTACTGTAGGAGGAGGCGTTCAGAGCCGAGGCACCATGGGTAAAAACACCACCAGCTCTGTTCTGTCATGGAGAGATAAAATCCTGCAGTTTAATCCAGATTCAAACACATTTGAATATAATTTCTATTTTTGTTTAGGTGATTTTTTTGTGCCTTGTGTGATAATTATTATAAATATACTATTGTTATATTTTAATTACCTCCATTTTTTTTTTAACAATTAGCCTCCACGAGCTGCACCTCTTTCATCCTAATTTGAATAATTTAGCTCCACAGGCTCTGATGAGGTGAAACTGAACAACACCCCCACCCAACCACACATATTACAGATATAGCTACTCAGCATCGATTAATCTGAGGAATCAACCGCCAATAAAGTGATTAGAAAGTGTGTTTGTAACGTGGACAAGCTGCTGCGGGAATTGTGCACCGCCCATCTCCAACGGCACCATGTGAGAACAAAAGAGCAGGACTCACTGCTGCTTCAGAACCGAACCAAACCACCAACACCATCAATATACTCTTTATATGAAGCAAATTAAATATGATTAGTAAACTGACTGGGCTTCTAATTAGCAGCTTTGTGTCAGTCAATTAAAACGCGCCTCCTCCTCCTCCTCCTCCTCCAAGAGAAGTTGATCCTCTTGTTGCTGAGCCGAGGACTCAACACACGGTCAGAACCGAAAGAGAGAGAAACCAAAAAAAAAGAAAAAGAAAAACGAACCACGGAGGGTGAAACCGAATCTCCGTGCGCGCTATGGTGCCAAATGGTGCCAATGGTGCGTCTATATAAACCTCGATGTTCACCCGCACCGTGGGGGGGCTGCCTGCCTGCCTTCCCCGTCACTGGGTTACAGATTATACAGCCACAATGGGAGAAGCAGAGGTGCGAATAAAAAAAACAACAACAAAAAAGCACACAATTACAGCAGACCCGGGGTCAGTAGAGAGGTTCTTACCGCTATGCGAGTCTGTGAAGAAGCTTTAAGACGTAAGATGATCCTGGTGTCGGGAGGGGAAGGTCGTGTTGGACTTGTTCAGGTCCAAACTTGATTATCTGCTCCACTTCTCGGGAGGAACCAGCAGCGCGTTTTCACCGATGAGCTGGGATGTTGTATTTCTCTTTACGGTGATCTCAGAGCATCACTGCGAGAATGTGCGAGCAGCCTTTTGTCCATGTCCATTTGTCGCCGTTTGCGCCTTCAGATCGAGCGTAGCCGCCGTCGATGATGATCAGACTACTATGTGGTCTGCTGCGTAAAGCCGGTGCCAAAATTCCTGCGGGCCCGTTCCGTGACAGCGACGCGACGAGACAATAGTCTGGTCATTTTGGCACGAGCTGAGCCTGCTCCGCTGCCAACAACAACAGTTACATCGGCTGATTAGAAGAAGCGGATCTTGAACGCGGATCGCAGATCGTTCATATCTGTGCGTCAAGGAAAAAGGCCCCGGAAAAAAAAAAAATCCGCTGGTAAATATGTCAGTCAGTCGCTCACATGTGCCAGTTGTTGGCTCCGCTGTCGTCTTCCCTGTCCCTCATCTTCGCGGCGGGAGTCACCGATCTGTTGATCACCGGCATCCAGCGGCTTCACCTCCTTTATTTATCAGCACCTTTTATTTTTTTGTTTCTTTTTTTATTCCCCCTCCTCGATGCGACCTGACACCGGCTGGACGCGGCTGTGTGTCGCTGAGTGACAGCTGGATCTCCTGACTGGAAGCTTCAGTATACTATACTCGTCTTTGCAGATAGAGGAGAGCAGCAGCAGCAGCAGCAGCAGCGCGAGGCTGGATGTGGTGGTGGCGGCGAGCACGCGTCTTTGACAGTGCGCGCACCCGACAGGAGGTCACACATCTCGGGTCCATAAACATCTGCCCGAGAGAGAGAGAAAAGGGCAGTTAAATCCGATTTACAGCGCAGCGCAGCGTCGCTTTGTGTCTGAGCCGTTTACGTGATATTAGATCATATGTGTTTCCGCTGAAGCCTGATTATAATGGTTTTAATACCATCATCATAATATTATATAGATTTATACAGAATTACCCCATTCACAGGCTGACTGTGGCTTTATGGTGAATTACATGTTTTATTCTCATTTAAATCTTGACACGGTTCATATCACCTTCATATTTTCAATATATCTTTTATAAAATATGAAAAGATATAAAGAAATACACATCTGTAATAAGATATATTCATATAGACCTATAGAAACATATGTGGTTTTTTTATGTGAAGCAAGTTCAGTTGATTTTATTTGTGCTGAAGGTATTTGATATACTTTATTAATCTTTTGCAGGAAAATATTGTGTCACAGCAGCTCCAATAGAATAGAATAAAAAATACAGATATGATAATTAGGAGATTAAAATAAAAGGGTTAGGGTTAGGATAAGGAAGGAAGGGTACATGATACATGAAGGATACATGATGCTAAAGAAAACCAATGATAAAAAATATAAATAAATGAAATAAAATAAAAGATACATACATAAAAGTAAAGTTATAACAGAGCGCAGCCTCTCTGAGTCTGGTCTGATCCGGTCTGGACCCCATTAGGTCCTCAGCTGTCCCAGTGCACCCTGGGTAAAGGGCACATTTGATGAGTTTCTCCTGCTGGGATGGAAATTGAAGTGACACCGTTTGGTGACCCGGGACCAGAAAGAAAAGACCGACCAGGTTTCAGCACCGGGGCCACCCACCGACCACGTTCCCAGGAAGTGACTGAGGCCTCGATGACGTCTGTGGCTCCGTCCGGTCGGAGGAGGAGGAGGAGGAAAAAGAGGACCAGAGGGAAAGTTCAGAACCAGTCCAAGGTCTCTGTGGTCTGGTCTCAATCTGCTGCTCTCGGCCTGCGGCTCAGAAACACATATGGCTCATTTGGCAAATTGAACCAGCTAATAGAAAAATGAGAGTTGTTGATTGTTGTAAATGTGAAGGTTTGTCCACAAACCTCTGGGATGGATCGACCTCTGATCCGCTCTGTGATTGGACGGTGATTCACTTTGTTGTGGGACCTTCAGGTGCCGTAGGGAACAGGAGTCATACGGTCATGTGATTGTGGGTTCTTTTTTGGTGAGTGTGTGTGTGTGTGTGTGTGTGTGTGTGTGTGTGTGTGTGTGTGTGTGTGTGTGTGTGTGTGTGTGTGTGTGTGTGTGCTGAGGGCTGTGACCTTGCTGGACCTCAGACTGTCAGCGAGCTGCTGGGCAGTGACGGCGTCCGGCTGCGTCTCTGCAGGACAGCGTCCGATCGACCGGTCAATAAGGAGACGTCAGGACGAATCAACAGCTCAGGAACGAGTGGTAGCAACATGAGACGGCTTCAACATGTAGTAGACCTACATTATAACTGTAACACAGAGTGAGACATGAAGCCAAATAAACAGCTGTAACCATGGTAACGCCAGTAAATATCTCCTGTCAGCTCATATTGAGGAGATTCAGAGAACCACGGCTGCTCCGTTAGGGGTCGTGTTGCAGATTTCTACTGTTGCTCCTCTGTCTCTTTCTGCACATTTTGCATCTTAGGATTTTTGTTTTGGCAGTTTTTGCAACGTTGCCTCCAGGGGGGGCAAAGCCAGCATCCTCCTTATGCCGGACACAAGCCCAGCTTGTTGTGGCAGAAAGGCCATCCGATGTAAAACCTATGTCAGATTGAAGATGCAACTCAGAGGCCTAGAGGAAGAGCAAAGAGGAGGTTTATGGATGTAGTGAGAGAGGACATGAGGTTAGTTGGTGTGAGATGAGAGGAAGCCTAGAATAGAGTTAGATGGAGTCAGATGATTCTCTGAAGCAGAACAGTCTAAAGGAAAAGACAAGGATTTTTTTTGTTTTTGTGTCTTTTCTGGTCATTTTGTGTCTCTTTGAAGCTGCTTTGAGTGTATTTTTGTGATTGTTTGTGTCTCTGTTGAGTTGTTGTGTGTTTTGTTGTCGACATTTTGCATCTGAGGTTGTTTATTCTCATATTCCCGAGGTTGTTTTCCGTCTCTTTGTGCTTATTCTTGTCTCTCCTGAGGTGTTTGGTGTTTGTTGGTGGACATGTTTTGTGTCTGATGTTTTATCTCTCTAGTATTTTGTGTTTTGTCCCTTTTCATAAGTTTCTTGTTGTCAAGTTTGACATCTTGTGATCTTTGTGGTTGCTTCCCATCTCTTTGTAAACATTTGCATTTGTATTATTGTGATAATTGGTGGACATTTCTGTGTGTCTAAGTTTTGTCTCTTTGCAGGTGTTTCTTTTTAGTTGTCACCCTACATCTTGTGCATCTTTGTGGCAGGGGCGGATCTTCCATGGTGGCACGGGGGTCACCTGCCCCCCCTGAAATCTGATTGTGCCCCCCCCCCCAATGGTTATTGACTTGCAGTAATGCCAATCAGTGTGAAAAGCTCTTAACCACTCACATGTTCACTGTACAGAGCTATAAGCACTAACTTGACTATGGCTCTTAATCAACTCTGTACAGCAAACATCCTAGTGTCGGGCGAGTAAATAAAGAAAATTGTATAAGATTGTTATTGATCTCAATTTCACCATTTGAGTCATGCTTGTTCTGGTTATTCTGTATACATTGACTGTTACACAAAACACTGAGATGTTTATTGTACAGAGCTGAGCTCTAACTACTGGGTAAGAGTATAAGATATTGCTGTTCACTGTGATAATTTATTATGTTGCTTATTTTGCTTTTTGTTTATAACATAGGGTTGATTATTGATTGATTATAATCTTAATGTTGACACTGACAGCAGAAAATGCAATGGTTATAGGCATCATAGACATTAAAGGAATAGTTCACCAAAAAATGAAATTCAGTCATTATTGACTCACCCTCACGAAAACTCGTATTCAAAGTATTCATCAGCATGAGGGTGAGTCAATTATTATTGACTCATATATTATTGACTCACCCTCATGCTGATGAATACTTTGAATACGTGTTTTCATCAGCACGAGGGTGAGTCAATAATAATACTGAATTTCTTTTTTTGGTGAACTATTCTTTTAATGCTGCCAATAAAAGCAAGATGAAGTCATACTATAAACAGCCCCACCAGACTCACTGTTGTTACCCCCTGTGCCCGACACCAGAAAACACTCTGGAGCCGCCGCTGCTCTGTGGCTGTAATCGTTCTGTGTGTCCCGAGGCCGACTCCACCTTCATCATCTACAGTTATAGATCTCTGCATGATTATTGGAAGTGGCCAGTCGTGCACGACACAGAGCAGAGTGTCGATATGAACTGGGCCTTTGTCTGGACACGTCGTCGGCGTGAAGCTGCAGAGGAGCAGGTTCGTTTGTGACGTTGGCAGAACAGACAAGAGTGATTGAGTCACCGACACATGACGGAGAGGAGCAGAGAGGTGGAGGTGGAGATGGAGGAGAGAGGACGGACGGACGGACTCTCTGCAGGAGAAGGTGACTGATGAGGTGGGTGGAGAGCAGATGGAGCTGCAGAATGAGGGCCGCTGCCGACTTGCACGATGAGGAGGAGTTGGCCCCTGCACCATCGGCGGTCCCTGCTCCCGTCTATATTTAGCGCGGGGACCACAGATTGTAGCGAGGGCTCCGGGGCCTTGTGTTCAGACCGGTCGGCTGCTGCCATCCGTCTCAGCGCCCGCGGCCGGGCACGATCCCGGCTCACGCCAGCACAGAGGGGGAGAGGAGGGGAGGTCTGGGGTTGATGATGATGGGGCCGTGTCGTGTCGTCTGAGAGCACGTTTACTCAACACATGCACAGAGTCGTCACATTGTGTTGGAGTGGATCCTTCAAAAAGCCAATGGGAGGATCCAAACACCTGCGTGCAGATACCTCCACCTCCACCTCCGAGGCCCTGAACTCACCTCGCCGCGTTGTTCGTGTGCACAGAAAACTCCTTTCTCCTTCCTCCGAGCGCTTAAAAAGGGCACAGCAGCGCCCGGCAACATCTCCCCCACATCTGCTAGAATAAAAAATAAAAAAACCCTCCTCGTCTCACTGGGCAGGATTGACATTCAGTCCAAATGTCAAAGCAGCTCAAGCCATTTTTGACTTCGTGTCCCTGCTCTTACCTTCCCCATCTCCACCACCTCCAGGACTGTTGAGGGTGGAGGGGGGGTTGGTGGGGGCGGCTGTCACTGATGAGTGATGAAGGATTAATCTGTTCTGACGCCAAAGTCTTCTGAAGGTGTGACAAAACTCCCAACATCAATCCATCTCCGAGTGCAGAGTAGACGCGGCTCTGCATCGAGTCCGGATGAAAGTTTTCAGGGTCAGAAATCCACCTGGATCTTCTCGTCCTCCGCTGACCTGTGGACTCGTCATCACCTTCATCTGCAAAACCATCTGAAACTTACCACACTTTTTATAATAGGACAATTTAATTCAATAACTGCATCTTATTTTACCTCCAGCTGCTCCTGTTTTTAACTAAACTTCTCTGTTTTCAATTTGTCTTTGTCACTTTACTTTTTGGTATTTCAGATTTCGGATAATGCTTGTATGTTTCAAGCATTTTGTGTTATGTCTTGTCCTCAAATGTTTTGTGTTTTGTCTCGGCTATATTGCAAATGAGGTTGCTCTTCAATATACTTCCGAGTTTAAATAAAGGTTATAATAATCTCATGTCACAACCTCCTCCTCCTCAGGTCCTTTGCAGAGTTTTTAAATTGTGACTTGAAGCAGTTTTGTCTTGATTTTGAATTTCGTTCTCATTCACACCGATATAGTTTCTCTGCGGGGGGGGGGAGCTTCTCTATAAAGCTGCACGGTGAACGTCAGCTCAACAAACCAATAAAGACTAGAACCACCTCCCTGTGGTTGTATCCCTCCGCCAACCAGGTTAATTCTGTGTTCATCTAGAGTTACATAAAACGTTGTGTGTGAAATGTTGTCTTAAAGCAGTGGTTCCCAACCTTTTTTTGGCTTGTGACCCCATTTTGACTTGACAACTTGTCTGGCGACCCCGCGACCACGTGACTGCATGTGACCGTGGTCGTTAATCAAGATACGCCAGCTCAGATATTTTTTATATGCTGCATTTTATTTGAACTCCATTTATATTTGAGAAAGTGAAAAGTATAGAGTACAGTTGTTAAAGATTGTGTGCGGTGTTTTTAATCATAATTAATAATTTAATCAAAAAGAATAAGAATTGGTTAAAAAAATGTTTTTATCAGTATTTTTTTTAAATCAATTACTAGACATTTCAGGCGACCCCACAAGGTTGAAAAACACCGTCTTAAAGGTTGAATATTATGGAGAATGCTTGTTAAAAGCTTTATTTTTTTACATCAACGGTCTGGCAACGAATGCAGGAATTATTTTTGATGGTGGGATTCTGTTCATTCTCCATATTCAACCTTTAATTGCTGTGTTGATCGTGACCTTTGACCTTTAGCCACCACGATCAGTCTCTTCTGGAGTCCAGATGAAGGTTTACTCACCAAATAAGAATATACCGAACTCCATCAAGGCGTTGGAGTGATGTTGCGTTCACAAGGCCAGAACTAAAATTACAGATGTCACCGTGAACTTTGACTTTAAACAACTGTCCCACATTTTTGAAAAAACCCATCCTAGTATGTTTGGTTAACATCAATTGGTTTTGTTTCTGTTTTGAACCAGAAACACTTGTTTTGGCTCTGAAGATTTCAGCACACATTAGACCTGGGTCGTTTTTTTTTATCAAGCTGTAATGTCACTAATTTGTCTCATTATTTTCCAGCTAAACGACTCAGTCTTTCCTCCGATGCTCCATTTTTCTCCTGTTGGGAGCCGTCATGACGTTTCGCTTCAGTCTAATTCAGACGTGCAAGGTCTTCTTGTCGTCTTCTTTTAAGTGCAGCGTCGTTCCCTCTTTTCCTTTTTCATTTCGGTCGCGTGACTCTTAACCTTTACTTGGCTCCCCGCCTGCCTCCAAACATCCCGCCGCCTGTCCATCAGTCACCGCCCACACGGCCGCGCGAACAGACACAGTGATCACTCAAACCAACAGCAGCACAGCTCCGACTCACTGACACACAATCCAGAGTCCACTACACACTCACCGACACTCACACACTAATTAACACCAACACCGACCGGATCGTCACTACAAGTAAAACGTCTTTCTTTTTTAATTACACTTTACGCTTTTTTTATTCAGACAAACAATCAGATCAATGACATCAAGTTTCTTTTCTTTAAAAAAAAAAAAAAAAGCTTCTGTGTTTTCTTATTCTACAAAAACATTGAAATTTTTTTTACATATAAAAAATAAAAATACAAGACAAAGATGAGCTGAGACAAAAATCTGCAAACTCCCAAAAGGGAAGAGCGAAAAAACTCCCACAAGTCCTTTGGGTTTCCAAGGTCTTCATTGGTCTAATGTTGCTATAGAGACCTTAAAATGGATGTTTTTTGTGATTTTCATTCGCTTCAGAGATGCAGAACAGTGGCCGGTGGTTCCTGTGTGACCGTGTGATACCTCAGACATCCTCAGGGAAGTCGGACCTGCTGCCGCTGCTGCTGCGACTGACGGAGGTTCAGGATCAGGATCGGATTCAGGTTCAGGTGTCTCGGTCTCACATGGGGTAGTTCAGCACCACGTCCTGTTTGGCCAACTCCAACAACATAGGATCGTCGAAGAACTTGCTGATGCTCACGTCTTCGCTCAGACCCTGCGGAACAACAATCATGGACATTAGTCATTCAAAAAAGTATAAATCAAAGTCTCTGATTTAGAGAGCAGCAGAAACCGAAGACTCACCTTGCGCCTTCGGGTCTTGATCATGAACTCTCGGGCCAGATGTGGTGCGGGCTGCGGCTCCAGAGGCCTGATGACGATGCTCTTGTCCAGCGGGTCACCAGGTACGATCTGAAACACAGAAACAACAGATAGTTCAGCCTAGAGGTTCTCTTGATACCAGGACCGATCGTCTAAAGCTTCATCTCCACATCCCCAAGAACCAGGAGCCTTTTGAGAAACCATTCGCATTTCAACCACAGAAACCAGAGCCTTAACTTAGTGCTATGGTAGATATCCAAGGATTCAAGCGTGTCTACAGTGCTGAAGACCTCTGATTGGTTGAGCACTCACTGTGTTTTATTCTTAAAGCCTTTACCGATCGGTCTCTTTCCTGTATTCATGATCTGTTTCCTCCCATGAGCCATCCATCCAGGTCCAAAATCACCACCCGTTACCAAAGGGGACCAACTGTTTGCTGCTTGCAGACTCTCTGGCTTTGAAACTTCCTACCTGCAGATCTTAGAGAGGTTCGATCTCTATCTCCTTTTAAATCTCTTCTTACGACTCAGGTTAATGACATAGCTTTTTATGAACTGAAGAAGCCTTTTGGGTAAAAGGCGAAACGTCTTCAAGAACCAAAAGATGTCCAGTTGCCTTCAATTTCAGCACTTAATAGGATAGATCAAAATTTTTCCAAATTTCCCCATTGCCATAATCCCTATAGTCATAGCAGTAGGTTCGTTACCTTTAATTGTCGGTGCAAGCTGTTTTTAGAACGGCGGAGCAGAGCGGCGAGCTGCTCAGAGCTACGCTATGGAGGCTCATGGGATTTCTTGGTTTCCCTCATCAAACTCATCAAATACACAATCCAACAACTCCAAAACGCTCTGGTGGACAAGTTGTGACCTGCACATTCACCACGCTATGAGATAATAACAGAATGTTACCAGACAGAGTTGTTTTAGAGGCAAATGCAGAGACTGCTTGCTGAAAAACTGTCCCTGAAGGCAACGCGCATCAGCGGTTTTGCATGAATTTACACGTGTCCGTCTCGTAACGTTCTGTTATTATCTCATAGCGTGGTGAATGTGCAGGTCACAACTTGTCCACCAGAGTGTTTTGGAGTTGTTGGATTGTGTATTTGATGAGGGGAACCAAGAAATCCCATTAGCCTCCGTAGCGTAGCTCTGAGCAGCAAAATAGCTTGCACCGACAAATAAAAGGTAATGAATCTACTGCTACAGCGATTATGGCAATGGGCCAATTTGCCAAAATATTGAATATCCATTTAATGACTACGATGACCTGGATGAAGGCGATTAGAAGCATCAATTCCGATCGACCCATCACGGTTTTTCAATGAAGATCAGTCAGTAGTGATTAACGACTCCAGTGAAACCAGAGGCAACGGGCGACTGGACTCTATGGGAATCCTCTCTCACAAACTGAGAATCAGTGTGACAACAGGAAACACAAATCAACCTCTCGGAGCTTCAACAAAGCTGCGTGGACACTTGTCGACCTCGCATTAAATATCTGATTTAGTTGCAACTCTGTCTCCCTTGTTCCTGAGTCAGGACCGCGCATCCATCAACGAGATGGAGGGGGAAGAGGGAGGAAAAAAAAAAAGCAACGTGTGAGCGCTGTCACTCTTTCCTTTCAGCCGACGGTGACCAACAACACAAAGCAGCACAGGCGGCGGTGCAACGTTAGCAGGTCGACGTAAGAAGAAGTTAAATGTCCACAGGCTTTTAAAGTGACTCACTAAGTCCATTATCTTAAGTAGCTCCTGGTGTGACCTTCACAAAATGACCTCATGGGTATGGATATATGATACATCCACCTAAAGCACCGGAGCAGCAGGAGGAGGAGGAGGAGGAGGAGGAGGGATGATGATGGATCTGAATTCAGGAGGTAGACCGGACTAAATCAGAGTTTCCCGGCCGCGAGGAAAGATTACAACAGGAGGAAAAAAAACAATCAATGGAGTGGCTGAAGCCCAATCAACAGATGGTGGAGAGCTGCTAGCAACAGTAACTCAACACTGCCCGGTTTACATGCCAGCACTGGAAGCACCAAATCAAACCAGCGGAGCCACAACGAGGCCTCTTGGGTTTAATCGGGGCCTCCTGTCCTGTGCTTTTCTCATTTTCTGGGGCAGTGGAGTCGATCCGTGCAAGAAGGAGTCGTTTCTGTCAATCGGATCAGCTACAAAAGACTCTGGAGAGAAACGTAGTACATGTTCCCCGACATAGGCATCATTAAATGGGAGCAGATATGTGGAAACAACAACAACCGGTCTCAGAGGAAACTGTCTGTTAATTCACAATTTTAAATTCCCTCGGCTCTGACAACACGCTGTGGTTCACTCTGCCAAATCAAAAACTGCCAGAGGTTTTTTTTTTCTATTTATTATTATTTATTTATTCTGTATATTCGCTTTCACTCAACATTAATAATTCATGTGGAGCGTCTGGTCATCTGTTGCCGTTTCTCCTCCAGGGGGATGAAAGACGAGTTGTAGAAAATAAAACGTTTTCCACATACAAACCTCCGAGATCCCAGATTTTCCTTCCAGACGAGTGGACTCTGCAGTGAAATATTAATCTGCACTAAGTGGAGATAATTTCTCCTGACACAGCTCTGCAGAGTGCAGACACAAACACACGTCAGACACGGCAGGCGGAGACGGAGACAGCCGCGTTATACTTAAAACTTAATGACTCAACACTCGGCTCTACTCCACATCAGAAGCTGTTTAGTCGGAGCGACAGACATGTGCATGTTGGTCACTCTGCTGCACAAGCTGCACAAGCTATATATACTGTATATACAGCTCTGGAAAAAAATAAGAGACCACTTCCACAAATGTTTCTTAAAAGCATCTCTACATGTATGACAGTCATTCTTTTCCTTTCTTTTTTAAATACCAACACAAACACAACTCATTCTACTTAATGAGACACTGATGAGGTCATTACCTGAACCACATCTGGTTTTATAGGAAGATTATAAATAAAAACCACTGCTGGGATTAAATACATTGACATTATCCCACAAAAACCGATTTATAAACTCTTCCTGAGTTAAAATATTCTTGCTGTGTTGTTTAGGGATAAATATTAACATGTTTTCTTTGCATTATTATTATTCAAGGTCTGAAAAGCCTTGATATTTTTTGTTATTTAGACTAGTTTAGTCATTTTCAGCCAGTAAAAGCTCTAAATGACAATATATTTATTTCAATTTTGAGAGAAATGTTGTCGGTAGTTGATAGAATAAAACAAAAAAAATTTAATTTTACTCAAACACATACCTATAAATAGTAAAACCAGAGAAACTGATAACTTTGGGAGTGGTCTCTTAATTTTTTCCAGAGCTGTAAATACATACATACAGTATATATAGGGATGACAGGAGGAGGCCACATCCAAACCTTTTTACAACACAAACACACATTCCCCACCTGAACTAATCTGTTTATCTTTTTTAAATCTGTAAAAAAAAAAAAAAAAAAGTGTAATTTGGTGGCAGGTGTTGGCGACGAGCTCGTAACGCTGGTTACAGCCGACATGAGAGTGAATCTCAGGCGAACACTTCAAACCTGCAGCGGCGCCTCCTCTTGTTTTCATGTTCCCAGTTTCATCTGTTGATCTGATGTGTGGGAGCTGATGTCTGGAAAACGCCGTCTCCTCGGAGACGCAGCTGAGTGGGATGAAACCTGCAGCTTTCTGCTGTTGCAGTAAAGAGGCTTCACACTTACATGAACAACCTCTGTGGACACACACACACAGCATTGGTGTATTTAAACCGGTTTTCATTGACTTTCCAATAGAAATCAAGAGCCAAATGCAGAAAATTGTGCAGATTCTGATTCTGGTGTGAAACTTTGTGGACACACGATAAATCTTGTGGTTTATAAATTGGATGCATGTGCACACGCCTCATTTCCACTCCCACAATCAGCCATGAATGGATGAAGACTCTGCTTCAATCAATCAGTGGAGATGAAAACACAGGTGAACAGACACCGAGAAGAAAGAACCGTTTCCTCCATTGAGGCAAAACCATCATCATCATCGTCTTCACTGCACGTGTAAAGTCTGTTTAATTCTCTCGCTTCATTTATTGAGATTAGAGACGTGTTAACGAGGCTCCAGAGACTCCGACGCTGTGATTAGAAAATATTAAAATAGTACCAAACTGCTCACTGAATGACTCAATATTAAAGATATTAAACGATAATGAGATTCTAACCCTCTTATTTTGTATTTTCACTCGCTGTAACACTGAGAAAACTCCTTCTCGCTTCAGAGCCTATGTTAATTAACACTAATGAATGTTTGTTAAATGACAAACACATGGTTGTTGACATCATGTACGTGTCAGTGATGCACATCTGTATGTTGTTACCTGCCAGTGGTGGAACACAGACAGAGCGAAGGCCTGTCCCTGTGTGTGCGTGCGGAGGTCGGTCTCGAAGCCGAAGGAGTCGATGGCCGGGATGAAGGCCTTGATGGTGTAGAGCGGGGAGCCGGGGATTGGTGCATCCTGGGTCACGTGACCTCTGATCGACGACAAAAACACAGGAACAGAAATAAAAATCACATGAATTGAATGACGATCTAATCAATCAGATATATGAATGAATTCCAACACGATGCATCACTGAGGAAGTGACTGCACAACTTCTACCTTAACTAAAGCTGCACAACTTATTGCAATCCACTTGTAATTTTGCAACATCCATATTTGCAGAAGCTGCGTTTTTGTGTTGATAAAGATAAAAATGTTGAGCACTGACAGTATTGTTAAAGGGATAGTTCAATATTTTGGCAAATTGGCCCATTGCCATAATCCCTATAGTCATAGCAGTAGGTTTGTTACCTTTAATTGTCGGTGCAAGCTATTTTTAGAACGGCGGAGCAGAGCCGCGAGCTGCTCAGAGCTTGTTTTCGAGGCAAATACAGAGACTGCTTGCTGGAAAACTGCCCCCGACGGGAACGTGCATCAGCGGTTTTGCATGTATTTCCCTCTAAAACAACTCTGTCTGGTAACGTTCTGTTATTATCTCATAGCGTGGTGAATGTGCAGGTCACAACTTGTCCACCAGAGCGTTGTGGAGTTGTTGGATTGTGTATTTGATGAGTTTGATGAGGGGAAACCAAGAAATCCCATGAGCCTCCGTAGCGTAGCTCTGAGCAGCTCACGACTCTGCTCCGCCGTTCTAAAAATAGCTTGCACCGACAATTAAAGGTAACGAACCTACTGCTATGACTATAGGGATTATGGCAATGGGGCAATTTACCAAAATGTTGAACTATCCCTTTAAGTGTTGTGTTGCAAATCATGTTTTAAAGCTGTAAAAAGTGACAAAATAAGATTTGTTTTGTACACAACAAACGTCACATCATCAATTTTCAAATGAATGTTCACATTGAAAATCACAATATGACTTATTTGTACTCTTTCCTTCACATCTTCCTTTTTCCTTCTTTATATATTCACAACATAAGTACATATTTTTATTTTTTTTTATGGACATTTTTTTATCTTTTACTCCCTCATATACTTCTTAATCGTTTCTGTTCCTGGGAAAGCAGCTTTAACTCAACCTAATCTCCCCCTGGGATAGGAATAAAATACTCAGGTTCCTACATTTTAAAGAATCTTTACAAGCAGCGCTGCTAACTAAATGATTATTTTATCTAAATATCCTCCTCAATTATATTGATATCTCAGTGGAAAAGCCGTCACGCTGCCGCAGCAGCATTTCTGCTTAAAGAATTCACTAAAATGCTGAATCCATTATGTAAATAGCTGCTCATTATTGAGCTGTAGTATCAACATTTTTCCTCCGTGCACATCGTGTGTAATGATGAGAGTGGACCGACCTCCTCCGAGCCAGAACCGTGTACACAGCAGACACACAATCGGCCGGAGCCTGGACCTCCACAAAGTAATAGGGCTCCATCAACCTTGGCGTGGCCTGCAACACACAAGAGAGCCTGTATGTTAAAAAAAAGGTGGGATAAAAGCCTATAGAAACAGTATGGCTGCCTTATGGATTTATGGCAGGAAGAAGCCAAAGGAAGAAGAAAAAGAAGAAGGAGCCAAAATGGCGACAAGAGGAACCCGTTCCTGGACGACAATTAAAAAAAAGGCAGCATGTCAGCAGAAATCCCAAACTGTAATCAAGGTAATGGAACATTAAAGAAGGTGAGGGTGGGGGAGGAGGGGGAGTAATGGTGGATGAGTGGAAGAATAGTGAGGTAGGAAGGTGGAGGTGGGGGTTGATCTCACCATGAGGAAAGCAGAGTACACCACCCTCCTGGCCGTGGGGATGACCTGGCCGCCGCCTCGGTGCAGTGGCTCCTGAGCGATGACGGCGTCAAGGATCTTAAACTTGACATTTCTGATGGCTGAGGGGGGGACGAAGAGAAAAACATGTCACCATTTCCCCTCTCGCTGAGCGTCACAGCAGCATGACGTCTTAAATGTTGAGGAGAGGAGAGGAAATTCCAGGACGGAGAAAACAAAGAAGGTTTTATATTTATTTAGTTGGAAAAAGAAAAAGAAGAAAAAACAAACACTCACGCTCGTCACACAGAGGCCCCTCCCTGGTTCCCCACTGGAAGCCCTGCACGATGCTGTCTTTGACCGAGCCCAGCAGCGCCTTGTCCACCTACAGGGACCAAACACAGTGTGTTACTAGAGCCACATTAACCCCTTCTTTTCCTTTAGCTGCTGCTTCAACAGGTCGACTGTGAAGGACAAGAACCGCTTAAACAACATTGTTAAATGAGAGCAAAACAAGTCACTACACATTGTCTTTTATTCCTTCTGCTGTAAAGCTCTGAATCGAAGACCCCACACATTTTAGATTAAATTAACTTGTTTCTATGGTAAATCTTTTTTGTTTTTATTGATTTGGACTGATTTTATGTGCCCATATGTAGTGTAGTGTTGGTACTCGAGTAAACCTTGGAAATGTGGTCGTCTTGAGATCACATTTTCAACGTCTTGGTCTTGTCTTGGTCTCGGTCGAGCTGGACTCAGGATATTTTCTCAAGACCAGTCAAGACCACAGCTGCGTGACACCTTTTTTACCACAAATGTCTCTCTGTCACTCTCTCACTTTGGTTTATGTGATGTAATTCAATAACTTTAAGATCATTAAAGTTGTTCTATGAAAGTATCTGCTTGTGTAACCATCTGAAAAACTTGGTGTCACCAGTGTCGACAGTGGGAGGAGACTTCAGCAGGTTCTGTGCTGCTGTTATATTCTGTTCAATCCAAACTTTGTCTGAATTAAACATGGTTCAGATTTTATATAAAATATCTTTTCTTTTTAGCTGAGGAGGAATAATGTAAATATCATGCCACATGATTATTATGAGGACTGGCGATGAATACAGTAATGGTCTTGCATTGGTTTGGTCTTGGTCTTGACCACAACACGACCCATATGTCTCTTAAAGGTCGGGGTTTTTTTTTAACTATATTGCGTGAAATCCTCTGACTTCAACCAATTAATGAAAAGCTTTTTCACAAAAATGAAAAATGTCCGTCACCTGTGAACAGACAATCCTGTAAAAACACCCTTCAATCGTTTTGAACGGCACAAACAAATTAATCGGATCGTGATGCATCGATCACAAACTGTGATAAATAAAGTTGTCTGAACCTGAACTGAGCGGGCCGGTGGGGGTTGAAGGGTTAAACAAACATCAGCAGCTGTGTGTCGTCTTCAGATGTGAATTAATAAAGTTTTTTTTTTTCTCCTCGTCATTTTGACGACTCAAACTCAAACATTTTCTCAGGGCGACAACGGACTAGTTTGATGTTTATATAATTATATTATATCAAATTATACATATAAAAAAAACTGAATTACTGTCATCTGAGCGTGTGGCTCTGGGGCTCAGAAAATTAAATCAGCAGCAGTTAAAGTTTATTCGTCAGAACTGATTTGATTTCAGTGAATCTCATATTATGTTATAAAGCACATTTTCCACCATTTAACCATTTTATAGTGAGTAAATGCAGCTAAAAATATTATTTAAAGGACAAGGACGTTCAAAGTTTGTATGATGAACACACCAGCAAGATTGTATTTTCACCATTAATGAGGATTTTAGAATCACTATGACCATTTCATGTTACAAACAACCTTGTTTCCTTATATTATGTTATATGACCCTGTTCTTCATGAAAACGTAATCAAACCAATCTCTAGCACGCCGTTTGTCATGTTGTTGTCAATTTGCATAACAGCAGACGATCTAAAATGTATCTAAAATCGAGCAGCAGAGGATTAGTTGAACTTTTTTTTACTGCTCGTTTGATATCAGTGCAACACGATGCAGATGATGACGTGTCGTGGTTTTAGTAGACTTTGTCTCATTTCGAAGAGTATGAATGAAAAATGGGACTTGGTTGCAGCTCAGTGTGAGTCAACACACGACAGCAGGTGTGACATCTGTACATTTTTTTCTCTCCTTCCACCAGATAAACCAATTTTCAAAACAGACGTTACTCATCATCACAGTGTTTCCTGCCCGTCAAGACACAACTCACCTCAGACGGCAGCGTGTCGTCCACCAGGATGTTCGGTCCCGTCGTGTCCGGTCCGAAGGCCCAGATGGACCTGGCGGCGAGCAGATCCCAGTCGTACTTCGTCTGGAAAAACTCTCCCAGCTTCTTCCTGCCGGGAAAAAGACAGAAGAGCCGTCGGTCGGACAGAGGAGAGTTTCTTTTTCTTTTTTTTTGCTTAACGTGTCAGTCGGGGACATTAAGGAGATTGGTTGATCGGGGGGGCAGAGGGGTTAATGGAAGAGGAGGAGCGGAGCGAAGGTTTAGTTTAATGGTGTGTGAAGTATGTTGCTCCTCTGGCATCGCCGCTGCGTGCTGGCACCGCTGGGTCCAGATGGCCTCGCAGATGAGTCGCACACTGACGGGAAGCTGCTCTCGAGCTGAACGCACACACACGCACATACACACACACACATCATGCTCCCCATGTCACGCGGACGGGGGAAATTCATGCATGCTTTTAGTGCATGATTCAATTACCGGGAGTGAACTAATCAATAGTCTGAGGGGTTTTCTTTAAGAAGCACATATGATGTACAGACTCTGCTTTACTTTACTTACAGTGCAAATGTATATCAGTGATGAATTCAACTTAAAAAAATTGCACTTTTCCTACGTTTCATCTCAAGTATTGATCCGTAAGAAAACAAATGTGTGGCTTAAAGAACCATCTTCATCATCATCTCAGTGTAGTTTTTCCATCTCTTCTCTCAGCTTCTCTTTGGAGCTCTGGGAATAACAGGTCGGCGTCAGCCAATCAGAAGAGAGGAGGCTCTGAGCCTCACTTCTAATTGACTGTTTTCTCACATGATCCAAAAAATAAAAATAAAAATAGACCAGATTCCAAACTTCTTGGATGGTGTTGTCCAGGTGGTGGGCGGGGCTTTGGGTGACTGCTTTGTTGTGACATCACAAAGTGACAGGAAGTCCTGACGGCTGGTTTTAAGGCTCAGTTTCTGAATACAGGCTGTGTGCATTTCTCTGTGGACTGAGGCTTTGATACTTTCACAGTATTAATATAGAACCTAGAGCTGCTTTATAATCACACTACACATGGACATCTACCTTTATACTGTATGGAGCTTTAACACAAACATCTACCTTTATACTGTATAGAGCTTTGATACAAACATCTACCTTTATACTGTATGGAGCTTTAACACAAACATCTACCTTTATACTGTATGGAGCTTTAACACAAACATCTACCTTTATACTGTATGGAGATTTGATATCAAAGTGCAGAATATTGACATTCAACTTGAACAATTAAAACTGATGACACCTCATGACAACATGAGGAAACTCAGGGACTATTCCTGTGGATCTAAAAAAAAAAAGGGGGGGTTTAATGCCCTCTATTCCGGTAACTGCACTTTTAAAATGATTATTTCAGCCATAGGGTTTTCTATATTCGTCTTCCTTCTTCAATGACAACATTTAATTAAAGAGCCAATCGTCAGTCTTGTACGCCGGCTCATTTATCACTGCTGAACGAGGAATAAATGAGAATAAATGATCGGTCAGAGCAGCTCTGAAAGATGGAGGAATTAATAAAGCGAGTACAATACCAGAGTGAGGCGGGGAAAATCTATAGGCACGTTACATCACCTCGATTAATTAAGATATTACTTAAACTTCTATATATATACTGTATATACTGTATGCGTGTGTGTGTGTGTGTGTGTGAAAGTGTGTGATATCTTGTACGTCGTACCTGTTCCATGTGATCTGCACCACTTCATTCTCGATGTCCTCGGCCAGTCCCTTCTCCAGGGGCTCCGCAATCATGGTGATCTTATTCCTGTCAATCACATCACACAGCTGTCAATCACAAAGACACACACAAACACACACAAACACACACACTCGGGGTTTGGGAAGACACTCGGCCGGAGGGAAGGACTGACTCTGACACAGAGTCCAACTGATCTCTGCTGAGCTCGGCTCAGCAACAGAACAACAACATCCAGAGACCCACAGATCGGCGCAGAAACCCGATGAGAAAATGTTACTACAAAAAGCTACAAGTTGTGAGATCACACCAATAATCAATCAATAAGATGTAGAAAAAATAAATAAATACTAGTAATAATAATAATAATACACACTTCTTGTTTGGCGTTTCAGCAAAGCACTTGAGAGAAGACGTCTCCACGACCGTTTCACAGAAGGTAACGACAGGGTCGGCGACCTGAGGGTGGAGACGGAGAGAGTGATGCGTTCAGGGTCAGGACGATGTTTTGTGTCCAAGAAACAAATAAAATAAAACTTTCCAGACATTAAAATGATTAAAAACACAACCATTTTAATACATGTTGTGTGTTATGGAGATAAAATTATAGCACAACCTCATGTCGCTGTTTCCTACACTTTACCACTGAAACTACACCTGCAGCTGGGTGGTGGTTTAATATCATGTGATGTATTTTGATTTGGTCTTTGTGGGAACTTGGTTTTTCTATCTGTGGTAAAATTAAATCCTGATTCAGAACCTCCACATCATGTTTATTTTTGTTTTTTGGGGGGCTATAAAAATAAAAACTAAACTAAACTGAAATTTTATATTATTGTCATGTATCAGTGGAAGATTAATGATACACTGAACCATCATCAGAACGACGTCCAATCGCTCACCACTTTGCAAATGTAAGATAAGACTTTTATTGAATGGGAATGGGAAATTAATTTATCATAGTAGCAAAAACAGAAAGTACAATTAAAATATAAAGAGACATTTTGTACAGTTTGTGTGTTTGTTGAAGAAAAAACATTGCTCTGTATGGGGGTGTGAAATAAATAATAATAAATATACAGTATATTCAGGTATATACAGAATAGAAAAAATATATATAAATATAGGTAAAGAACTGTATAAATTGAACCAGTTGTAGAAGTAAAGGGAATTAACTTATTCTCCTATTAATAGAGTAAATTAATGTAAATCAAAAGGAACTCACTTTGATGTCGATCTCTGAGTACATCTTACGCAGGTCGTGCATGACACAGTCCAGGTAGAGTTCACCTGTGCCCAAGATAACGTGTTCTCCAGACTCCTCCACCTGAGAGACACACACAAACACACACACACACAGAAATTCAATAAGAGTTTCTGCTGCAGCAGTTTCCGACGGTTTGTAACAGTTTTCCCTCTTTTTTTTCCTCCTCTCTCCATGAAGGAGACTTAGATCTGTGAGCTGTGACCTTTTCAAATATCACAGCAGTTGAACCACATGAACCATCGGGTCTGAGCCCGTCGTGAAGAAACACCTCGGTGCCGACCGACTGACGTTACCTTGGTGGTTAGAGACGGGTAGCTCTTGTTGACCTTCCTCAGTCCGTCCAACATCTTAGGCAGCTCTGACGGGTTGACGGGCTCCACCGCGATCTTGATCACCGACGCGGTGTTGAACTTCAGCGGCCTGAAGATCTGAGCCTGGAGGAGAGAGAGAGAGAGGAGGAAAGTGTTTGGATCTCATGTCTTAAACTTTCATTTTAAAGGGTTTTTCTTGAAGTGTTGATCCATAAGGGTGCAGTTCTCTCTCTGGAGCCAATCAGAAGAGAGGAAGCTCTGAGGCTCCTCTCTAGTTCTGACTGACAGCTTTCAGGAAACTAAATCCTACAACTTGAGTCCTGACAGCTGGTTTTCAGGATGTGCTGCTGCTCATGAGATACTGATAGCAGCCTAAAGAACAGATAGGCAACAATGGGTTGTGCAATCCCCAGCGGGCAATATGCAATATCTTATTTTTGTGGACTAATGTTCCCATATGCTTTTATATTGATATTTCATGATGTTTTTATAGGTTTTATGTTTTGTATTTATTCTGTCTTGTGTGGTATCACAGCGGGGAAGCAACGTGAATTTCGTTGAATTCTTTTTTCAATTACAATAAAGGCAATCTAATCTAATCTAATAAACATCCCATTGCTCTCTCTCTCTCTTTTTCTCTCTCTACTGTGTCTCACCTCTTCGTTTCCTCTGGGCTCCGTGATCGTGGCGGTTTTGACGATCGGCTGGTCGCAGCCTTCGATCAGGACCCAGTTACCTGCAGGTACTCGATTCACTTCGATCTGGTATCTGAAAAAAAGGACAATTCAAACTTTATTTATAGAGCACTTTTCATACAGAAGGAAACAGCCCAGAGTGTTTTTCAAAATAAAACAACAGACGACAGACAATATATACACACGTAGACTCACACTCATGCAACAGTAAAAATAGGGCCGTCTCCGACCAAAGATTTTCTTGGTCGACCAGTAGTCGTGATTTATGGCGATTAGTCGACTAATCGACCCCCAACCCCAGCGAGTGAGCGTCACGACTTCCTGTATCCGGCCCTTCAAATTAAAAGCCCTACAGCCTTTCTACAGTTCAGTCATGTTGATTTTGACTTAATTTTGACAAGACACTGCTCTCAATGTTTTTTTTTTTTTTTTTTTTTTCCTGCGACCAATCGAAATTTTGGTCGGCTAATAATTTTTTGGTCGACCAGTGCTTAGTCGTCTATTTGGAGGCAGCCCTAATTAAAAACATTGAGGAATTTAAAAAAGCAGAGGAAACATTATCTTACACCAGAGAATGGATAAAAAGAAGATTAAAAAAATATAAAAAATAAATAACTAAATAACTGCTCAGGTCAAAAAAAGGATAGAAAAATCAAATGGCATAAAATAATAAAGACCTTATTGATTACTGGACGGGGCGTTACCTGGCGACGGAGATCCAGAGCCGTCCCACGGTGCAGACCTGGGAGTCCTCCTCGTCCTCCAGGGTGTAGTTCTCTCCCAGCACCTTGACGGGCTGTCCGGCCTGGATGGTCCCGCTCAGCACGCGGCCGAAGGCGTGGAACTGAACGCCGTCCTCGGTGCTGTACATCTTAGTGGTGTGGCACATCAAAGGGCCCTGAGGGTGAGAGACATGAGGGGGATTAGAGAGGGAGAGAGGGAGAGAGGGCAGAAAATAGGGCAGGGAAGTCTTATCGCTGGAATAAAACATTTCTACCTAAAGACATACAGCTCTGGAAAAAATTAAGAGACCACTCCCAAAATGATCACTTTCTCTGGTTTTACTATTCATAGGTATGTGTTTGAGTAAAATTTAATTTTTTTTGTTTTATTCTATCAACTACCGACAACATTTCTCCCAAAATTGAAAAAAAAAAAATTGTCATTTAGAGCTTTTATTGGCTAATGACTAAACTAGTCTAAATAACAAAAATATCAAGTCTTTTCAGATCTTGAATAATAATAATGCAAAGAAAACATGTTCATATTTGTTCAACACAGCAAGAATATTTTAACTCAGGAAGAGTTTATACATCAGTTTTTGTGGGATAATGTCAATGTTTAATCCCAGCAGTGGTTTTTATAATCTTCCTATAAAACCAGATGTGGTTCAGGTGACGACCTCATCAGTGTCTCATTAAGTAGAATGAGTTGTGTTTGTGTTGGTATTTAAAAAAGAAAAGAAAAGAAAAGAATGACTGTCATACATGTAGAGATGCTTTTAAGAAACATTTGTGAAAGTGGTCTCTTATTTTTTTTCCAGAGCTGTATATAAGAGAAGAAAAAAGCAAAATGAGACCTTTAACAGGAAGTTGGATAATTGGTTTCATTAACAGCTTCTTTAGTTTAAGATAATTAGCTGAAGAGACACTGCTGATTTAGAGGATGAGGAGTTAACTAACTAATCATCTGCTCCATCGTACTCACGTCAGGGTCACACTCCGCCATGGCCTCCCCCAGGTCCGAGTCCAGTCCGCCGGTGTAGCTGTGCTCGATCTTGATCCTGGCGCCCTCTTGTGGCGAAGGGATGTGATGCACACACATGTCCACGAAGCCTGGAGGGAGGAGGAGGACACGGTCCGTTTAAAACCGATTCATGATGTTTAAACTGAAGCGTGACCATTTATTATCTCCAGATTAAAATAATAATCGTATGCAAATAGCCCAGATAAAAACTCTGCCTCACAGTTCATGCAGCACTAATATCATTACTATTAGAGCTTTATCGACATAGAAAAATGTGATTGTATTGTCTTTATCTATTTATTATGTTTTTACTCCTATTTTATTATATACTTTTGTTTTCTCGGATGGTGTTTTAAGCACTTTTTATTATGGACAATGTGCCTTTCTGTGTCTTTTAGCGCAATACTAAACTCCAAGAGAGCCTTGTACAATAATTCATATGTGCCTGGACTTTTGGTTTGTGCACAAATGGCAGATTTATAAATCTATCCATCGTAACTTTGATATAATAAACAATCAGAGGCATGAAGGACATGAGCTGTGCATCCTTTGTTCTCATGTTAAGTTGGTAACGATGCCACATTTTTGTTTGTTAGAATGACCTGGAAAAAATCTCTGCGTCTACATGGGTGTGATTTGAATGTCTAACATGAGTCAAGAAGTTTAAAACATGTAAAAGATCAGAGCACAGGAAAGTTATGCTATATCTATATAAAGCTTAAAGGGATAGTTCAACATTTTGGCAAATTGGCCCATTGCCATAATCCCTATAGTTTTAGGAGTAGGTGTGTTACCTATAATTGTCGGTGCAAGCTGTTTTTAGAACAGCAGAGCAGAGCCGCAAGCTGGAAAGTTACGAGACAGAGTTGTTTTCGAGGTAAATTCAGGAAAAACCGCTGATGCACGTTCCTGTCGGAGGCAGTTTTTCGGCAAGCAGTCTCTGCATTTGCCTCAAAAACATAATAACACAACGTTACCAGACAGAGTTGTTTTAGAGGTAAATGCAGAGACTGCTTGATGAAAAACTGTCCCTGAAGGCAACGCACATCAGCGGTTTTTCATGAATTTCCCTCTAAAACAACTCTGTGTGGTAACGTTCTGTTATTATCTCATAGCGTGGTGAATGTGCAGGTCACAACTTGTCCACCAGAGCGTTTTGGAGTTGTTGGATTGTGTATTTGATGAGTTTGATGAGGGAAACCAAGAAATCCCATGAGCCTCTGTAGCGTAGCTCTGAGCAGCTCACGGCTCTGCTCCGCTGTTCTAAAAATAGCTTGCACCGACAATTAAAGGTAACAAACCTACTCCTATGACTATAGGGATTATGGCAATGGGCCAATTTGCCAAAATGTTGCACTATCCCTTTAAATATTTTAAACTTGCACCACACACACACAAATAAAGCAGGACAGACAGAAACTAATGAGGTCATACCAGTGAACTCTCCAAAGAAGCGGTTGCAGACGAGCCTCAGCAGGGGTCTGATGTTGAGCTTCAGCTCCTCTTTAGTCAGGTGGATCCCCAGCTCATCCAGGACTCGTGGGAGAGACGTGTCCACATCCCCGACCACCTGCACACAAAGAGGATTAAGCGTGTGAGGATTACACACACACACACACTTCTGCAAACTCGGCCCGGGCCCGACGGGGGCCCGACGGTGGCGAGGAAAGCTTTTGTTGCCCCCTGATGCAAGTTAGAAAATGACGTTAGACGTGTCCAACCTGGGAGAGGATCTTGTAGAGCGGCTCCAGAACAAATTCCACAAAGCTGCGCTGAGAGTTGCTGCTGGGAGGTTTCTTTGAGAACTTGCGGCTGAAAAGAGGAGAAGGAGAAGAAGAAGAGCAGGAAATCACTGGACGGTAACGACGACGACGTGTGAGAGGAGAGAATAAAGACGCCGGTTCAGCCTCTGTTGAAATCCAAATGAAGTTTCTCACGTTTTAGGATTGAAGTAAATGTCTCCCCAGAGCCTCTTGGCAAATTCATTATAGTTGATGTCGCCTGCAGACACAGAAAGAGCTCATTAGAACCAGAATAAGCACATTAGGCGCGAGACGGGGAGGGTTGTTTGTGTCCGTTGTTGTGGATGTGATGTGTGGCCTCACCGTAGGTGTCTGCGTAGATCTTTGCGAAGGAGCCCAGGGTGAAGCAGATGTGGTACTGAGAGCTGGCGAAGCACACGTTCCCCAGGAGAGGAGACACCACCAGGTTCTCGTCGGTGGAGTAGGTGCTGAAAGGCAAAGCAACTTTACACTACCGACTCCATCGTGTGTTACACCAAAAACATACACTAAGTTAGGGATGTTTGGCTTTTGGATTACATTTCAGAATGCACCTGAAATGCATAACCTGTACAGGTGAACTTAATTTAACCTTCTCCAAACTTTTGAATGCACATGTCCAATTGTTCAATGTTTCAGTCCTTATTGAATAACATGCTGTTCTCTAACAAAGTGATTAACCATTAACATCACAAGCACCGTCTGATTTAGTGGTTCAGTTGTCATGGAAACACTAAATGTTCTGGTTCAGTGACAGTTTGTATTCAGTCCTCTTCTATTGATGTACATGATGAGACCAAGACAACACTTTGATCAAACTGATCAAGTTATTGAGACATTGAGAGTTTTGTTGTGCTACAGCCACCACTGTTGTTAGCTTTTGTTTGAGATAAAGAAATGACCATTGCATCCTTCTACTTAAAAGGCCTCATGATAGAATATCACTGTAGCATGAACTTTTTATAGGGAGATTCTTGTCAAATATCCCTAACTTTTTGTGAGTAGTGTACTTATAAAAGAAATGTGAAAAAGATCCACACAACTCCAAAAGACTAAAACACAAACAGGTCCTGGTGCACGGTAAAAAAAAAAAACGGCACTGAAAAATATTTACTAAATTTTTTGGGCAAAGGATGAAACAGGAAAGATTCACTCTCATCTATTATTGTTGGATGATTATTTTGTTGAGAACGGGTGATTTTAACGTCTAATGCTTTTGGTGTTTCATTTCTGTTGTACAGCACCTTGTAACTTGGGTGTTATATAAATAAAGTTACTATTATTATTAAATTCAAATGCCAAGACAAGACACATATCAGGGCTATGAATAAGCCCCAATAGACAAAACTGTATAGAAAAGCTCATTAGAAAAAACGTCTTTGTCATAATAAAATACATCTGTACATGAAAATGTCTACATTATTTAGATGTTACAACAATTTTGAGTCGAAATGCATCCTATTTCATCCTTTGCCTAATAAATTTAGTATATATTTTCATACCTGAGCCTGTTTCTATTATTTTTTATTCTTTGAAGAACGTACTTATAAACATGCACGGTGTTGTGTTATTACCTGAGCAGACCGTTGACCTCATCCACAATGTGGCGCAGTTTATAATAAGCGTCAGTAGGAGGCAGCTTGAGCTCCACAATGAGCCGGTCCACCTTGTTGATGCAGATGGTGATGGCCATGCGCTCCTGAACGGCGTGTTTGATGAGACGCTCCGTGTTCAGCATCACCTGAGCAGATCAAACACAAAAAGGTCGAGGTTATACGGAGGCACGGGACGAAGAGAGGAGAGACTTCGGGGCTGAGAAGAAGAAGAAACGACTCACTCCTTCTGCTGCGTCGATGAAGAGCACAACGCCGTCTGAGATCCGGATGCTGGATGTGACCTCGTCGGAGAAGTTCACGTGACCTTTGAGAGAAACAGGGAACGTGTTTTGAAAAACCAAAACCTCAACATGTGAATTCAGCAAACCAAACAAAACTTCTGGTTGAAAAAAAAAAGGACAATACCTGGTGTATCCATGATGTTGAACAGGTAAGATTTGCCTCTGGAGTCTGGTAGGACCATGGTGATGGGAGTGCTCTTGATGCCAACTCCTCTCTACGGACAAAAACACACAAATTGAAATCACCACAATAAGGATGAGAAACTGTGAGTGAGTAACTCTGAGGCTTAAAATGAAGTCTTCAGATGTGTGTTTAGGATTCAAAACTCTTACCTCCTGTTCTGTGAAGAGGATGTCTGTGTATCGGAGCTGTTAAAAGTAAAAATCTGGTTAGTTTCTGTTGTAATTTACAGAATTCATGTGTAAAAAAATAAAAAATAAAAAGGGAGAGTGTGGGGGGCTTTCTCAAGTGTTTGGATATCTTTTGTATCTCCTTTTTCTGTTTTATAAAGTTGAAAAACCTCCTCCCGCAGGACTTTTGACAGTTCTTTTGCTTTTCCCACGGCTCAGCATCCAGCAAAGTCAGTGCAGCAGTGGATGAAATGTGCAGGTGTTTGTCAAGAGCCCAGAATCTCATTGACTTTTTATACACAGACATTAATTACAAGCATCAAGTTACAGGTATGGACAGTTACCCTGAGTAGCCATTTAAACCTGTTTGTGTCAGTCTGTGTGTATTTTATCAGGGTAAAACTTTGAGGGTATGTAAACTTTTGATCAGGGGCCATTTTGGTGTTTGCACTCATCATTAGGATTCAAAAAGATCAAACACAGTTGTGTGATAATAAATGGCTTCACCAGCCACTGACTCTAAAAAAAAGTTTTGTTGCATTATCAATTATATTTTCTGAAATGTAGCCGGTATTTCACAAATTCTGCCAGGGTATGTAAACTGTTGAGCACAACTGTATGTATGATAGTATTATTGTAGAAAACAACTCACGTCCACATCATCTCTCTTCCTGATTTCTGGATGCGTCTGTTCAATCAGGCAGTCCACAAAACACGTCTGAAGGGAATAAAAAACCAAATCCATTAGATCCACACACCGGGCACAGATGAGTCTGAAGTGCAGCCATGTTATTAGCATACGCTTCAAAACATCCCAGTGCTCCGCTCCTACATGTTTCATCTTAGCGACACATGTTCTCTTTGGCAAACGACTACAGCGCAGACGGCTCAAAGAGGAATCGAAGCGACTCTGACCTTGCCGTGGTGGAGGTGACCACACAGCGTGACGTTACGGATCAGCTCAGGCCCGTCCATCAGATCTGCAAGGAATCTGCCAAAGGAGGGATGTTAGAGCATCAAACGAGACACGCACGACACAAATAAACAGTGAACACGTGAACTTGGATGACTCACTCCATATCGTAGACAGTTGCAGGTAACTCCTGCTCCATCAGGGTGAACTGCTTGTTCTTCACAGGTTTGATAATTGGCTCTGGAAAAAGTAGAGTAGAGAGCAGCACATTATGACACCAGCTGTTATAACACTGATCAATCAATACCTATTATTGTTTATTTGGTTAAAACTAACTGACTTCTCACTCTCTATTATAGTCCAATTAACCCATATCTTTTATACTGTCATATAGTCTGGGTCAGTACTTTTCCCACAACATTACATAAAATGTTGGTTAATCAGAAACGCTTTGTCGGGATCCTCCACTCCTTTGTTTCAGAAACTTCAAATTCTCAACATTTATAATATTAATATTTATCAGATATGTCTATATTTTTATTTTTAAGTTCTTAAACAACAGGGAAAGCATTCCTGCTCATCTCAAGTACTATATTTTAGAACAAACTCTCAGGTCCATACTCATTCAACCAGTCAAGCTTTAGATCTGCATCGTCCAATATATTTTGATCATTTATCTCTTTGTATAATTTCCCTATGATAATCTTTCTTGTATCATTATCATTTATATATTTGTAAATTGTTCATTTGTATATTCTGTTTTCTTTTTTGTATGACATATATCTCATTGTTAATTATATAGGTGAAAGCATCTAATAGGCTCTTTGAGTTTTCAACAATTCCAGCGCTATAAATGATCAAATTGTTTTGCTTGTGTATTTTTAAAGCCCCAGTATGTAGGAATTACCCCCATCTAGCGGTGCGTTGCATATCGGAACGTATTCTTGATGTTGCATTCACGTGAAATCGGGCAGACGTCAGACAGACAACAGACGCTGCATGTAACAGGATAAACAAGCGTCTATGTAAACAAGTGGTCCGCCTGTACGAGGCAAAACAAATGAGAATATGCACCGGCCCAATACAGGCGTGACAACATGTTGTCATGGTGATGTCGTATTGTTTACCTGACCCACGTTTTACCGTCTTTCTCTCCTCGAGTAAAATGACATCCGGTTGGTTTGCCGACGGCCGTCTGCCTGACTGCACCTGAATGCAACACCAGTGCCTCCGTCCTTCCTCACACTACACAGTGGTGAGTTTTAACAGGCCGAGCCCACAGCTCCGCTGAGTTTCCGTGGTTACCTACGGTCACGCTGCCACTGAACGTAAAAAATGGCGATGCAACATGGCCGCCTCGGTTCGGTGCGTCGCCCACGTATGTATTTGTAACGACTTGTAACAACTCATTCTAAGGTACGAGAAAGCTTTCATTTGTATGCGGGTGTGATTCGACTTCAGTGAAATACGTATTTATGAAAGACAGATTTGATTTTTGCTAATAAAAAGCCAAATAAGTTACATACTAGGGCTTTAACTATGTAAAATAAATTTAAAAATCCAAAAGAAATCTGTTTGTCTCCAACCTGTCAGAGGTTGTGTATCCTCCTCTTGGACGATAGTTTCCACTTCAGGCCCATAAACCTCCTCTGCTGTGGGGTAATACTTCTTGTCCTCATGCAGGACCACCTCCATGCCCGGGACGTCATCGTCAGCATCGGCCGGTTCGTCGTCGTCATCCTCATCACCCTGCACACACACACACACATCATCATTATATATGTGCACAAACATGCTGCATGTTAATCAAACTGTTCACAAATGAATTTGAAGTGCACCTCATCAACATCTCTGTCCTCTGCATCCAGATCATCTTCATCATCGTCAGAGTCCAGCTCTGGACCGATGTAGTTGCCGAACTCGTCGTACAGATCAGCCTCCATCTTTTAGAGACCTGAGAGAGAGAGAGAGAGGGTTTGACTTCATTAGTAATCGTGCTAATGAGTTGTATGCACTATTACAACATGCTATGGACATACATTTCTTACATTCTTAATTTGTTTAATTATACTGCTTGAGCTGTATAAACTTAACATGTTAACTCATGTCTAGTATTATTGTCTTTTTCAACAATAAAACATATCAAAAACATTCAAACAAGGAGCGCTTCCTGGACTCATTTCTCATTTAGAGGTGCTCTTTGGATTGGGATATAGGAGATATAAAAACAAAGGAAAGAAACTCCAAGGCACTCTCTTTAAATCAATAAAATGCGTTTATTTATCTGGCATAATAACTTCCAAGGCGTTTCAGCATCAGGTCTTCCCCAGGGAGTCAAAAAACAAACACATTTTGACTCCCTGATGATGAAGCTTTGAGATAAAGGCATTTTATTGATTTAAAGTAAGTGCCTTGGAGTTCTTTTTTCCTTTTATAATAAACTGTATATTTTTAGATTTACTAAACTATTAGCCTATTACGAACGTCTATATCACAAATAACTTTTGTCGCATCCGTATCTTCTTAAAAAATATAACTTTAGACACGTAAAATAAGTTTAATTTTACTTCATAATAATCAGATGCCGGGGATGAGTGACGTCAAACAGTGTGTTACCTTCCCACCGGAGCTAATGCTAATAACTCTGCATGTAAGAAAACATTTAATTCAGCTGGTTTTGTATCTGATTAAAAAAAAGCAGAATGTGCAAAACGATTTACATCAACATTCGGCTCCATTAAGAAGTTTTCAGTGATTTAAACCTTCTTGTTTTCTTGTTCTTGCCAATGCTATTGTTGCGCTAAAGGCTAGCGGCTAACAAGCAGAGAAAATGAATGACCTGTGGACGTTGCACATACGTCGCTGTTCACTCGCTGCGCCGCGTAATAAATAACAAGCAACACCACACACTTACCTGTTTTCTGTTATTATGTAGACTGCAGATATTATTTTCAAAAAAAAGTTAAAAGTTAGGGATGTTTTTCAGCAGACAAATAATTTCCCAAATACCGCCATGCGCATGGGGTATTACTACTTCCGGATTTTCTCTTCCTCTATGGACGTGAAGGCGTCGACCGTCCAACGTTAAAGACTCAACACCGCCGCCACCGGCAGAGAGGCGACACTGCAGGAAGACTGGACCACACATCAGAAACACATTTTGTTGATTTTTTCATGTGATAACCACCAAATACAACCTCTCCTGTTTAAATCAAACGATTTTTTTTAAATGTATGTAAGGCCTACATTTATTCTTTGTTTTGTGAAATTGTTGGAAAAAATGTTGTTTCTTAATAAAAAATGAATAAAGACGCACACCATCATCCTATTTATCGGGGATGCAAACGGGTCAGGACCAAAAAAGAGAGGAATTGTCTGGGGGGGGGGGGGATGGGGGGGCTCACCATTAACAATATCACAGAAAAGTCTATTTCCAGTAGTTCAACCCCAACCAAGTATTGAGTGCATATAGATGGACAGTTTTCAGAAGGCCAACATTTCTATATTAAAGGTGTACAGAAAAGAAAATTGAATTTGAGCCCACTTTGGGTCATAAAATTAATGTGATAACTCATCTTTCAGACGTTGTAGGCCAAACTTTGTGCAAAATTCTATTTTTGAGTAAATCCGGGAGGAAAGTGTGTATTTTTTTTTTCGCATTGGATAATGCAGGCGCACGGATTATACGTCAGCCTGTACACGATTCACCAGCCACTGATATTGGATCCGTCATCCGTCATTCAAACGTCTGAGACACGCACACACACACGGAGCTTGGGCTCGCCCCAAGCTTTGAATGTCCCGCCCGCTCGATAACGACCAATCAAATTCGTTTTCCTCACTCGGATAAACTCGTGTTGCAGCTCGTGACAACTCGGCGCGACAAACAGGACAAACGGCCATTTCTGTACACCTTTAAAAATGCTTTCAAAAAACAAAAACCATTGCAATATTTCAATTTTGGAGATACTGAATTTTAGGTCTTCACTGAATGTTAGTCATAATTATTACTATTAAAATAAACAGAAGAAATAAAGACATGGGATTTAACATCCCATTCAGTGTGTAATGGACATATAGGCCTATAAAATGTATTAGTTTCACTTTAATTGAACACATTCTACATCGCGGAGGCGACGTCTCTCCTTCACCTCTGAAACGGGGCAGAGCTCCGTGGGAAACACCTGCCTGACACAGCAACGGACATGCACGGGGGGAAAAACGGCAGCGCCGTCGCACCGAATGCACGCGGATACGCGCCGCTTTGGGTAACGAGCGCGCACGTCGCGTCTACATTGGAGGTGAATAGGAAGGCTGTTACCAGTATAATCAGAGACAACCATGAATGAGTTGTCGCACACACTGAGGTGAGCAGCAGAGCGGCCGCACCGTGACCACGGTCCGCTCCAGCTGCCTGGTGTCTCCATTACGCACCACGCGTCTTTTCAGTCACTTGTCCAAGTTCTCCTTTACTGTTTTTTTTTCGAGACAACACTCTCTCTCTCTCTTTTACCGGCGGTGTCAGCTGATGTGCACATCTGCAGCAACCCAAACAAATGCACATGTTACTGTTGACTGGCTCTATTCCAGCCACATGATTGGTTCGGCGCGGTGGAAATCTCATTATCATTGGTTATTTGTTACACCAGATAGTTGGACCAGTCTCAGCCTGGTCAGATGCTACATGAACTGATGAAGCCTCTTGGATGAGAGGTGAAACGTCTTCCTAGACAAATAACTAAGTCCAGTTGAACCTCCTTTGAAAAAAAAAAAAAGTTGTTGGCGGGCTCGTGAATTTTTTTTTGACACGAGTCAAAAGGAGCGATAAATCGCGTATCTCGCGTTTGGTCGCGCGTCACAACTCGAGCGAAAAAAAAGCGTTCCTCGTGTTTGGTGGGAAGCCCCTTGTGGGTCTTCCCACCAAACACGATGAAACAGACGAAGACGCGAAGGTCCCGTCGCCATAAAAGAATCGGGTGTATTGCGTCGCAAAAAAAAAAAGTCGCGTCTACCGCGTCTCGCGCCTAATCGCGTCTCGCGCCTAATCGCGTCTTTGCGTCACGGCCTTTTACACCGCGGACGTAACGAATAAACGGTGACGGTGTGAACGAACAACATAGAACAGGACCAGGCGTTGTTTCCTCTTTTCACCGGCAGCTCCACTCTCCCTACACTAACTACTGTTATTGTTGAGGCCAGAGGATTGTGGGATTTGTAGTTTTTGACCAATCGCAGGTTGTGCTCTTTCTTTTTTGTGAATTTCCTGGTTCACACATGTATTTTTTTTTTTTTAGGGGCAAATGCGAGTGAAATGCTCGCCCATGGTGGGCATACGAAAATTTAAGAGCTGTTTTATTTAAGTCTTGAACACAATAATTCAACAAATTTAAGACATTTTAAGGCCTAAAAGTGTGTAATGGACATATAGGCCTATATAATGTGTTAGTTTCACTTTAATTGAACACATTCTACATCGCGGAGGCGACGTCTCTCCTTCACCTCTGAAACGGGGCAGAGCTTTTCGGCGCGCTGTTTGCATCCCTGATTTATAAGCACAACTCCCATCTTTTGAAAACAATGCAACAGAACGGGGGCCAGAAAGGCGGTTTGTGTGCACACAACCCTAGACATAGGCTACAAAAACAGCGTTTACAATTTAAAGGATTTAGGACTTTATAATTAAGATGGGAGGATCAACCTAGAGATGGTTACCAAAATACCCATGTGGGTTGTCACCCTGGCTAAGGGGTACTGTAAAATTACAGACTACCGACAGGTAGGCTTACTAGGCTAGGGCACAGGGTAACATGAACACTTGTAGAAAGCCATGTCTCTAGCAGGAACTGTTAGCGGCAGAGCTGTATTACGTGATGTGTTATGTGAGAGAAACAAGTTGAACATGGAAACATAAAATCGTATTGAGTACACAAAGACATATCACCCACATGGTTTGAGCAAGAAGAAAGTACCATATAGGAGTGGGAAATTAATATTCCTGGACGTGGATTCAAACATGAAAACATGTCAGACCACCAAAAAGTATTTGCACTTAGAAAAAAAATCACAAAAAGTCACTTAAAAATGATTTCAGACTGCTGAATTTTGTAATTAGCCTACTCTTTTCCTTAACTGTCTCCTTTCTGGTTAGTGGTTGCACATCAATGTCTTCACACTGGTTGAAATACTGATGTGCATTATGGCCAGCAGGTGGCACTAAACACTCATGAACATTCACAGTTGAATGTGTGTAAAGCAGACACAGGTTTGTGGTAAACTGTACCCTAGGAAACACTTACAGTTTCTATTTAGTTAGGCTAAATCAGGCTGACTCATTTATCAGACAGTTGTAACTGGATTTGGTGAGTTCAGCTGAATGGGCCATGTGTTTCATAATATAAAGATTTATAAATGTTAACCCACAATTTAATGTAGGCTATTTTAATATCATTTTAAGGAAACTGAAAATTTAAATTCAGGAGACGACAGAAGTAATATGAAGAAAACCTGAGTATGTTTATATTTTATTCATTTTTTTTTTATTTTGAAAAGCCTGTTTAAAGGGATAGTTCAACATTTTGGCAAACTGACCCATTGCCATAATCCCTATAGTCATAGCAGTAGTTTTGTTACCTTTAATTGTCGGTGCAAGATGTTTTTAGAATGGTAGAGCAGAGCCGCGAGCTGCTACGGAGGCTCATGGGATTTCTTGGTTCCCCTCATCAAACTCATCCAACAACTCCAAAACGCTCTGGTGGACAAGTTGTGACCTGCACATTCACCACGCTATGAGACAGAGTTGTTTTAGAGGCAAATGCAGAGACTGCTTGATGAAAAACTGCCCCCGACGGGAACGCACATCAGCGGTTTTGCATGAATTTGATGAGGGAAACCAAGAAATCCCATTAGCCTCCGTAGCGTAGCTCTGAGCAGCTTGCCGCTCTGCTCCGCCGTTCTAAAAATAGCTTGCACCGACAATTAAAGGTAACGAACCTACTGCTATAGGGATTATGGCAATGGGCCAATTTGCCAAAATGTTGAACTATCCCTTTAATCATGTATCATGTATTTCTGCAAAGCACCAGTGGTGTAATCTAATTTGTTGTAGTGGGTATACTATCCAACTATAGTCTGGAGTTCAAAGACTACACTGCAATGAATGGGGTGTGTGAGGATGTTGATGCTGAGGAGGTTTGATGATAAACTCAGACACAGAGTTTCAGTTGATGGCTTTATTCCTGCTGGTGTTAACATTAGTTTTTTTTTTTTATTACATCAGTAGGCCTGGCCTACATAACACAGACACAACAGACAGATAATAAACATGTTAAACAAAACACACTCTCTTTAAATCACACACACTTTAAATCATATGCATTTCTTCATTAGTCACAAAGTTTATTTTCCGACAAAACACTTTGTGCTTTTCTTATATTTGTTTTTTTTTTTGTTTGGAAATCCCAGCTGCCATCAGATGACGGAGTGATTTCTTTTATTGATACTGTAATTTCATATTACATAAAAGTGCACTTTGTAATAAAACACACTTGTAATTGTCACTTGATAAGTGTCAATTATATATTAGGCTATATATATTTATATAAATATTGCTATTTATTAAGGTTATTATCAGCCTACTGACAGGGATTTCCACACTGATACGAATGCCCCCAAACATTAAAGCGATGTTCTTCACCTTACACCTGAATACTGTTTGTAGCCGAGCATTTGGTTTGTTATTGATCTCCTCAGTTCTAGCTGGAGGTGGCAGGTCTCCATAATCATTAACCTGCTGATAGTGTCAGGGCCCGTCGAGCGTGAGGAGCTGGACTGAGGCCACAAACACACACATTTATATATACACTGCAAAAACTCAAAATCTTTCCAAGAATAGTTGTCTTATTTCTTGTCAAAATGTATAATTTCTAGTCAAAACTAATCTCTTTCCACTTAAAATAAGACTCATCACCTAAAAATTAACTTGTTTTTAGATGATTTTCATTTTCACAATAAGTAGAAAAATTTGCCAATGAAAGCAAGTTTTTTATGCTTGTAATAAGAAAGAAAAACTTGCTCCACAATCAGATTTTTCTACTTATGTCAAGTGAAAATATGCTTGAAAGAAGTAAAAAGAGTCTAAAAACAAGCCAATTTTCAATGTGATGAGTCTTATTTTGAGTATAATTTATTTTGTTTTGACTAGAAATTACATTTTGACTAGAAATTAGACAAATATTCTAGGTAAGATTGAGTTTTTGCAGTGTATACAGACAGTAAACTGTTTTATTGCCTCTAACATCAGATCCTGGGTCTGTTTTTTGTTTTTTATTTCTACCTGAGAATGTGACTATAACATTGTCAACTGGCCCTTTAATAATCGTCTCCTCAGTTTTCAAAGTGTGTGACCCTCTGCTGCTGCTGCTGCTGCTGCTACTCCATCACCAGCTTCCTCAGACGCTGCACCACCTCCTCCGCGCTCACCCACGGCACCGTGACCGCCTTGAACTCCCCGGGCATGGCCTCGTGGGTCTCCGTGATCAGCCGGTGCATGGGGAAATCCCGCCTGGGGAAGGCCACGTCGCGAGGCCCGAGAGCCGTGGCCGGGCAGAAGTCGTTGGCTCCGTCTCCCACGTAGAAAACCCTCTGGTAGGGGCGGCCGCGCTCCTGCGTCCGGCGCACCACGTAGTCCCTGACCACCACCTGCTTGCACATGTTGTCCGGGCAGCGCGGGCAGTCGTGGGAGTGGAAGGGCCTCATCACCAGCCGGCCGTCCTTGTTGAAGGTGGCCGGGTTGGTGACGATGCGGTGGAAGAGCGGACGAGCCCCGCTGCGCCTCAGCCACGACTCGATGAAGAAGCTGTTGGCGTCGGATACGAGCACCACCTCGAAGTCCTGCGGGGGCCGGTTGCGCAGGAACTGGAAGAGGGTGAGCATGCCCGGAGTGGCCGGGATCTTCTCCATGATGGCGCGGATGTCGCTCTCGGTGACCCCCTGCTCCGCCAGGTAGCCCAGGACGCGCTGCATGTACTCGTTGTAGCGGCCGGGCTGGTAGGTGTCCTTCAGCCACTCCGGGAGCTGCTGCCCCGGCGCCGCCTGCACCACCATGTCGTCGCTGGTCTCGTCCACGATGGTCTCGTCGAAGTCAAAGAAGATGATGAAGCGCTTGTCCGAGGAGATGGAGGCCATGGTGGTGGTGGTGGTGGTGGTGTCTGAGCGCCGGCGGCTCTTCTGAGTCCTGCGGGGTTCCTCCTCCTCTCCTGGGGGGTAGGGTGGGAGATAACAGCAGTTGAAGATTGAATCTCCCATCACTGACTATTTAATGCCACAAACTCCTACTGCTGCTGCTGCCAAGTCAAGTGGCATCAAATCTCTCCCAAAGCTCTCCCACTCCCACTCTCTCCAGCATCCCACGCCGCCTGGCAGGCCACGGCAAAGGTGAGGCTACCGCGGAGCTTTCTGCATGGGAACTATTAATGCATAAATAGATGAGGAGGAGGAGGAGGTGGGGTGGGGGTGATGGGAATGGGATGGAGGCAAAACACAACCAAAGAGAGATTTAAGATAAGAAGTATAGACATAAAAGGGAAAAAAAGAAACTTAAGAGTCATTATAAAGGAGCAAAGCAGCATCTCAGCTCAGAGGAGGCAGCATCCTCCACCTGGTGTCTCCTTGAAGAGCCGTGTCTATAACAGGTGAAGAAAAGGAGGAGGAGGAGGAGGAGTGAAGGTGAAGAAAAGGAGGAGTGAGGAAGCGGAGGAGTGAAGGAGAAGAGGAGTGAAGGAGTATCGATCTCTACTTGCTCCTACCAGCCAGCAAACCAAGCAGCAGCAATACTTAAACATTTAAAAAACACAATGTGAACGCGCTTTTATCTGCATACCGTAGCTACCTTATTTGGATAATGGTTGATGTCAGCAGAGGAAGACCTCACGTGCTCTCCTGGTCCAGACCGGCGCCTTCCAGCTGTGGTGCGGATGTTTTTTTCTCTCTCTCTCTCTGTCCTTTGTGCAGAAAAACAGAAGGAATACTTTGAGTTGCACGAGACAATGTCTGACGTGCAGTCGCTCTACTTTGAAGTAAATAAAGTATTTTAAACCATGTTTAAAAGTCTTTATTTTATTAAGTTATTATTATTATTGTTATAATCTAATTAATCCGGAATAGGCTGCAAGAAGTAGGTTACTGAGTCACAGCAGTTTGGGATTATTCAGGAAATCCTTTTCACATGGAAAAATAAGAGTCTTATAAACAAAGATCTGCATTTAAAGACACATTCAATTATTTTTTAGAAACATAGAGGAACAGTTCGAGTTGAGTTAAACACTGGTTATCAGTATAAAACAGAAATAAACTTACACAACCTACTTTCTCTCTTACACACAAACACGGGAAAAACACTAAAGGCTGAACTCGTGCAAAAAAAAAAAAAGCATGAATGTATCGGTACCGGTGCTGTGGATCTGGATCCGGTCCCTGGTGCAGATCTGGTCCGATCCGGTGTCGCTGAAAGTCCAGACGGAGTGAGACGCGCACCTTTATGTGACCGTCGGAACGAACGGAGCAGCTGTGACGGTCGTGACCGCGCCTACGAGTCCGCCCATTTAATAGCAGCCTACTGAGCGCGTTCACGACACTTAGGAGCCAAAAGGGGAGGGAAGGAGCCCCGTGGGAGGAGAGGAGAGGAAAGAGAAAAATAAAAGTGTGTGGATCTTCGTGCTTGGAGCTTTCAATAAAATATTTTGTATTTTCAACTTTTTTTTTCTTTTCTTTTTTTTCCCCCAGTTTAACATGAACGTATGTTGGAGCCTATATAGTGTCACTGTGGTTCAGAAGCAGGTGAAATCACTGAACATCTGACTTCCTGCCCCTGAAAACACAAAACACATCATCAGAGATAATCAGTTGTCACTTTGTTTCTTCCTGTTGAACTCTCACCTTTTAGATAAAAAGTTGCCTTTAGAGAAAAAAAAGGCCAAAGGTCACGGCTTCAGAGCAAAGTTAAATAAAAAGAAGAAAAAGTGAGGCCTTGACTGGCAATAAAAGACAGTATCAGAGGCAATGGATCATTCCAGATGTGAAACAATGTTGTTAACTACAGTGAAACATTAGTAAAGGAGGTGGTGGGGGGCTCATGTTGGGCTAGAAAAAACAAAACAAAACAAAAAGACCTTGTGAATCCACTGTGATTAATGAAGCACACAGACACTTCCAGAGCAGCAAACACACACACACGCCTGCACAACGCGGCGTGAAGCCCTCCTCTCCCTTATCTGCCTGCTGACAGCCGCGGCAGCAGCAGAGGCCTCCTCCCTCCTCCTCCTCCCTCCTTCTGCACCACACGGCGTAATGACTAACAGCTGGGGCGGCTGACTATTTTCAAACCCAAATGGGAATGGAGATGGTGCAGACGGTGTGTTATTATCTCCCGCGCTGGTGAAGTGAAGTGAGCCTCGCTCTGTACCTGAACCTGACCACCCACTCACCATCAATGGAGTGAGTCACTCCACACTTTCCCTCGGCCTGCTGCTCCGCTGCTGCTACCTGGCTTTACACGATTATGTGACTCATTTGTGCAAAAAAACCCTAAAAACTAAGAACTAAGAACTAAGAAGTGATGCAGAGACTCAGGAGGGAGCGGAGCAGCAGCAACAAACGTCTTAGTGTGGCAGGAACATGGTGTTAATGGGGCTGTTTGAGCTGGATCAACAGATCTACAAGATAAAATAAACCTGTGAATATTCTCATTTGTCCAGGTCATCGTTATCCCCAAAGAAATTTAAATCAGAAGCAACTGGACTTGGTTATTTGTCTCGGAAGACGTTTCACCTCTCATCCAAGAGGCTTCATCAGTTAATGCACGCATCTGACCAGGCTGGGACTGGTCCCAGTCTTCCTAGACAAATAACCAAGTCCAGTTGCTTTTGATTTAAATTTCTTTGGGGATAAGATAAAATAAAGCTTTTACACATTATTCAGCTTTACTTGAAGGGATAGTTCAACATTTTAGCAAATTGGCCTAATGCCATAATCCCTATAGTCATAGCAGTAGGTTTGTTACCTTTAATTGTCAGTGCAAGCTGGTGGACAAGTTGTGACCTGCACATTCACCATGCTATAAGATAATAACAGATCATTATGAGACGGAGTTGTTTTCGAGGTAAATTCATGTAAAACCACTGATGTCTGTCAGAGGCAGTCTCTCCATTTACCTCTAAAACAACTCTGTCTGGTAACGTTCTGTTATTATCTCATAGCGTGGTGAATGTGCAGGTCACAACTTGTCCACCAGAGCGTTTTGGAGTTGTTGGATTGTGTATTTGATGAGTTTGATGAGGGAAACCAAGAATTCCCATTAGCGTAGCTCTGAGCAGCTCGCGGCTCTGCTCCGCCGTTCTAAAAATAGCTTGCACCGACAATTAAAGGTAACTAACTTTCTGCTAAAACTATAGGGGTTATTGGCCAATTTGCCAAAATGTTGAATTATTCCTTTAAGTATTAGTTACATTCTTAATTCATCATTTATAAAACATTATTCCTGCACAGATAAGCTCATGTACACTGATTTATACAATTAACTTATTTTTAGACATGAACTAATAAGTGCAGCTTAAATGTTCATTATCATTTACTTACATACTGTACACCTAATAAATGACCTTATGAACCACTGATGTCACCTAAATACCTGGTTTGTCATTAATGTAATAAGTGTGAGCATACAATCATCAATCACACAATAGATGGGCTCATAAATCCAGAGTTAAATGTTTGTTAATTAATTAATATAAATGTGGGAATAATGCTTTCTAAATAATGTTTTTTTTTTTCAAAAGGTGTAGTTACCACTCTGCTTATCTAAAGGTTTAGATACAAAGATGGAAGCTGTATTTTACCTAAGGGGTTGAGAGGGGGGTGGTGGTCCCTGCCTGCCTGAGGTCACTGAAGGTCAAGGCCGCAGCCCGTGGCTACAATAAAAACCTCTGACATCATCTGTGAAAACAAACATGAGCTCTATAAGTTGCTGACACACAGAAATAACAGGAAGTGGAATAAAAAGGAAGCTTAAAAAGTGGTGAAACAGAAACAAGACTGTGAGTTTGGAGCTTTTCAGTAAATCTTATTGTGAAACTCACCTGAGTTTGAACCCACTGACCCAGAGTCAGAACACGCGACCCGTTTACGTCACATCTTCTGTTTGCAGCGTTTGAAGATAAACAGACTCACACACGTTTGTGATAATCATCATGGCTACTTGGATTTTTTTTTGTTTGTTTGTTTTTACTTCTCAAAGTTAGCAGTCAGTTAAATGTACATTATCAAAAAAAGGCCCAACTTTTTTCACTTCTCCTCAATCTCCAGATAACATACAAAAAAAAGGGACAAACCGGGACATTATAAAGCTGCACATTTTGTACCAGATACAATAATAAAATACGCAATGCTACATTAAGTGGTTAAAAATACAAAGAGGGGGAAAAAGTATATTGATTTTTTTTTAAAACATCTTTAAAGAATATACAATGTTATTTTTCCTTAACTAGCCAAGATTTTTTCTTTTTTTTTAGTAGAAAGTGCATTCTATATAACAAAGAAAGGAGGAGGAGAATCGTTCGGCAAACTGAAGAGACAGAACAGGACGTGGCAGAGAGACGGACAAACAGAACAGAAGAATGGGTTTCAGACAAGACGGAGCTCGGAGGGGCTAGTGTCGAGACGCCAAAGCAGCAGGAGGAGGAACATCGCTTTTAATTTGAAAGGGTAGGATGGGCTGGGGAGGGGGGGGCAGGGGAACGTCCAGTCTGGAGCATATTTCCTTTTACAAAATAGGAAATAAACTAAGAAAAAGAATAAGAAATGTCCTTCGTTTGCTATGGTCCCGTCCACACTAACCGCCTCCACCTGGGGATTCTCCTCCTTTCCTTTGCCTAAAAAACATCCACTCAAGAGTCGTCATCATCATCCTCATCCTCACCTCCACCCTCCCTACCCCCTCCCACCCCCCTCAATGCAGCCACAACTGCACTCTGTTCCACAATGCATTGTCAGTCCCTCCCTTCCCTGCGCCTCACCCACGCAGCAGTAAAGTGCAGAGAATACACACAAATGAAAAGGCTTTAAAAAAAAAAATTACAAAGACAAATAGATCCATACTGCAGGATGCTGAGGAGAGGGGAGGGGGGAGCATGAGAAGCACATAACGCAGCGGTATTAAGAAGAAGACCCACAGAAATGGCAGGATAATCGCAGGTCTCAAATCAAAGAAAGGGGGAGAAGGGGATGGGAGCGGGGGTGGTGGGGGGGCATCCTAAACTACTGAGCTGAACCACTTCAGACTGAATACCATTAGAGCGGTAGGAGGATGTTCAAATTACTGCTATTATCCATGTCAGGTATCCCCCACTCCCCCCGGCCCCCCCACCACCCCAGTACACATCACATTGGGGCACACTGTGTAAAAAGCAGCTTTTGGTACAAGAGCACTGGGGACGACCAGACAACACACACACACACACACAAAACCATATCGACTTGGTTGGTTGAAGCAGTTACAACTAGGGATGTCACAATTGTAAATTTTCTTGACACGATTATTGTCAGAGAAATAATCACGGTATTACGACTATCGCAATTATTATGCATTAATTAATTTCACAACACTATGAATGTGTAAAATATAATTACATTACTCATATGTTTACACAAAATATTTAAAGTATCTATTAATATAGGAACAATTATTAATCCCCCCAGAGGAAATGTCTGAAATATTCAGGTCATAAATTGTCATCTATTATTAATCGTTTTTTGTTTTGTTTTCTTTAAAACTATAAATGACACTCAACATTTAAATTCCTACCAATTCAATGTTACGTTAGCTAAATGGACCAGTATCTGAGCATTCACCTTTACTTTGCCGCACATCTGCCAATACGGTTCCAACATCATATTTTTGGAAAGTAAATGGTATTTAGGAATCTTTACGATTAATTAATTGTGGTGTTTAATACCGCGATTTAATTGTGAAAACAAGTAATCGTGAGCTCCCTAGTTGCAACCAAACCGACCCATCTGAAAAACAAACATCCACACACACACGCTGGCTCTCACGCTGACAGATGTACTTTCTTACGCCGACTTTTACGCGTTAATTGATCAATCGATAGATCTATATCTATACAAGAACTGTGTGACCACTGGATTTCATCCTGACGTTTCCTAACATGTGCTAACAACAGTATATTTATATATTTATATCTACACTATGGAGCCATTCATTAGCTTAAAACTGAGCAAATTATCAGAACATTTAAAAAAAAAACAGAACAAAAACACGAATGACTCAGCAGCCATCATTCTGCGTAGGCAACATTCATCAGGTTTTAGACGCCTTTGCCTGTGTGGATCAAAGTAATGTCAGTACGTCGAAGAGAGGAGAGGAAACAGAAACCAGAACGCCCCACATCAAACCGTGGAATATAGACTGAGAGGAATATGCATAATTGTCTGTTAAGACCTGTGATGAAAAAGGTCCCAGGTGTTTTATATAACGGTGATACTGTGTGTGTGTTTGTGTGTGTGTGTGTGTCTCTGTGTGTGTTTGTGTGTGTCAAATGACCTTTAACATGGTAACCCGTATCGTTTCGACAGCAGCGAAGGGAGGTGGGGTAAAGATCCTGATGGGGCCACGTGTCGGGCCCCTCACAGTGGCAGTATTTGACAGTCATCTTGCTATCTAAAAAAAAGCATCTGTTGACCAACCAACAGTGCTGAGAGAAAAAATAAAAAAAACAAAAAAGCTGAGGTTTACACTGATCACACAGGGAGGAAATCAGTGACCGTGTGGTCGTTGTTGTCTGTTGTGTGTCTCTGTCTGTGTGTTTGTGTGCTTGAGTTGAGTTGAGTTGAGTTGTGAGTTCTGCGTGTGCCCAGGGCATGTCCTGCATAAAGTTGAGTTTTTTTTTTTTTTTTCTTGTTCACAAAATAGTCAAACCTCAAACAACCCTCTTTTGTAGAAAAGCCAGGCCGGCAAGACATGTTCTATATGACACAACAACACATTGTTAATCTGCAATATTACACTTCTGAAAATAAAATGGAAAAAAAGAAAAAACAAAATTAAGAAATATCTCATGTACTGGAATGGAAAGCACCATTTAACCATATGAATCTCAGACTATGTCTAGACTCAACTAACCATTTACAAAACTTTTTTTTTTTCCAATGTCCTTTTACAAAAAAAACCCTACCCTCCCCTCCCCTCCCCTCCCCCCTTCTTACTGTAACCTATGGCACTGCATCTTGCACTACTGCTGTTGTCCCTCTGACGGAGAAGGAAAAAAAAACCTCGGCTTGTCGACCGTGGCCTCGGTTCAGAGAGAGAGAGAGAGACTCGGGTAGAACCAGTTACAACATTCATTACACGTTTCTGTGGGGCCTGAGGCTCTGCACTACCATGCAGAGGAGAGGCTGAGTACGTATTGCTATGGGGAGGACCTGCACAGGAAGAAAGCAAAAAAAACAAAGAAACAAGAAAAAAACATAAACGTCCGGACCGCTGTGCAACCGCAAGTCAACTTGACATATAGAAGTAAAAAGTTCAGTTCAATGACACTGATGATCCATGTAGCCCAGGTAATACATAACGTTGACTTCAGCAGCTTATGAAGAGAGGGAGATACTTTGTCTTACGCCCGTCAATGTACAGAGAGAGACAGAGAGAAAGAAAGAGAGAGAGAAAGAAAGAAAGAGAGAACTCATTTTTGTGTTGATTTCCCAAGAAAATGTTCAAGAAAACAAAAATAATAAATCCTAGACGTTCGTTGTAAATTCTTTGTCAGTTGCTTTTTAAGTCGGGCTCTTACTTAAATAACGTGTGCACTGAGGGTGTTTCAGTCTGAGTCTTTCACACACACATGCACACACACACATTGTGTACATGTGTGTGCGTGTGTTTAGCTTGACTTGTGTGAGTCTGTTAGAGGAGAACCCTTGAACTCAGGGCCTTTGAACTGAGAGACTGAGGCAGGACGATGTGAAGAAGAGGAACAAGGCGGTTCGGTGTGTGTGTGTGTGGGCCGGGAGGAGCTCAGTGGTGCTGGGGGGCTCCGGGGCCCTTGTCGGGGGGAGGGGCCATGTGGTGCAGGTAGCTGCTGCTGTCTTCGTGCCCGCAGTGGTTCAGGGGCTCGCTCTTAAAAAGGGCGGGGGGCGGGGGCAGGTGGGAGACGGGGGGCACGGCCAGGTGGTGGGGGTGAGGCGGGGCGTTGGAGAGGTGCTGCTGCTGCTGCTGCTGCTGCTGCTGGGGGTGGTGGTGAGACGGGGTCGAGTGGAGCTGCACGTGGGAGAAGGCGTGTCCCACGGGGCCTCGCGGAGCCATGTGCCCCCCCAGCGACGCCGAGGTGGTGGCCGGGGCGACGGCCGCCGAGGGGCCGGGGCCGGAGGCGGTGGAGGAGGAGGAGGAGGAAGAGGAGGAGAAGGTGTTGGCAAAGATGCGGACAGGCACGGGGGGGCCGCTGGTCTGCAGGACGACGGGGCTGGTGACCCGGAAACACTTCTCCTTGTGCGCTTTGAGCATGTTGGAGAAGCGGAAGCGCTGCCCGCACACCTCGCACGGGTACGGCTTCTCCCCCGTGTGCGTGCGGCGGTGGCGCTTCATGTTGGGCCGGCTGGTGAAGCTCTTTCCACAGATCTCACAGATGAAAGGCTTCTCTCCTGCACAGACACAGAGACAGAGACAGAGAGAGAGACAGAGAGGGATGCATGGAGGGGAGACAGGAAGTGAGTCAGTTCACAGAGAAAATGTGATGCATCAGTGGCAAGTCCTTCAGCTACGTCCACACAACTGTGATCATGCTGTCGGGTTGTGCGATTGCCTCTAAATTTCATATTGTGGATAATCCATGCTCTAGATTGCCAATACACAATGAAAGGGGGGGTGGGATGTTGTTTTACGGACTTGTTCTCGAAGGTAAATGCAGAGACTGCTTGCCAAAAAACTGCCCCTGAAGGCAACGCACATCAGCGGTTTTGCATGAATTTACCTCTAAAACAACTCTGTCTGGTAACGTTGTGTTATTATCTCATAGCGTGGTGAATGTGCAGGTCACAACTTGTCCACCAGAGCGTTGTGGAGTTGTTGGATTGTGTATTTGATGAGTTGGATGAGAGAAACCAAGAAATCCCATGAGCCTCCGTAGCGTAGCTCTGAGCAGCTCACGGCTCTGCGATTCTAAAAATAGCTTGCACCGACAAATTAAGGTAACAAACCTACTCCTAAACCTATAGGGATTATGGCAATGGGCCAATTTGCCAAAATGTTGATCTATCCCTTTAACTTTGAACCTGCTGTGAACATTTCAATACATTAAAACAATATTTATTTGCAGTTACTCTAGTGAACGACCCCGAAGCGTGAGCAAACGGGCTGTGTCCGTTCAGATCAAAGAGATGCGCCGACACCCTGCGGCTGAGGAGAGAGAAAGTGGATTGTAGGTCTGTTTGTAAATGGGGCGTCTTTGACAGTCATGTATCTCCTCCAGAAACACCTCTTCTATTTTCTATCTATTTTCCTTTTTTTTCTTCTTCAAAATCGCCTTCATATCCAGCAAATCGCCAATACACGATTTGATCACTGATCGTCCCAGGTCTATCATGCTGTGAAACGTTTCCAAATGAAGCTGATCTTTATCCAGATGACCTCTGTAAACACAGGCAACATACCTGAGCAATCAATAAGTCAATAAATCATTGTCCTCTGGGCATGTGTGAGCCAGTGTCGACAGGAAGAAGAAACATGTTATCTACAGTTGATAGATTTGCAAAAAAAAATTGATTAAAGGATTAAAGGGTCTGAGAGTAACACAATTTCGATTCTCTTATGTCCCGTACATACTGTGGAATTGACAATAAAGCTGACTTTGACTTTGACTAAAGGATTAAAATTCTGAATTTAACTGGACAGTTATTCTTATGGAAGTTTCTGTATATTATGCACATAGTCTCCGTTTTCCCTTTTAACTCATATTCTCACTATAGCTTTATACTTTTTCTTATTGTTCTCATTTCTTTTTCTGTTCCATTTATTAATTTCTTTCTCTTCTCTCTTCCTACCTTTTATGCTGGAGTTGCTGTCAAATTTTGGGGAACTATGCAAGTCGCTTTTTTGCTGTTTTGGGCGCTTTTTTTTCTCCACAGTGCTCCCCCTACAGTTTCAGAGATCATATTTTCACTGTGGTAAAAACTCACCATATCTCACCTTATACTTCTTCCTATTGTTCTCATTTCTTTCTGGATCTAATTTCTCTTTTTTCTGCCTTGTATGCCGGAATTGCTGTTAGTTGTACATTTTTCCCATAGAAGAATGAGTTGAGCCTCATCATGTTTTCATTATCTATACTGTATTCACCAGTGGTGGTAATAGCGGCAAGATGAGACTCCAATTTTGTCTGCCCCGACTACAACGTTTAGTTTTTAAAACTGAAACGGGCCCGGCAGCGTTTCTGAACGTCTCTCGTTTTCAGTGCTTTTAAACTCTTGAGTCGTGTTGACTGGAGGCAAAACAGAAGCATTTAAAAAAAAAATGAAACCGTTGTAATGTGAGCAGCATACCCACAGATGATTTCAGTAAAAAAAAAAGAACAATTATCATCTCATTAAGTCTTCTCAAATGACAAAAAAAAAAGTTAACTACCCCCCCCCCATCTCACCCCTTCTATTTTTCCTCCCTCCACAGAGAGAGAGCAGCCGTCCTCTCTTTTAAAAATGCAAATAAGTTGCCATCTTGAATTGAGACTCTTTGCTGTCAACCCACCCACTCCGCAGGAAGCCATTACCATTCACACTTTGAGGAGAGGAGATGTGAAAGTGAACAGCAGCTCAGTAGGAATGCCGCTCTCATTAACCTCCCTCCATGGAGCCACTGAATGTGCCTGCTACCACCCACACAGCCATCTATTAACAGGCCGCTCGAGTGCTCTCTGTGTGCCTTATTCTGGCGTGTTATGTGTGAAGCCCCTCCGAAACCCAACTGAATATCAAAAGGTGACAGCTAATGTGCCAGTCTCCTGTAACTGTAACATTTCACTCACTCGCTCATCGAGATTTTCGGGAAAGAATCTGTGTGTGTGTGTGTGTGCGAGTCAGTGAACCAAACTTTGGGTGTTCAACATGTGCGCTGCCTATTACAGGGCAGGGCTGGGTGTGCCTCCTCCTGCTGCAGTGGCAGGCAGAAGAGAGGGTAGTGTAATTACACATCACAAATATAACCGTGAGGGGGCCAATGGAGAGCGGTGTGTCCACCCACGACAGGCACGGCTTGGGAAAAAAAATAAAAAAATAAAAAAAGCAGTGAAGGACGTTTGGGCTGCAGCGCCACATTTGGTTTTGGAAATAGCAAAAGCAGCAGGGACAGAAAATCAGAGGGCTGGAGTACAGCACGGCTGGGTAGTCATTATGAGCCGCAATATATGCAAAGGCTGCTCTTTGATGTGAACGGTCCCTCTCATTACATTACAACAACCGGGCAACGTCTCCCTGCTCTTACCACTATAATGTTTGTGTTGGCTCCGTCCCGTGTCTTTCCTTTTTTTAGGGAGGACGAGGAGACGAGCTGGCTGGCTGGCTGACTGACACTTCTCAAGAACACGTTGTTTTCATGTCTAAACATTTCAGAGAATGCAAAACTATCTGAACTGAGATTAGAGACGGAATAAGAAACACATCTGATAAACAACTTAAAAGAAATGTAGGCTTTGTTTTTTAAATGAAAAAGGGACCTACGTTATGTCCTTTTTCTGTTTTCATGTCTTTTATTCTGCCTGCCGAACTAAACTGCTTTCTATGAACCATCATTTTTCTCTTGGATCAGAGCCACTCTGCTGTTTGCTGTGAGTTACCGTCTCACCGCCACTGAGTCATATTAAAATAGATGTTGGAAAGGAGATGTGCAAAGATGGAAGAGAACACTGACAACGCCAGAGAGGCGAGACATCTCCCTCTCTCTCTAAAATAGTATTTTTCCGATTTTAGCTGCTATAAAGCCAACACTTTGTGAAACATTTTTCTAGCAAGTTGTGTTTAATCCCCCCCCCAACTTCCTGTTGTCCTGCTCTCTTTTAGCCTGGATGGAAAGTTGTGTGGCTGTGTAACTTTTAACACAAGAAATTCCATTCCCAAGGATGAATATTGAAAAACTACCACCAACCACTTGTTGGGTTGTGAGCCGAATGAATCCTGTTGTATTAAGTTGTATTACTCACTGATTGGTGGAAACGACCATCTCTAGAACATTTCAAAGGAGGTTAAATCGAAAGCAACTGGACCAGTTGCTTTCGATTTAACCTCCTTTGAAATACTATGACCTGGGCAAATGAGAATATGCACCGGCTCATCTCTAGAACACAAACTTCTTGTTTCTCATGAACTCAATTTAAAATCAATGTTTTTTTCGCGCATGTGGAAAAGCTTCTGCAGCCTGAACTGCTTTAACTGTACGAGGCCTCGGGTTAAAAAACAGATTAGATGCTCTCTTTTTAAAAAAAAACAAAACAAGTTCCTCAAGATGTTTCTGAGGAACAAGCAGAACTACAAACCGATGACAATGACACAAAAAGTACAGAGGATGATTAACAGCTGACACATACGCAAACAACACACCTGTCGCTTCTGTTCTCACCTGTGTGTGTTTTCATGTGCTCGTCAAAATACTGTTTCATGTTGAAGTCTTTGCCGCACCACTGGCACATGAACTGCTTGTGTCCGATGTGAATGCTCATGTGCGAGCGCAGCTGGTACTTGTACTGGAAGCGCTCGTCACAGTTCTGCAGCGGAGACAGAGACAACAACAACAGGAGACATTCAGATAAACGTGAACGTGCACAAACCAGGTCAGCGCACAAAAACACTCAAATAGTATCGTCTTGTTTCCTTTGAGTACACATGGTTATATTAACAGTTAACAGTGTGTACACGGCTGTCACATGACAGCTCGATACACACACACATACACAAATACATAACATGCACAACAACAGCATGTCCTGATGGGTTAGCTTAACTCTTTCGCGACCATTGACGAGTTAACTCGTCACAGCCTGCCGAACGTTCACGACCATTGACGAGCAAACTCGTCAAAACTGTTTTTTTACAGATTACGATAATAGACACTCTGAGGTACCCTGTGTGTGAATATGGTAGTCCTCTGATATGTAAAACTGTTTTAAACTAAAATCAAAACATAATATTTTTTATAAACTGTGTGATCTTGGTTTTGTTTGAGTAATCGTTCTCCTTGAATGCTGCTGTGGGGACAGCGTGCAGCGCTGTGCGGCTGTCGGCTACAGTGTTGCAACTTTCTCGCTGAATCTGGCGACTTTCCAAACCCTCTTTTGACAAAAGCGACCGACGACAAATGTGGCGACTTTTACCGGTGCTGTTACAAACGTTTATGGTTTGGAGACTCGGATCTGAAAGCCCGTTATCACGGCTGTTTTCACGGCGCTGTGCAGCAGAGCGGGCGCTCTGCAGCGGGGGCTGTGACCGGCCGCCCCCGCCCCAGAGCGCTCATCGCCGGCCAGTCACACAGCAGTGTTCCGGAGCTGCTGCGCTGCGGCCAGAGACCCACACCGCTGCACCGCTGCTCTCCAGGCTGCCACACCCCCCAGATATGCCTACAAATATATTTATTTAGCCGTAGAAATGATTTGGGAGACATGCCACACTGCAGAGTAGCGGTAAAATGAGCAGATTGCCACTTGACACAAAAGTGCGTTTTTCTCTGAAACTAGAGCGGGAGCTCCGTTTTTGGAGAAACCCAGCTCTCTTCTTCTACTTCGTCCTCACGAACGAAACGGCGGAAAAACTCGCCGTTTTTTCGTGGAGCACGTTGTAAAGTCACTCTTCAATCACGTGAAGACCGTTTGTTTCTAGGTGACGTACAGAGTTCGGTTCGACGTGAGATAAAAGGTAAACAAATAGCCAAAAACATGTGGTCCTGAGCGGATGTGCTGAGGAATTAGTGTGGTCGCGAAAGAGTTAAAGTGTGAAAACTTTTATTTGCATTTAAAAGAGTTGAGTCAGTTTCAGTCAGACTGGATTTGAATCTTTTGCATATGAGGAAACGTGTATACATAAAAAAAACTGTGGTTACTGAAGCAAGCTAATAATAACACCCTGATTATTTGAGTGCGTGTGACCGCACTGTGTATTTGAATTATGAGGCTTTCCTGGTCAGGTGTTTTCCTGCACAATCTGAATAAATAAATGTAAAAAGGGGAAAAGAAAAGAAAGAAAAAAGCAGAGCAGGTTTCATATGGCTCTGCTGTGTAAGACCACCGAAGAGAAAGACGGTCTATACATTACACACACCCCCTAAATAAGCATATAATGACATGTTCCAATGTAGGAGGAGGACTTGAAACATTTAATTAGAGCGGCTCCACCCATGCACACATGCTCGATTCAAGTGGTTGGACGGGGCCTCGGGTGGGAGTCAACACACCCCATCTGTCACCTTCCCCCTGAATTAATGAGTCAGGACAGGGTTACAATTATCAACTGTTCCCAAGTCCGCCGAGCAGAAACAGAAACGTGGAAACCCTGGTGCACAAATGTGACACAAAAAAAAAAAAACACAGAGAACACATTTAGTTCTACTTTTATATAGAAACTCTCCTGTTAATTGGTGAACGCTGTGTTTGTGTGGTTTGCTAATATTTGACATGGGTTTGACTTAAGCTGTGCTCTGTGTGTGAACTAACAGAAATACAGTAGAGGAGGACGACTCCCAGAGACACCGACTGAATAATATATATATATATAAAAAAAAGAGAGAGACTATTTTAGGTTATTCATAAAAACCACACGGCAACATCTGCTCAGACTAATGGCTTCAGGCAAACAAGGGCAAAATTCACCAAAACTGTAACCTTCAGTTTCTCCGCTTAAAGGCGGCCAGTCACTCTTTCAAAATAAAAATGTCACACACAGGAAAAAGGAGGGAACGGCGCTGACGCTCAGGCGTGTGTTTTCATGATAAAACGATATCCAATGAATGTGAATCACTCCAGAATATCAACATTATACACATCATCGCCAGGGCAATCAGGCTGCACAACTCACTAGTGTAAGGTAGTTGCACGTATTTTATGCACTTTATTTTTATACATCTTTTTAACCATCAGTATCAGTATTAGAAAGCATTTTTTTTAAGATGTATTTTTAAAAAGGTACTGTCTATCTGTCTATCTATTTATTCTGTCTATTTATTGTCGTGTTGTTTCAAATGAATGTGTACATTACAATACCTTCGGGATTAATTAAGTTTATTCAATTATATGTATTTTTTATTTTATTTTATTTTTCTAACATGAGCAGGTTTGAGCAGACGAGTTAATTAAGTCCTAACAAATTCCTCACTGAAGTGTGGAATTTGGGCTACTTAGAAAACGCAGTGTGTCTGGCTGTGAACTGTCATGGTCCACAGCTGAGTCATACATCTTCTATGTTATGTGAGTGACCTTTACGGGGAAACACATATTTCATCAGCAGTGGCATGTGAAAGGGGGTGTGAGGACAAGAAAAAAAAAAAAAAAAAAGGGAAGCGTGAACAAGACAAGCAAGTCACATTCAACTCTACACGTTTTTTTTTGATAAACGCTGCTTTTTCCATCCGGTTTGGGGGGTCCGTACACAAAAAAACAAGATTTTTTAAAAACCTGTATTTATTTTGATGTGTGGACAAGATAAACGGATACTTACCAGAGACGATCTATATTTGTCACGTCGCACCACAGCTATTTGTTAGGTTACTATAGTAACCAATTTGCTATTTCCTCTCTCTCACCACTCTCGCTTTGGTCAGCGGGGTTATGACATGTTCTATGACAGCGTTTATGCCTATTTGTGTGTGGACATAGATATTTTAATACCCAAACTTGTGCGGACGGGAATATTTAGTGAAGTAAAAACTCTGTGCATATATATTAACACGTTTTTGTGTGGCTAGGGCCTCGGACCAAAGTCTCTACCTGACAATTAAATGGAGCTATCACAGATTATTCTTTTTAAATTGGAATAGTACTTCTTTTGTGTTTAAACAGTGTTCACTGACATCTAATATGATTTGCAGGCCAATGCATCTCACTGTTGTGACATATTTGACATTTTTATCAAACAAAACCAGCTCCTGTGATTTGGATGTGGCACTTGCTGGCCAGTCTTGCAATTTTTTTGTGTAATATCTTGGCTAATTTCTGCAGCCCTACTTTGAAACCTGGTGCTATATTTAAACTGTGTAGCAGAGTGTGACACTAATGCATCTGTGCACACACACACACACACACACTCTCCTACTGTAGGACAATTTGCATACAGCACAACAAACCGCCTGAATGCTGTTTCAGCTGTTTTGGCTCAGCAAAAGAAAAAAAGAAAGAAAAGTTTTTAGCTCATGTCTAAGGTGAGGTAATCCTGTCCTGCAGCTGTATGAAACGAGCACAAATGTTTATTTTGTGTGTGTGTCCCTGGCCTTATGTTATAAAACAGATTTAAAAAAAAAAATCAAATGAGAGCAAAAGGCAGAAATAACTGATAACAACCAGTCACAGATGTGTCACATCTTTTTTTTTGATGACTGTTGTGAGTTTAAATCTGTGTTAATCTGAATACAGGGGGGTGTCATGTGTGAGCAGGACGACCATGTTTGTGTGTGTGTGTGTGTGTGTGTGTGTGTGTGTGTGTGTGTGTGTGTGTGTGTGTGTGTGTGTGTGTGTGTGTGTGTGTGTGTGTGCATTTTACCTCACAACGGAAGGGCTTCTCTCCAGAGTGCTGCAGCGAGTGAACTTTTAAAGACATGCTGCGTTTGAACGACTTCCCACATGTCTCACAGGTGAACGGCATGTCCTTGGTGTGGGCTGGGTTTGGAAGAAAGAGAAGAGAAACAGCACTGACGCATATCCTCACACCGATTACTCTCTAATTAACAAAATATCTTCAGCTTTGACACTATTCATGGACAATTAAAGAAAATTAATCTAGCGGTCTTGCAAAAAATACATAAAAAGACACAAAATACAAAATGGAAATAGAGATTATTTAAAATGAGATTTAATTTAGTGCTTTATTGTACTGAACCGAGAGCTGAGTGGCGGCTCTCGGTCCCACTGTGGGATGTTTAGGTGAAGAGGAACACCAGGAGATGTGGAATAAAAGGCTCCCAACTTACCAACCATGTGCTTACGGACATGAGCCATAGTGTAGAACTTCTTCTCACAGATTTCACATGAGAACTTCTTCTCTGCATAGCCGTGCACAATCTTGATGTGCTCGTGCAGTGACCACAGCTTCTTGAAGGACTTGTTGCAGGAGACACACTGAAGAATAAACAGAGAAAGAAAGAAGGAAAAAAAAACAGATTAAACTTATTGTTGTGCTGACAGGTATGATGAGCAACAAAACCTAAGGGTCTTTACAGGCTTCCTATTTTACTTAAACTGTTTCCTTTATACTACAGCGCCCTCTACTGGAGGAAATCCAACATGGATTCAATTTCCTGAAATCCCTCTGGATGTCTGTCGTCTGATGACAGCCAATAGGACAAACAGTTCACATGCTGTTAAGGAAGCACAAAAAATTAAAATATTTGGATTTAATCAAAGCAAATTTGGCTTTTTGAGGTGATTCCAGGTGAAATTTAAAAAAAAAGGTGGTCAGAGGATGAGGGGAAACCTGCAGGGACAATAAGGCCCAGATGGATTTAGTCACATTTATTAGACTTTTTAAGTGTTTGCTCTGGAGCTGGGACTTTGTAAATTAAATTTAAGCCTTTTTAACACCCTCTAAGGCTTTTTTTTGTTTGTTTTATGACGTTATACAGACTACAACACTTGTGAGGCTGTTCTGTGAGACTGGAGGACAGTGGATGTAATTTGACACTAGTCAAAAGAAAGAGAGTTTGAATTTCAAATTTGGTCTAAAAGTAAAACAAAAGGTATCTGCTGCCTTTTGAAATTAAAATTCAATTTAGACATCTTTGGAAACAATTACTGACGTTGAGTCCATTGTAGATCAATCTGTTCTCAGATTTTGTATTTTTCTCAGTCTTTCTTTGCAGAAGTGCACAAACACACAACTCCGGCGTTGCTGTTTTGGAGACGCTCCTCCTGTCTATCTTTGGCCTCATGTTTGGATTTGCCGTCTTGCTGGAGAATAAAGCCAAGTCTGTGAAGGCTGTTATCTCGCAGACTGCAGGGCCTTCTGCAAAAGAAGAAGCATCCCTACAAAACTCATGCTGCTACCAATATGCAAAAAAACACAACAAAAAGAGTTTATATGACGGCCAACAAAGTTGATTGTGGTCTCATCAGATCAAAGAAAACGACTTCTCCCAAATTTTAAAATCTCCCACATGCCTTCCAGCAAACGTTGGCCAAGATATCATATGATTTCTCTCCCAACAGAGTTTCTCTTTTCCTCCTCACAGCACTGACTGGTGAAGCACCGGGGTGAACGGCGGTGAGCATGTCAAGCTTCCAGTGGCAGAAATGAACCCTGAAGCTGCTCAGCTGCCACAGACCTGTTTCACCAGTCAAATCTAAGGATAGAAACTGTTCTGCAGTAACTGGTTCTTCTCTGATTGGTTTCACTTTTATCTTTCATCTTAAGGATACACTTTCAACCTGAAAATTAACAAACCACTTGATATTTGCACTGTGAACGCACACGCGATGAATTAAATATAATAGATTCCGATCAGATTGGGGTTATCTAATCTTTTATTATGGCCACTGCATTAATTAATGCCACACTCAGAAGTCAGTGTGAGAGTGAATTTGACTTCGCTGAGGGTTAAATGCACAGAATTTTATTCAAGTGTTGTTGAGTGATATTTTCATCTTCATGAAGCTCAACTCATTATTAGAAAACTTTAAAAGGTTCAATGGGTTTAACCAGCTGGGGTTTTGTTTTTTTTCTTCACAACTAAAGATGCAGAACAAACTCAGCAAAACAGGAGGTTAAATTAAGCTATTCAAAACACATTACCCCTGGGTGTTAACATGCAGAATCACCTTGTTTCAGTTGTAGAGAAGTGAAACCAAATTGAGGCCACATCTCTGAAACCTCCTCAATGGCAGCAGATGATTTCTGTAGCGTGTTTTTCGCACGTGCACTGCAACTGCAACCCTGAACTCATCAAGAGGAGCTGAATGCAAGAAGGCAAATCGCATCAGATGGCCCACAGTGTTTCCCCTACAGTGTACTGGGAACTCCACCAGGCAATTCAAGTTGTAGATTTAAAAAAATCATTATTTAGCTTAATGTTTATTTTGATCTAAAGGACCTATAACATGCGTCTAATGCATTGCTATCATATCATATATTGTTTCATGAGACTACATTCATTACAATGCATTTCTCCTCTTCTTTGCTATTTTCATATAATGGCGGCGGATAGAGCTCACTTTTGAATTGTCCAAAACACACACTATGAAACATCCAGATACCTCAATACTGCTCGCCTGTACTGACCCAAGTGTCCTGAAGCTGTCACGTGGAAAAGTTGTTTGGAAAAAATGTATGTGATCTCTGTTTTTAGCCTTGTTGTAGCAGTAGCTCCCAGTGGCTCTGTTGATGTTTGTGCACATGCGCGAGATTTGCTGCGAGATGTTCGTTGGTCGTTGTAAACCATTGGATGTTTGATGTAAACACACGGAAGAACATCTCGAAGCAAATCTCGCACAGCCACTGGGAGCTGCTGCTACAACAAGGATAAAAACAGAGATCACATTTTTTCCAACAACTTTTTCATGTGGCGGCTTCAGGACACTTGGGTCAGTACAGACGAGCAGTATGGAAGTATCTGGATGTTTCATAGTGTTTTGGACGATTCAAAAGTGAACTCTATCCGCCACCATTATATGAAAATCCGTTGCCAGCCGGACCCCCCCTGGAACTCTAAAAGCATTTTGATGACTCTGAAAGTTCTCCAAACCCTTCCTTGGCATGACGGTGAGTAGATGATTGGTGATTTATTGATTTTGGGTGAAGTATCCCTTTAAAAATGAGTTTTGTTTTTGCCCACCAGCTACTGCTCCCCACTACACCAGTTTTGAGTTCATTTTAAGTTTCATACACTCCAGCCATTCTTGCCTTGTTGCCTTACAATGATAGGAAACACAGTCAATACTAAATGTGCTTTTTTTATCCTAAGCAAATGTCGTCTCTTCTCTTTATGTTCTTCTCAGAGTAGCCTACACGATGCCTCATTTACATGTTCAAATCACAATTTTTTTCTGTTTACTCATCTTTTTCACCCCTTCTTAGTTTATATGCATCTTCAGGTGCATCCAAACCAAAAATGCCAGGGGGAAACACTGGACCACGAGACAATAAATGAACTTAACCCCAGAAGTTCCCAAGTGCAAAGTACAAAGTGATGTGAATAGCGTTGTGCATTGTTCAGAGGATTCACAGAGTGAGTAGGTGTGCTGATGACATTTCTATCCTGCCTCCCGCACGCTCCACCCCAGCACCACATTCAGTATTTCCAGTAGGTGTGAATGCGTTTGACCCGGGCACGAAGCCGCTGCGGCGTGCTACATAGAGTAGGTGACACGGTAAAAAAAACAAGGCCAAACAACTTTATCCACAGAATCAGATCTTTCTGCATTGTCTGGGAAGCAGATGAGTCAACGGCTCCCTACATGTTGTCAGTTTCAGAGGGTGTAAAGCATTTAAAACAGAACGAGCTTCACCTCACACCTTATATCACAACAGGAAATCAGCTTTGTTTCAAGTGTTGACTGTACTCTCGGTTCTGTGTGGCCATAAAATAACCCACTTGCACATCGGCTCGATGCACGAAAACACCCAATTAGTCTAAGTAGCAGGGACTGAATTATTTATCCAAATGTCCTAACGTATCTAAACATCTACTGCTAAGAATAACATCTGCAGGAGTAATTATAGGGTTTACTTTACCTGGATGTTCTTCTCGCAGTCGGTCTGCTGGTGTAAGGCCAGCTCACTCTCCAGGACAAACTTTTTGCCGCACTTGTCGCAAATCTGCATCCGCCTGTGTGTGACATTCATGTGCTTCTCCAGGTACCAGCGCGTGTTGAACACCCGAGGGCACTTCTCACAGGCCAGCATCTCCTTCTCCTCCGCCTCCGCCTTCCCTCCTCCCGCCGTCGTGCAGCCGGCGGACGACGGCGCGGACCTGCCCGACCGGCGCTTCGGGGGCTCCATGCGCTTCCGCCGCCCCCTGGTGGTCATTCCGGCGGCGGCGGTGGTGCTCAGAGCCGTTCGGAGGCTCTTCCTGCGCGGCTGGCTGGGCGCGGCGGAGCTGCTCGCACCCTGACGCGCCCTCTTTGACCTTGTTCTTCGGCTTTCAATCTCTTCTTCTTCGTCTTCTTCCTCCTCTTCCTCTTCATCGGGGCTTTCCTCCTCCTCCTCCTCCTCTTCTTCTTCCTCCTCCTCCTCCTCCTCTTCTTCCTCTTCCTCCTCCTCGTCGCTGCCGGCTCTCTCGGAGTCGTCCACCGCGGTTCCAGTTTTGTTGTCGCCCTTGGACACGTGGAGAGTCTGGTTGTTCAGGTTCACCTCGACGATGATCTGCTCACGCTTGAAACCCTCATCTTCGTCCTCCTCCTCCTCCTCCTCGCCCTCTTCTTCCTCGTCGTCGTCGTCGTCCTCGGTGTCGTCGGAGGTGCCGTTGTTGCCGGCCTGGGAGCCCGGCATCCCCGCCTCCTGTCCCGCTCCTCCCTCTCTGAAATACTGCTGAGAAGTCGCATGCTGCGTGGGCAACTGACCAATGTTCTGATCCGCCATGGCCGCCGCCTTGGCCGCCATTTTATTGTCCACTAACACAGAATAAGGCTTGCCGCCGGCCTCCCTCTTGTACAGCTTGCCCGTCAGGTCCAGATCTGGGTTGGGGGAATGAAAATAGGACTGGGACACTGGCGCCCTGCGTCCTTCCTCCTGTGACATCCCGCCAAGGCAAGGGACGGAAACCTCTTCCTTGAGGCTCTGGCAGGATTTCATGAAGAGGGGAGAGGAGGGGGGATGGTGGTGATGGTGGTAGAGGGATGGAGCTGGTAGGGCCACAAGGAAACGGAGAAGAGTTACTGCTGTTAGACTAGCGTGATCTACAAGGAGGGGCAGGGGGTGCCACACCAACCCCCCGCCTTCCTTCTGCTGAGGAGACAGGAAGGAGGGGATCAGGTGAGAGACAGTCAACCGGATTCAAAGAGAGCGTCCATACTGTCCACGGTAGGAAATGCAGGTGGAAAGACATACAATCCGCTCCAAGTTTAGTTTCATATGCCGACTTGGAAAATCAAAGCGGCAGCGTCTTTGATGCTGAACATTTGAAGCTAAACTCCTCTGCAGTTTGATGAAGTGTAGCCAGGCTCCGGGTTCAGTTTCTCCGTAGGCCGCTGCTGCTCTGCAGGGCGCCGGCGTCCTCAAATTGCAGAGCAGGTGAAGACGAGCTGAATGCCCGACATGGAACTGCTGTAAGGACTTCTGTGTCTCGCTTGAAGAGCCATTTACAGCGCATTACCTGTGAGATATGAAAGAAATATGAGATTAGAAAAGAAAAGGGGTTTCTTTCCTCTGCCTCTGTGAACTGAAACTAGAACCGTACTGTGAAGTTTTCAGCGCCGAGCACCACATTTACCCACAAATGTTTCAGTGTTGTGAGTAGGAGTTGAAACCACAGCCTTTTTACAAATGAATGTGAAGAGGATTCGCCTTCAGAAAAATGAGCAGTCTAAATATTTCCAGACCACAAGTGAAACACCTCACGATGAAATTAACAACGACAGAAACAAAAGGCGCTACTTACTTACTCACCACTGCGTAAAAGATGTACGATATTTTCTTGAATATGATCAGATAAAAACGTTTTATATGAGCATCAGAGCAAAACTGGTTGATATCCACAATATAAACTGCACTGCGCTGAACTGTGTGTAAACAAAGATGCAATCATGGTGCATCCTAACAGTGAACTCAAAGGCAAAGCAGTGATTAAAAAACTAGATTGTCTTTAGTTTTAAACAACACTTACTGGTGTGCACACGCCTCTGTCATTGACTGTTGGAGAGCATAGTGTAACCACAGCTCAGGAGCTTGTATTGCAAATACAACCACAGGAAACTGTATTTCAACCTTTCAATGAAGCTGGGGCACTGCACCATTTGGAGCTTACGATAATATCAACATGTTTACACACGTTAAAGATGAAAACGAAAGCGCAGAAACAAACAAATCTATCGTCTTGTAACCTCGTTAGTTTGTTTGTTCATCGTGACCTTTTCGTGCATGATATGTCGGGGTGTCTCCCCCTCACTCTCTCTCTCTCTCTCACACACTGACAGTTTGACGACCTTAAACAACCTCACGCCCTGCTCCCCATAATGAGTGTGCACCAGGGCGGTTGGTTCACTACAAAACGTCTCGAAGCAAAACGTGAAAAACAAAAAAGAAAAAGCATTTCCTCTCTTGGAATTAACATTATGCTCTCCTGTCCTGTGGCTCCACAAACATCTCATGCTTTATTTCTTTTAACTCCATCGTTTAGAAGTAAAATTGAATCGTCCACTGGGGACTTTCATATTCAAACACTCCCGGCCTCACCCAACCCATATGGGGACTACTTTGTTCTAATATTTAATTTACACAGTCATGATAAACATGAAGGTTTTGCCTGCGAGATAAAAAAAAAAGGAGTGTGTGCGAAGGAGGGGGCTGTACGTAACATACTACGATAACCCAGATCATTTCTTAACAATAAATATTAACCACAATCACCTATTTTCGGTGAAGCCACAACAAAACTAATCCGTTACTCTCTTGTTCTTTCTTCCTTCCTATTACTAAACTGAACAGCGGCTGCACCTGCTCTGAATAACCTGTAATGAAACAGGAATAATTCAAACTGACGGATCTATTTTTGAAATCTGAGGGGAAAAAAGCGAGACTTAAAGTGTTTCTACTCTCTAACATCGTTCTTTGTTCATTGATCCATTCCTTAAAACGCTGTTTGTATCTCAACAACAACCAATCTGAAAACTTCAATTCTGGTGGTCAAACTGATTCACAATCAGTTACTTCATTCTGTGCAGCTGCTGGTGAATCCTAAATTGTTTTTATTTTTGTTCGTCTCGTCATTTCATTTCAGCAGACTTAAATAAAATGAAAGAAAAGAGCATGCAATAACGGACGCAGATGCGAATGGCACTTAATTACGTTTGCTAGTTTTTGTATTAAAGCCAGACATACATCAATCTGTTTGCCAGTTTCGCAAGCACAAGTGGAAGCCGTTTATGCAGAATTTGACTATCCACACACAGACACACACACACAAGACACACCTGTCTTCCTGTGCATGCTGACTCTGATCCTTTCTGAGAATTGGACAGCAGCTCTGAGAGCATTAAGACCACAGAGGGAGGGCAGGCTCTGCACTGACAGAGCAACTCAACTCACATGGCTGTCTTAGACACAAAGCCCTAATAGATTATCCTGCTTCTGGATGACAGAGGAATATAAATTGCATGAGAAAAAAACTTGACTTTAAAAAACGCAAATCAGCTGCTTCCACTCCACTCTGTTTTAAACTTGTGCATGTTTGAAATAAAATGTTTATAAGGGGTTGAAAAGATGAACAACAGAGGAATGCATCTCGTTTTCCAATCAAAGCACAAAGTTGATTAAAAAAAGTACTAAATTTGCTGCTGAAAACGATCAAAAAACACATGTGCAAATCAGCAAGTGCCTTTTGCAACCCGTACCGAGTTAAAATCTTCCCCCTTGCTTATCATCATCAACTATGAGTCATTTTGAGACTTTCAGTCATAGTGAAATAGTAAAACCCTTTGATGTGGGAACCAAGCAGAACGCAGACTTCAATATCACTGGTAATTAGTCAACACGATCACCTTGTCAGATTGGAGAGGTCAAACCTATTGGAGTGATGATCATTTGGGTTTGCTTTAGTTTAAATTGTTTATAATAATAACGAAAAAACTGACCTCTGCACCCTGATGCAAAAAAACAGAAAGTGCATCAAAGCACGTCTCCCTGACAGCCCATTTCAGTAATCCAAAGCATTAAATGTTCAGCAAAACTTACCCAGAAAGCAAAGTTTAGTCAACAATAACTAATTTAAAGCTGTCTTGTTTACGTCTCCGAGGCGTGATGAGAAACCAAAACTCGTTTCATATAGGGTAAGCCACAAAGCCGGTTTTATACCGGATAGATGCTACTGTGGGCTTAAGACTTGAATGACACAGGATGGGAGCGTAACTGCAAAAGGCACTATCCGACACTTTGAACCAAAGAGAGCATTAAATGGTTTGAGTGTTTGCGAGCTGCGAGTATGGCTGAACTGTGACAGTGAAGCAGATGAGACATCCGAGGCAGTCAAAATGTGTCACGTTTACCTCTCATTATGCAGCACTGCTCCTTAAATCCATCGCTCCCTCTCAAGTCTAGACTTTAATGAGCTTTCCCCCTTTGCAGCTTGTAGCGGACCGTGAGAGGGTTCACATTCCTCACTCTGTCCAAACTCATAAGACCTTAACCAGCTCACTGTGTGGTGCACTGCAGGGGTGCTCCCCGTTGCCTCTGTAGATATTTGGCCCTCAAGCCCATAATCAGGTCATAGAGCAGTGCCTAATGTTTTTGGTCCGAGATAGAGGAGCAGGGAGGGTTATTATTACTATCTCAGACATCTAAAGCTCTCCCGCTTCATGGTTTTCTTCATTCTCATCCCCACACAGAGAAACACTACAAAACCTGGCAGAGTCCAGAGATGTGCAATACATGCATTTAAAAGAAAAGAAAAGGGACAGATCAGATGGAAATGTCCAACATGCCTCCAGCTCATTCAAACTATACCACAACAACACTGAAGAATGAGTGCATTACAGACAGAAGGACTGGGTCTAACAAGTCTCCAGCCACAGCCGTCACATAAGATAGCGCGAAAACCAACACTATACTTATTATTGTGGGAATATACACACCAAAAAACACGGAGCAGGCAGCTACATGCTGCTTTTTAAAAGCGTTTGTGTACTTTTTAGCGTAAGTTGCAGCTTGTGAGACGAAGCCAAGAAAGGGTTAAAGGCAACAAAAAGGTAACTATTGATTGTACAGTGAACAGCTCCAACACTGTGCAGGGCCTGTCCAACTTAGGCTACTTAGCTAGCTAGCAGTAGCAAGTAGCAACCCTCCATAGGTACAAACCTGCAAACACATACACACACATGACAAGCTAACTTGGCTACATTAGCTCAAGGTGCAGCCATTAGCTACATATTTTAGTGCAGTTTTTTGGGGGGAGATACTCACGCTGAATAACGAGCATATTACCATGTAGAAGCTGCACTAACATGCACGAGTTGACAACATACAGGACTTTCACTTTTTTTTCCAAACCTCCCAAAACCGCCCTCAGATTAAGAGAGGGGGGCTAGTTAGTTAGTTAGCATCGAAGCTAGCACAGCGTAGCATTAACGTCGGTTAAATTTTTTTTTTTTTAGCATTAATGTCGATAGCGCACGTTAAAGGGGAAGTGTGACAGCGACGGGGACTCACATGAAGCGGGATGAAAAAGCCGATGTCACGGCGCCGTTATCACCGTATCTACCGTGTCGGGTACAAAAAGAACCGGAGAAGAGACGCTTTCCCTCCCCTCACAGACAGAAGAAACCCCCAGACCGACCCGCTGCTGCTGCCGCCGCCGTTAACGTCTCTGACAAACCCACTCAACTCGACACTGTCACAAAGTCACTGCTGCCGTTGCTGCTAACACTACTAACGGACACTAACGGACATCTCTTTACCGTTGCTTCGCGGCCAACCAACGGCTACCGTAGCTTCCCGGTGTGTGCTGCTCCCGGGTTGTCACACACACACACACACACACACACGTCGGTGCACAGATTTATTTTTTAAGTTATCTAGCAACATTTTTTTGTTGTCGGTCGGTCGGTCGGTTACCTTACCTCCGTCAAGAGCGAGCGAGCGACCTCCCTCTTCTTGCGCTCGTGCAATCAGAGTTGCACAGATTCTGGGTTTTTTTTTTTTTTTTTTGCACGCGCACTTCTTGCTCGCTCGCCCCCCTCTCGATGTGCATTTATTTATTTATAGATAGATGCCAGTGGTCTTCTTTTTTGTGTTTTGTTTTCTGTGCAAAAAGAAAAGAAAAACAAATGTTATAATGTTGCGCTGTACTGGGCTGCGGAGGTACCTGCGCCGGTGCGTCCTCCTCTCTCAGCCCGCGCCGGCCGCTACGTGGCCCCGGCTCAAGCTCCCGCGCTCATCCCAGGCATCCAGATCCAGGCCGCTGTCTGTCTGTGTCTGGGCACTAGAAAGGCGCGTGTCTGGCTCTCCACATCCAAACCAGACACGGTGCGCGCGCACGTCTCCGGGCTGAAATCACTGATTGATTAAATAATAATGAGCAGACCCTGAGGAGCGCTTAGCTTATCTCCCTCCTCAAAGGAAATTCCTGAAAGTCTAATTAAATTATTCTGTTCTTATAATCAGCTCTTACTTACTTTGTTAACATGGGTTTGATTTGATGTCCTGTGTTTTTGACTAAACTTTATTAATTTTTTGTGAGTTGACAGGTATTTACCGTCCAGTCCATCTGACTGGGGTTTTTATCCTCAAGTCAGGCCTGTGCCAAAATTTAGTATGAGCAACTTCACTGTTGAAGTTTACACTGAATTCATTAAAGCAGAAGTAAGCAGAATGTTTGTGTTAATATAAGTCTTAAATAGTTATATCTTCCGACGGCAATCACTTCTATAGAGTGTTTGGCCTGAAACACGGGTCTGTCAGACACTCTGCTCTGCTGTAAGCCGAGGAGAAAACTTTACTTGTATCCTACAACCTTTATCCAATGAGGAGAGAGAACGGCATAAAGGGGCGGTCCTCTCTGTGTGTGCAGCCAAGGGATGCGAGTGAATGTGGTGACCGTAGGGACGAGGGCGGGGACTGCTAACTCCATCTGCTGACAGGAGGTTAGCCAAAACGACCGGATCGCTTACTTCTGCTTTAAAGATGAGTTTTATTCATGTTTTCCCCTGTGTGATTCAATGCCACACAGATAATCATAATGCAATCAAACATTTTTTGTTATTAATATAACTATGACATTACCTTCTTTAAAAAAAATAAACAGATTGCTCATTTTATAAATTGGCAGTCATATCAGGATTGTCTGAAATCCTGTTACAACATAGTCAAAAAACTTTTCTATCTGTCAGTGTCAAGTATTCATATTTTAGAAGCTGGCACCTGTCAGTTTTGGCAATTTTGGGTTAAAAATAGACTAAAACAATCAATCAGTATCAGAATTGTTAAACCTTTTTTTTTTGGCAATCATATAATCTATTATTTAACTAATACTGTACTATCAACACTGGAGGTTAGTATAGTCAGTGGCCAACTGTGGGATATAAATGTTTATTATTTTCTGACCTTCTCTTTTTTGTTCTGCCCGAATCCCTGAACAGACAGACAAACCCATAAAATACCATGTTAGTTTAAATATTAAAGGTATTTTGATTGTCACTCACAACATTCATCCCCAGGAAATGATTTGGTTCATTTCCGCTCATTGTTTTTGGGGAGACGTTTAGGAAATTGACCAAATTAAAGATAAATAAAAGATTACTATCCATGACAATGCAGGAGACATGGTTTTAATTAGTGTCGGATATAAGACATCTGATCTTATGTGTAGTCATTAATCTTAAGACTGAGTTTCATTGACCTAATTTTAGTTTAGTTTGGGAACGAACAGAAACACTTTTAAAGCTCAGTCTGCCATTTACCAAACTTAAACTTTTACTCTGCCAACGAAGCTTCAAGTGACAGATGAACTTTAATCCATTTCTCAAACATCAGATCGGAGCAGTTGTTAGAGAAGCAGCAGTGAAACGGGACGACCGACTGCTGCTCTTCTATTTCAGTCACAAAAGGAGATTCGATTCTGAAGCACCCTCATGTGGTGGAGCGTTAGGATTACACGTGGTGAGAGACGCTGAACCACAAATGTGACGACTGGGAGGTAGAAAGACAGCTTTAATGTTAAGTAGAGCCATTTCTGAAACACAGGGCCTTACACTGTCTCCGCACAAACTAAAGACACAGCGACAACAGCAGAGTATGAAGAATCATTTTCATTTTCTATTTTCTGAACAGGCACATTCCAATCGACCGTGGGTGGTGAATATCATCTGTGGAGACAATTTGCTAGAGAGACAGATGCATTTCAGAAATCTTATCCATCTAGCAAGTCAGGACAGAGACTTAGATTTGAATGAATAAATCATCCCAGATCGGTCATGTCCTACAGCGTGAATCCAAAACAGAGTCTTTCATTACCGGCTGAACACTCTTATACAATCTGATGAAACTTTCCAGAACAACAGCAACAACATGATATTATTCACAATTTCTGCAGCGTTATCTTTCGTTGGAATCACGCCGTTCTTCCTCTTGATGTAAAAATCGCTCCACACATGCAGTGCTCTCATTCTCAAACAATGTAGTAAAGACAAATCTTTTGAAGAATTAACAGCATTGTTAATTCTTCTCAAAACAAAAAGTACTATAATATATTTATGTTACCACAGAGAGAGGGGGGGGGAAGGGGTGATTTACCCCTCTCCACTTCATTACACATGGTTGGACTTCACAAATGCATCCATCTCAGACCTCTCACTTTGTCTCCCCCCATGCTGCTGACAGCAGAGCCCAGTCCAGAGTTGGTTAGAGAAAGAGTGGGAGGAATGTGTGTGAGTGAAGTTGGGAGAGTCCTTTATTGAATCCTCCAACCACCCCTTCCTTCCATGGCCCGTTTCACAGCTGGAGGCAGCATGAGTGGGGTGTGGAGCGTGGGGGCTGTGGGGTGAGATGTCATCACTGGGGCAACTGGAGCAGCGTGCCCTGTCCCGAGGGCAGGTACGTGATGTTGCGGGAGCGGGACAGCTGGAAGGCGATGTCCTCGGCCGCCTCCAGCTTACGTAGCTCTACCAGACCGTCGCCGGCCTCCATCAGGGAGTTGGCGATGAGTAAGGCAGCTTGAGAGTCTCCCTCTGCTGAGATGATGGCGGCCTGCTTCTGTTGCTCTGCCTACCAGGATAAAAAGAAGATTACACCGATTCGGCATTTTTTGCACAATAGAAACTGTATAATAAATTCTGAATGCACCAGTAGTATTTGGATTTATGTTGAAAATACCTTTTCTACGACAAAACGAGCCCTCTCTGCCTCCTGCTGGGCCACCTGCTTCATCTCAACAGCCTCAGTGAACTCCTTGCCAAAGGTTAAGTGCGTCTGAAAGAACACAGTACATTTGTTTTTTTTGTTTTTGTTTCCCCGGAGATATAAAATGGAACATGGAACATTTTGCAGTCAGAGCTCAAACTCCTCAAAGTCTGTATCTCTGAATGTATTCAAGTCCATGATAAATTCCATTACATCCAGGCTTCGGGAGTGTAAATGTTTTATTTGAGTGCAAATGTTTGACTAATCTTGTAAATTCTTTTAACTCATTTTGAAAATTCAATTGTCATTGTATTCTATTTGTTTGTTTCTTCTTTGTCTATGATTAATGTGACTATGTGTTGAAACTTATGTGCTGCCATTCTTGGCCAGGTCTCTCTTGCAAAAGAGATCTTGGATCTCAATGGGACAAACCTGGTTAAATAAAGGTTATAATAATAATAATAATAATAAAAATAGACATAATTGTAGAATTCCTCAGCAGCTTCGTACCAGTGACACATCATCCAAGATGAGGCCGAAGGTGTTGGCTCTTTCCGTGAGGTCCTCGCTGACCTGCCGAGACACCAGCTCTCTCTGGGTGATGAGTTCTCCGGCGTCAAACCGAGCCTGTAAAGTAGATTGTGACTCCACTCAATCGCTTATTCTCAACAAAAACCATTAATAGGTTTGTTTGTTATTCCTTATTCTGCCAGACACTCACCACTACAGCCTTTAAGACCTCTGTGGTGATGGACGGGAGCACCCTCTCATCGTAGTCCTCACCAATACTGGTGAAGATGCGTGGCAGCTGGGTGGTCACCGGCCGGAAAAGGATACGCAATGTGATGTTTACATTCTGCAGATCTGTGGAGTGGATGGTTCAGCAGTTACTCATAGTGTAAAACATTAGCCTGCAGAAAAGCAATCCACAGATATATGGATATGTATGTGCAGAAGATGGACAGAGCAGGTTGGTGCTTTACTGATGTACCTTTACTGCCTGTGATCACAGGCACGTTGCGTGGACGGGAGCGGCAATCAAAGATGATTGGTTTCTGAACCCAGGGAATGAGGAAGTGGGTCCCTTCACCGACCACGGCGTCCTGCACTCCTCTGAACCTGTCGAATATCACAGCCCGGTGCCCGGCGTCCACTGTGGAGAGAAGGATCATTGTTATTCTCACTGCCAAAAGGTTTGTGTAGCCAGCATTCATGTTTTGCAGATCATAGCTTGAAAAGGTTTCATGGAGGAGAACTGTGTAGAATATATATTAGCATTATTTTATCCTAATGTTGCACGTGTGTTGAACATACATTTACTTTTGACTATTTGCACATGTAAGTTTTGCTACAGTGTGCTAACATTTAACACATTACATTTTTATTGTTCCTTTCTATTTTAGAGACGGTGCAGTTTAGTCAGTGAATGCAGCGCATCTGTTTTAATCCTTAACAGACAAACCCAAGATAACAATCTATGGAGCTTGATACCATAATAAACGTGGGACATGTCAGACCGCAGTCACAAAACGAACACCCTATACAAAACACTGAGGCCATTAAACATAACTGGTTTACTATCAGAAAGGCTGCAAACAGCAATTATTATATTATAATCATCAATTTAGATTAATGTGCCTATCTATAAAACAAAACATAAACAATCCAAAACCCCAGAGATAGTCAGTTAATTTAGATTAACATCAGCAATTTCTCCCTGGAATCTTTCCACTCTTTTTGTCAGCTATTTCTGTGAATGAATGAATGAATGAATGAATGAATGAATGAATGAATGAGCATCTTGTTTCATCTCCAGCAATTTTTTGCATTCAAGAATTTGGAGAAGGCTTCTTTCACTTAAAAAAAAATTCAAGTCATAAACTGGTCTCTGAATCGATGTATATAAATGTGTCCTAGTGACCAGCACTCACCATTAAACAGCGCGGAGTTCACAACACCTCCACCGACGGCGAGGGCCAGCCCCAACTTCCCAATGGACTCGAACAGCTTGGCCATGACAGCGACCTGCAGGTGGGGGGTCAGACAGGAGGTTCAGACAGCATTACACTGTTTACACTGTGCGTTTGGTCTTTGTCAAACCAGGTTAAGCCCCTTCTTTCCAATAACAGTTGGCTTTGGCCTTGAAGCAGAGTGTTGCCAAGGCTGAGCTAACGTCAGGTAGTTAGTTAGCATTAGCTCGCTGGCTAGCTAGCTGGCTGTGCACGCAGGCAGGTGACAGGCTGTCTTATTTAACAGAGGTCAGTAGCTCAAGAGTTTACGATCGTTAAAATATAACTTATAAAACACGTGGGACACATTAACACTGCATAAAATAAGCTCGTGTCGGTCGAGTGCTTCTTTTTACAGTCTATGGTCGAGTGCAGATAGCACGCCGGGTACGCATGTCCCCTCTCGACACTCGTGATAAAACGTTACTAACAGACAACACTAGCAAATAACAAGTGCAGTTCGCTTTGTAAATGTTGATATACAAAGATTTCTTAACAATCTATGTGAATATATTTCCATGAGTGTCGTAACTTACCTTGGTTTCTCTCAGATGTCTATGACCTCCACCGGAGACGACGCGTACAACACATGAAACACTTTGCCGCACTGCGCATGCGCACCCGGATGAAGCAACGCAGCTTCTGATTGGACGAAAGACGGTTCTCTTCTTCCTTGGCTCGGTGCGTGGTTCACATTGTAACGTAATGCCGCTTTACTGCCACCTACTGTTTTAACCTAACATAACAGGGCTTCTTACGACCAGAGAGTGAAATGGAAATTAATATAGATAGATAAAAATCATATCCCGTAATATTCAATACACATATTCCAGATTTATAAGACCAAATTGGTTCATATCTGCTGTTCTCTGGAGGTTAGTTTTTACTTTTATGGCTGCTGAAGTCAAAATAGGAACATCATAAAATAAAAATTAAATGACCCTGCCGCACTTCCTGCATTTAAATTCTCACTACAAATGGATTTGCATTAAATTATAAGAAGAACAACTCATTAATTAATTACTGAATTATAATTAGTGATACTTGTGATAATGCATCTATGTCCTTTGGCTGAGGTGATAGAAGTGTGGACAAGAGGATTTATAGGCTGGAAAATGTTAAATAATTGAAAATGTCAAAACACACTGGGAAATTATAGGGAGTTTTAATATAAAACGATATCAAATGGAAATGGTTCCAGTGCAGGCACGCGGTCGCCCCCTCGCGCTGACACCATGACCCACACCATAGTTTATAGTTTCACTTTTTCGTCCATGGCTTGTAAAGTGTGACGGTCTGTGAAAGACAAGAGCGAAACCGCCCGTGAACCGTGTGTAAGGTCAGTATCCGGCTACAAATCTGACAGATTATCGATTAGAGATCACAGAAGCAGCGTCGGACTCGAACACACGATCCGTCGATAGAGCGATTGGCAGATTGTCAGTGTAGATGTGTTTGATTTCTCTCCACTTCCTTGACGCTCAGCTCTGCACTGTGTGGCTTTGCCTCGAGTCAAGATGCAGCTCTGACATCCTGTACTACAAGTAAACATACAACATTGTTCACATATCTTGCAGCGTTGTCGCAGATTTAACTAGAAGAGTTGACAATTCAACTGAACAGGTATGATCACAATGAGCCTACTACCTGTCGTGTGTGTGTGTGTGTCTCTGTGTGCGTGTGTGTGTGTGAAGCAACATGGAGATAACACGACTTTCGCTTTTCGAGCTATGTATTTATTTTTGCTGCCATTATAATAGCAGCAACCTGCACATGGGAGGGAGGAATTAACTTCATCATCTGTCACAATCTGTGCTTTTTGTTTACTATTTTCCACATAAAAAAAAAAAAAATCCAAATTACACAAGGGGATTTGCACTGGAGGAGAGTTTCAGAGTAAATATCTCAGTAAAGTTCTTGCATTAAATCAAATATCAGCTGTGAAAGCCTGTTGCTGCCTCTGAGACTGACAACTCACTGACTGACAATAATTTTCTCAAATGGAAATTTTTCAGTATGTTGATGTAATGTCCTAGAAACCCCCAATAGAGGGTGTTATATTATCAAATATGTCTCACTTTCTGTTTGTAAGGGTGGGGTCTGCTCCATGCATGGCTGAGTGATACCAACATGAACAGCTTCTTAAAGAGGCGTTGTCCTCTGGCTGTTGATGATGAGTTGATGTCCATGCTCACCGTCTCTGTAGTAGTAGACTATCATGACTTCCCTTGTGTTGCTTTCCTGTTTGCTCCGCTGCCACTGGAGAGTTTCTCCTATTGTGTTTCTCCCAGCAGATGGCAGAGCGGGGCAGGACGGTGAGGGCAAGTGGTCTGCCCGTGGGCATGGAGGAGGACAGACTAAAAGACAAGCTAATGATCCACTTCCTGAGGGCCAGGAACGGAGGAGGGGAGATAGACGGTGTCACCATTGTCAAGGCGACACCCGTTTCAGCCCTCATCACCTTCGAGGACAGCGAAGGTTGGTGGGGTCAGGGCGTGTGCATGTCTGTGCATATAAAGTGTGGGTGGATGGAAGAGGTGGGGGGGTTCTGAATAATTAATTGATTCTATTACAAAGACATTTTCTTTTTGTTGTTTTATTTCATCCCTTGCCCTTTAACATCTATTTCCTATTCTAATAAAACCCCCTTTCAATTGAATTAAAGTCAATTAAATGGCTATATTACCATGCAGGTATCATGTTACAACATAAAATCACTGACTTTTACTGAACAGACTCCAAAATCTAAATGCACTCATTTGCAAAGTAAGAGCAAAGAGTCATGCTGTATTAAGCGTCACCAGTGATTTACACCCAGCTGGATTGTTGCCATGCAAGTCAATGGAGTGGCCAGTGGTGAAAGCGCTTAGTCAGGATGCTTCGTAGGCCGAGATTGATTTCCCTATGCTGACCTTTCTCACACAGTGGCACAGAGAGTTATTCAACACAGCCGGCACATTCTGGAAGTGGATGGGAAGAAGTATAAACTCAAAGTAACGGAGCATCACGAAAATCTGCACCCGGATGAGGTAAAGTGAAAGAGGATGTTTGAGTATAGATTTATATTTTTATATTTAAAATGAATCATATCAGTCGCAACTGTATAGATATGTATTTCTATATTTCAATGAATCATGTTAACTCTAGCTATATAGATTATATATATATATTTTTACAATTCAAAGAATCATGTCTAACCCTGTAACTATGTAAATGTACTTTTCTTGTTATCTACTGGCCCTCTGTCTTTTTGGACTTTTTATGTTAATTTGTTGTATTGTTTTGGGGACTACGGATGTAATTTAGCTAAAATTATGTGCTAAATCCGGTGTATTTACTGTGGGTACTCTAGCACTCACTGTCCATTAATATGCATTGTCCCGACCAAATAAACAAATAAAGTTACGTAAAGAGTAAGCAGATATTGAATATATAGTTAACTGTCGTGTCTTTGCCTTTCAAAATTGTAGGTGATTGTACGTTTATCAGCAGCCATCGACTGCAGCCAGCTTCCCGGGGGGAGATCGGCCCTGAAGAGCCTTCACAAGAGCCACCCTGACGTCCAGATTAAACGTGACGCTGAGGACTCGGAGCTCTGTATATTGAGCGGTGCCTACTCCAAAGTCCAGGCCGCCTTGGCTCAGCTCCTCGCAGGTCCAGGATCTGAAGAAGAAGAAGACACAGTAGCGGGTCGAGCTGAGTCCAGCAGCAGCTCCAGGTCGGCACAGGCAACAAAAAAGACGTCTCAGGCTCAGGAATCAGAGGAGCTGAGCCGGAAACCTAGTAAACAAAGAGAACGAAGCGAGAAAGAGCGCAGCAACAGGCCGTCCGATGAGTACGACGCAGGCTCGTACAGAGAGCTGGAGCCTCGTGGTTCCAGCTGGGAAGACACCGGCCAGGCAGCGGCAGCAGCAGTAGCGGTGGCGGCAGCAGCGGCGTATCTACCATCTCCTGAACGTCCAACCACACCGGAGGAGGACTTCACGCTCATCGTGGACGCAGACATGTTCCAGTATCTGCAGAAAAACTGCGTGAAGGAATACCAGCACATCCTCAGCCAGCACGGCGTGGAGGTGGTGGATGTGACCAACCAGGGGCTGACCACTCTGTATCTGCAGCTTACAATCGGAGAGGGAGAGGGAGAGGGCGGTGGAGAGCAGGAGCGCCTGGTGTCGGCACGTAAGGCGATAAGCGGGCTGTACCAGAAGAACGAAACCAAGACCCGCCGAGCTCAGCTCCCTAAGAGCATCCTGTCCCCGAGGGGAGGGCTGCAACGCGCCGTAGAGAGCTTGAAGGTCACACTTCCTAAACTTCTTCTGAGTGAGGATGACAGGAATATTTATATCATCGGGAGCAGCAGCGACGTGTCTGAAGCCAAGCAGTTCCTGCTGGATTTTGACCACCTGAAGGGTAAAAAAGAGGATGTCTCCAGCAGTCTCCGTAGATACCCTTCGTATGATTCGAGTCCACCATCTCCATCTCCAGTTGATAAGGTGAGAGTCCCCGTCACCTCCTCCTCCACCGCTGAAGTTCCTCTGGATGATAGGACGGATCAGCTGCTGAGGCCAGAGGAAGATGAGAGGAGAGCTGAAGGAGCCAAAAAATATAAACTGGCAGCCCGGTTTAGGGACACAGGGCTGGGTCCGCTAGGTAATCGACCGACCGACTTCAGCCTTCGAGGGCATCCATCTCCGAGCAGACCGACGCGCACCGGGCCGATGTTGGGCCACGACGTCCTGTCAGAAGCTGCAGGGATTTCCAGAGCAGCTTCCCAAAACACTGGAGACGACATCTTGTTCAAAGGTGGCGATGCTTTGCACTCATTTGCTTCATTGCAAAATAAAACCTCAGTGAACTCAAATGTAATGGACGTTCGACCAAAGAGTTTAGCATCAACAGGAAGTACCGGCGTGCTTCCTCCCGCGGGGTCTGGGGGGTCGTCCACGTTGAAGCGAGCCAGCAGCTTCTCAGGAACTCCTCAGCAGAAGGCTCAGGCCACGAGTCCCAAGAGTCAGGACGACTTCAGCGCGACCACCGCGGCGGTCAGAGCCAGAGGAAGGTCGTCCAGCTTCAGCGCCCCAACCGCAAAGGACAGGAGGGAAGTCCACAGCGCAGACATCACGGTCTCCCAGGTGATGTGGCAGCACATTAAAGAAGCCTACAGCGCCAAAATGGACGACCTGACCTCTGACGTCCAGATAAAGGAGAACCGTCCAGACAGAACCGGGGACCTCACCGTCACCATAACGGGGGCAAACCCGTCCATAGTGACTTCATGCCAGCTCGGTCTCCAGAAGCTGGTCGACTCGGTTCATGCAGACTTCGCAATACAGGTGCTGCACTTGTCAAATCTGGGCATCACCGATCCGGCAGATGAAACCTTACAGGCTTGTTGTGTTGAGGTGCAACGCCGCTTCAAGAAGGTTACGGTGCAGGTTTTGAGGAAGAGTATATTTCTTATTGGTCCGAGCCATTTGTGTTCTCAGGTGGCCCTTACACTGCAGGAGGTGTTTTCTTGTGATCCGACCCAAATACCCGATCATCAGGACTTCACCTCCACCTGGAATCCGTCCACTGCTTTCCGACTGAACGAAGGGCATCAAAGCACCAGTCCGCAGTATGACAGCAGTCCTCAGGTGATGTCAGAGAACGCAACAGGGAGAGCTGATGGGACGGGCGAGGGACAGGGAGGGAGAACAAAGCAGATGAGTGAGTTCAGTGAGCCAGAGCTCGTGAATGGATCAGACAACCAATCGCCGGCGTGGAAAGACCCCGTCGTTAAGGAGAAGCTGAGAATCACAGGTACGGTGGAGATGGATGGAAACCACTCTGCGGCAGGAAATAGAGTCGGTGGGAATGCGACGCCGCGTGTGAATGGCGTCGGATCCGCGGTGGCCCGCACCGATAAACCATCCTCTCTCGATAAGAAAGAGAGAAGAGTGAGCTCTGTCCAAAAGGAGAGCGTGCAGCAAAGACAGGGAGACATCCAGGTCCAGGACGCTCCAGAGGAACCCAGACCAGGTCAGGGCGGAGGCATCTGCGTGTGCGGGGACAACGGGACGTCGGTGACGAGGACAAAGTGCGGGTTCGCCATGTGCTCAAAATGTGTGGATACGGTGCACGTCCACTGCAAAGTCTGTCCAAAGGCAGATCAGGCGACGGAGACGCCCTCGGGGATCAGGGGCAAAATGAGGTACTCCAGACTAGACCTCAACCTCCCCGGTCACAAGAGAGACGCCACGTTCAAGATCACCTACAACATCCCAGATGGCATCCAAGGGGTGAGTGATGAACTTATGATCACTGAGAAGTCTTTTATCTATTACAGAATGTGAATATAAAACTTATTCCATACTGGGTGAGTTAAGAAATGATAAAACAAAACAATGGTGGCCTGATTTATATCTTTTTTTTTATTGTTTTAACAGTCTATGAAGGTGATACTGTTCTGCACAGCAGTTTAATACAGGCTGATTAAAGCTCCGTGTGAGTTTCTCACTGGAAAATGTAGTTTACTTTTAATTTGTGTCGTAGTCGACTCCTGCAGCGTCTGAGCCAACATGTAGCTCAACTCCAGAGAGGGTTATTCTCATGGATTTGTTTGTTTACAACAGTGGTGCCGCCTGACAAATAGCCATAATACATTAGTAACCGCGGCAACACAGATAAGACAAAGATGCCATAGTCAGATGCCATCAAATCAATCAAATTATACTATAAACAAAACTATTATCACATCTTTACAGAGCATAATCAGTATATATATACAAACCCCGGTGCAGAGCCGGTGCACCACAGCAGCCCCTGAAATCTGGACTTTGGTAGAAAAGAGACAGTTCATTCTTGAGCTTGGTCTTGCTCAGGTGTCCAGAGTGAATCAGAAGGCAGGATGTAACAGAACAGCGCCTTAGCTATGTTACTAGCCACTGCTAAGGCCACATTGAAATTCCATCGTTGTAGGTTTTCTCCGCCTTTGTTGGTAGTACCATACAGTCTAGGGTTGGTTGGGGCTTATGACGAAAGCACGTTGGCGCAATCCCTCCCGGAGCTCATACAAATGCATTGCAGCCGAGGGGCCACTACGGAAGAGCATTAGGGCCAACAACGGAGATGTTTCTTCTGAGATTTCTGAGATAAAAACTCAGAATTTCTCACTTTTTATTTCAGAAATTCTGACTTTTTATCTCAGAAACTCGAACTTTTTTTTCTAAGAATTTCTGACTTTTTTCTCAAAATTTCTGACTTTTTAATCTCAGAATCTTAAAAAAAAAAAAAACTCTGTTTTTGACCCTAACGCTCTTCCATATTCAGGCTGCTGATTGGACAGTGATATTCACACTTTGACAGGAGAAATTAAACTCTTTTTTCCCCTCTATCCTTTTTGTGAGAGAGGTGGGCGGCGCCTATGCCCACTATTAGCCCCTGCGTTCTGTAAACTTTACAGATGGCTTTGTAAAGTTTACAAAGATTAAAGTCTTGGTCATTTTACATTCTCAATGTCTAGTGTTTAATTCCTGTTTGTCACCACAGTCTTTATTAACTGTATTTACATGTTTGCGTTAGCTTTTACTAGTATTTTTTTTAATCTACTTGACATCATTGTAAATGGGAGAATTAGCATCAGTTCTATAAGGACATGATAAATCATCTTTATTAACTGTATGTTGCACTGTGATAGTGATATTTGTGTGTTTATCACGTGTTATAAAAATATATTAGTGGCAGTTGTTATGTTACATACAAAATGATCTTCAAACACCAGGCAGCACAGTTGTCAAATGTTGTTAAAGCCTTTATTCAACAGGCTGCAGCTGCAGGTTCTGGTCCTCTGTGCAGAGATAGAGCTTTAATAATAATCAGACTGTTGTGTGACTGTTGTTCTCTGCTCTCTGCTCCACCAGAGGGATCATCCATTTCCAGGAAAACCTTTCAAAGGAGGGCAGTTTGAAGCCTTCCTTCCTGCCTGCGAGAAGACGCGGACTCTGCTGCCCCGGCTGGAGAAAGCCTTCAGGCGTGGACTCACCTTCACGGTGACGGGCAAAGAGACGGGGGCCAAGGTCGCCTGGGACGGCATCCCACACAAGACCAGCCTCCAGGGGGGCAAATCGGGGTGAGTGAGGGCAATGGGGGAAGAGTAGAGTGTGTTCACCGAGCTGCAGAACTGAAGGTCACGTAGAGCGGTTCGTGTTTTATCTGAGCTGAGCTGTCGTCTCTCTCTGTGTCTCTCAGGAACGGGTACCCAGACTCCACTTACCTGAGCCGCCTCTCGCAGGTGTTGTCCTCCCAGGGGATCGAAGACTCACCGGGCAAATCCTAAGAGTAATTAAACCACCGCAGCAGCAGAGGATTTCTTTCCTCACCTCATTTTATACTCTTAATCCATTCCTGATGTACATAGAAATCTTTTATAATTCTTTTTTTATTTTTTATAAATAATAAGAGTTGAAGCTGCAGCTATTTTGGATATTTTAATTTTTATAACCTGCCTGACTGCTGCTTTATTTTCAATATATATGCTTTTTTTTTAATGAATGAGACCATTCATTTTTATTTCCAGTCACATTCCTGAACATTTTGTACTGTATAGTGTGCATAATACTGTATAGCTGAGATTTTATTCCGTCCTGTGTGGTTTAAGGGAAACAAGAATATATCTGTAAAAATTTGTATCTTTTTTGCTGCAGAATGGGCACAGAAATAATAAATGATGATAATAATAATAATAAAAAAAAACAAAGCTCATGTCCTGACGCATGTTGTTGTTTTTTTGTTATGCTTTTTTTATTAGTCCTGGAAAACATGTAAGGCATATGGTAACATTACACACTGAAGCGTTACAAGCTCTAGAGGCCATGTGGACAACATGGCACCACGCAGTAAACCCAGAGTCAAGCACAGAAGCAGCATCAATTCAAAGGGTTTAAAAAACAAAGTGGAGACGAGAAGAGTGTTTCGCAACCAGGAAGAAAACAACACAAGGAAGGACAGAGGAGAGGAGTGCTATAGGCTTAGAAATCAACCTGTTGGGTGTGCCCTGTAGAAAACGACTGAACTCTAACAGGAAGTGTGTGTGTGTGTGTGTGTGCGTGTGTGTGTGTGTGTAGTGGGGTGGATGAAGAGTGAGTTTCTGAAGCATTCCCAGAGATAGGTTTTTAGGTGTATCATGAAAGCACCAGCTGCTGCAGGTGAGGACACACTGCAAAAACTCTAAATCTTTCCAAGAATTTTGTCTTATTTCTTGTCAAAATGTCTCATTTCTAGTCAAAACTAAATCTCTTCCCACTTAAAATGACTTGTTTTTAGATCATTTCTACTTGTTTCAAACTAATTTTCACTTGAAATAAGTAGATAAATCTGCCAGTGAGTGAAAGCAAGTTTTTTGTGCTTGTAATAAGAAAGAAAAACTTGCTCCACTATCAGATTTTTCTACTTATTTCAAGTGAAAATATGCTTGAAAGATGTAAAAAGTGTCTCATTTTCAGTATAATTTGATTTGTTTTGACTAGAAGTGACATTTTGACTAGAAATAAGACAAATATTCTTGGTAAGATTTTGAGTTTTTGCAGTGCAGGGAAGGTCAGGTGGGGGGTTATGGGGGTGGGGGCAGTGGATTGGCTTCAGCTGGCAGCTTGATACGACTGGAAGGGCGCTCTCACTCCTGGACACCACACACACACCGCTAACATGACTACTGGACTAACGTGGGAAAGAGACGGCGAGCTGTACATACACACATGCCTTAATTTTCTGGTTTTCAACTAAAAACATGCATCCTATAGTTTCTGTACACGACAAGCCCAGCCAGGTTGCACTTTCTCAGCATCTCTGCGATGTTTTTTTTTGCGAGGAAATAAAATAGAATAAACACAAACAAATGAACAAAAAAAACAAAAAAAAGTTTAAAAACAAGTGCTAAAGGAAAGGAGAGCTGCAGGCAGAGGTGGTTGTTTGGGTTCTGAGTGTGGATGAGTGAACACAGTGGCTCTTCTGCATCTGGAGGAGGAGCCTCCTGCAATACTAAAGCTTACACCAAACATGGATGGATGGATGGATGGATGGAGTGAAGGGGAAATGGTGTGTGTCTGTGTGTTTGTGTTTGTGTGACAGTTTGTGCAGAGCTGAGATGTTGTGTGTTTGTTGCTAAATGCAAAAAAAAAATGCAAAAAATCAACTTGATATGACCTGAGAAACCATAGAAAAGAAAGAAATTCACCTCAAAGCGGAACGGTATGGGTGCCTGTGAGGGACACGACGAGCCAAGACGAGACAGAAGAGGAAACTACTGGAAATACTACACTCATGTCTTAAGTGTGGTGTTTTGTTTTTGCTTTTTTTTTCAGACCTGAAACTACTGAGTGTGAATTAGTAAAACCAAATCTAAAATTACCCACTTTTTTTTTTTTTTCAACTTTGAACACTGTTTTTTTTTGTTTTTTCTCCCGCATATCTCTGAGTTGCTGTTGCATAAGTGTGTGGAATGACTGGGAAAACCATTTCAAGATGACACCAACACTGCAGCTTCACCTCATGGTGGTGGTGGAAAAGCTCTCAGGCAGCAGGAGAGAGGGAGAGGGGGAAGGATGGGGAGGATGGAAGGGGTTGGGGGAGAGGGGGGGCTTGAGTTTAACCAACAGCTCGGGTCGAACGAACCCCAAGAAACACACCCGCCCCTCCGCTGATTGAGTTCATCTCAAAGGCATCCGAGCTCAAAAAGGAAGGGACCGAGCGGAAAATGTTGAAAGACGAAAAATATGATAATGTGTTTTCCACATGCAGATGAGTGCATGCAACTTCAAATTCCAGATGTCAGAGTAGTGTTTTATTCGCAGTGGATGTGAATGGACAGAGGAGGAGGAGGAGTAGGAGGAGAGGGGGGTGATATGGAGAGGTGGCGGTGGTGGTGTTTGGCTGACTGGTTGGCTCATGCTGCTGCTGCTGCTGCTGCTGTTGGACTGTGACTGCAGAAGTGGCCAAGTCGCTGCTGCTGCTGCAGAGGGGGAAAGAGGAACGAACGACTCTAATAATCCTGGAGTGAACTGAGATCAGCTGTTAAGCGGAAATGTTGTGTCTGGGGCAGGCCAGGGCTGAGCTGCGATCAGCCAATAATAAGCTGGGGTGGTGTTTTTTTTTACACAGCTGTGTTACAGTATGAGCATCCCTGTGACAGCTGTGCAAAAACATCTGCTCCCTCGCTTTGCTATACGAGAGATTTGGAAACAAACCCAAAGAAAGACAGAGAAAGAGAGAAAGAGAGAGAAATCCATCGAGAGGGGAAAAGAAAACCCACGGAGCTTTGGATTTTTTAGAGGAATTTTTGCAATTTTTTGTAAAACCTATGTGTGTGTTTTGTTTGGTGGAGTTTTTGAACTTCAAACGCACCTTGTCCAGTTCCTTCTCACTGTGATACTGATGTTTATGGTTGTAAACAAGTCGAGGGATGTTGGAGCTGGTCAAACACAGTGAAAAGGAGCGTGAACACATGGGGGGGGGAGGCGCCTCGGACTGAGGTAAGCTGTGTGTGCAAGGAGAGAGACAGAGAGAGGCACAGTGCAGGCCTTCGCTTGACAAAAGACTCCAAGCTGTCGTCCAAAAAACTACAAATTTGCGTTAAAACCCTTTTTTTTGTAAACTGCAGCAAAATGAAAAAAATAAAACAAACCAAAAAAAGAAACTGTCAGCACCCATGAGTGTTCAGGAGGGAAAAGGGGGGGGGGGGGGGGTTTACAAATCTGGACACACTTGACAACTCTTTTGTATTTCCATTTTCTTTTTGTTTTTTCTTCACGGTTGACGGAAAAATGCATCCAAACCAAACAAAAATGAAAAAAAAAAAAAAAAAAAAAAACATTAAAAAAAATTTGAAAAATGAAAGAAAAAAAACAGAATTTTCTTCATATTTTTTATGCACTGTTAATATTCAAAGCATTGACAAGAGGAATATAGTACATACAATTTGGCACACATGGTTTCAGACCAACAGAATAAGACTTTATCACATTTATAAAGGAGTGCAGGTCGGCAGGTCCCCACGTAGAGAGAGAGAGAGAGAGAGTATGAGCTTTGAACTTTAAACCCTTGGATATAAAAAAAAAAATAAAACAAAAAAGAGAAAAAAACAAAAGAAAACAAAAATATAAAGGTAAATTAAAATAACATATTAAGTAAAACATCCTTTTTTTTTTTCTTAAAGTTTTCACTGAAGCGTTTTTTTTCTTTTTTTCTTTTGTTTCTCACATGGCACTCGAACAGAAGCACCGTCCACAGGTTCACAAAGGGAGCCCAGCAGATTAGAACAAACACTAACCAGAGGCTGACAGGACACAGTCACTCCCCGTACACCAGCGTGGCGGTCGCACTCCAGCCAACTTCACTCTGCTGCTCCATATTTTACTTCCCACAGTCAAGGATGGATGAATGCTTTGATTTTTTTTTTTTTTTGTTGTTGATTTTTTTTTAGCTGCCACCCAGGAGAAGTTGGCCTGGACAGGGACTGGCAGGCTGAAAATGAACGGGGGACTAGGAAGGAGGAGGAGGATGGAGGAGGAGGATGGGCTCTATATGAGTGTGTGTTTCTATATATATATATGTGTGTGTATGTGTGTGTGTGTGTGTGCCACCTGTGCTTTGAGTGAGCTTCAGCTAAAGAGACACTGGGAAGTGGATGATGGGAAACAGGCTGCAGACCTACCTGGAGCAGGATCAAACAAAGCGACCGGAGTGCGACTGCCATGCTCGTAAGTGCATTAAGATCAGCGAGCAGAGTGCAAAATACTAATACCAACTGTCCTCGTAACACAGGCCTCTATCAGACAGGGGGGAGAAAGGGAGGGAGAGGAGGGGAGGGAGCTACATGATACTGTAGCGGAGGTGGAGGTGGGAGGAGGAGGATGGGTGCTTTTTAAAACCTGACAAACGACCTGAGGACACACACACGTCTTCACACACAATGGCACACCACACACGGCACATGAGGGAGGCCACTCATGCTAACACAACAACTTTTGTCTTTCTTCTTTTTTTTTTCCTTTTTTTTTGTTGAAACGTTTCTGTTTTTATTTAATTTTTTATTATTTTTTTATACAAAGTCACTAGTCACCATCTGAGTCTGAAACACCGAGGCCGGGCTCACAGACAGACAGACAGACAGGCTCATTGACCGATCGACAGGCAGACAGACAGGTAGATTAATAGATTCGGGGCTTTAAGAGTCGACATCCAACTACGCGAAAGATTTGGCGGCGTCCGCCCGGTGGGATTTGTGTCGAAACACTGAGGATTATTCGTGTAGACACCGAGTCAGGCTGGATTCACAGTGGCCATTAGGGGGGAGCGATGTGCTGCTTTATAGCCAGCGTGTTGCTCATCATGACACACTGTTGTCAATACTTTTAAAATCACAGACTGGTGTAAAAAAGCAAGAAAGGATAAAAAAAAAGGTGGGAATCTGTCGCCACACACCTGTCGAAAAACGAAACGCTGGACCACAGCAGCCACTGATGGCAAGAAGAGAGACACGGAGAGAAACAGACCACAGTGCCATCTCTGACGAGCCTGACGCCTGTTGCTATGCCGACCATAGAGGGAGAGAGAGAGGGAAATGGAAAGAGGAGGGAGAGAAGAGAAGAGGAGAGGACGCCAGCTTGGTTTGAATCTCCTCTCCTCTCCTCTCTCGCAGGTCGAGGTGATGGACGAGGGGAGGAACGCCTCGAGGAGGAGAAATGATAAAAAGAAAAGAGGATGTGATCCCCCCGAGGAGAAAGAAAGAGAAAGAGAAAGAGAAAGAGAGAGAGGACTGGTATTCACCTTCTTAACTTGCTCATTTCAGACGCTTCACTGTCTCGGCATGACAGTGGCCCTTTCATCACACTCACACAGTGTGTATGTTTGTGTGTGTGTTCGAAACAGAAACAAATTCTCTCTTAATTGGCACCGCGCTCCTCTTGCCAACAGTTGGTCAGCTAGAAAAATCTGTAACTAAGGAGAAGGAAGCTGAGCAATGATTTCTGCGCTCCCTCCCCTCCCTCTCCCTCTCCTCCCTCCTCTTCTCTCCTCTCGCTTCATTCAGGCGCCGCACAGAAAGGCTCATTATTTGAGGGGAAATTCATATTCAGGCGAGCGCAAATCTGCAGCCGCCACGTTTGGGAAGAGAGAGAGAGAGAGAGGAAAAAAAAAAATTCTGGTGGGAAACGCGGAGCGAGAACCTCCCAATGTGAGGAGGAGGAGGAAGAGGAGGAGGAAGAGGAGGAGGTGGAGGCCTCACAGGACATCATGGTGAGAAGAAGAACCACCGTGATGCAGATATAGCCTCTCTATCTATCTCTCTCTCTCCAGGGGGGGGTGGAGCTCACGAGCCAATCACAGAAAGGCGACTCTGACTCACGCTCGAGTCGGTGACATAACTAACTAACTAACTACGTTTGGCGTTTGGACGCCAGGAGAGCAGCGAGTCAGAGGAGGGAGGGAGAGAGAGGGTGTGGTCGGTCGATCCGTCGGTGCGATCGATCGGTTTGTCTGCCCGTCTTTGTGCCTGTCTGTGGGTCCGGCCTCTGGGTGGGTGGGGGGTGTTGGAGGTGAAGGATGAGAGGGGGGGTGGACGGTAACACTTTAGATTAGAGAACACATATTCACCATTCACTATAGGTGCTTATTAATATGCATATAAGTAGCTTACGAGCTCCTTATTAGTAATTCCACCACAACGTATTAACACCTTATTCTACAGTACATAGCCTTATTCTACCTCTGTTACACCATGAATTAAGATTTTTTTTTCTGATATTAACTCCTAATTATCGCTTATTCATTGTAAATTAATGCATTAATGCTATACTAATTCAGAGTGATAAAGGAAGAATTACTGTTCTTGTGCTACAAGGCCCCAATAAATAACCCACTGGTTATTCACATCGTTATTCAGAAACAACAATGCATTAATTTACAATGAATAAGCGATAATTAGTAGTTAATATCAGGGAAAAATCTTAATTCATGGTGTAATAGAGGTAGAATAAGGCTATGTAGAACAAGGTGTTAATACAGTAGGTGCTTAATAATCACTAATAAGGAGCTAGTAAGCTACTTATATGCAAATTAATAAGCATTATTGTGTTCCCTAATCTAAAGTGTTACCGGGAGGGGGGGACTCAGCACAGTGATGGGGGAAAGGGTGGTGGATGGAGGATGGATGGATGGATGGATGGATGGATGGATGGATGGATGGATGGATGGATGAATGGATGGATGGATGATAGAGAGAGAGAGAGATAAAGGTGGCAGGTGGAAGTCAGAGCAGAACAATTTAGCACAGTGGGAGTTGAGGGGGCATGTGTGTGTCTGTGTGTGTGTTTGTGGGGGGGTCGAGCAGCGGGGATTACAGTTGTTATGGAGACGGTGATTTCTTTTTGATTTTTTTTGTTGTTGTTGTTGCACCTAAAAGCCTGGACTCTCCTACCCACAATCCTCCACCACTACGGCTCCACCACCGGCAGGAAGGAAGAGGAATCTGAGTGAGGATCAACGGGAGTGATTGGATTTTATTTCTTAATTTGTTTCTTTCTTTCTTTCTTTTGAGATAAATGCTAGAAAATTGGATAAGGGGAGGGGGGGGTGAGGAAGAGGTGTGAGGAAGGGGTGAGGAAGGGGGAGTGGGCGGAGCCAGGCCTGAGTAATCGCCGCCATGATTGTGGAGCGGAGGAGGAGGAGATGAAAGACGGACAGTGGTGTGATCATTTTTGTAATCTACCCTTCTTCTGACTCCCCCCTTCCCACCCTCCCCCCTCCCCCCCTTGCTCCCAGGACACAAACCCCCCCTCCCTCCCTCCCGGTGTGTCTGCTTGACTCTCCCACATCGAGCCTCCCTCCCTTCCCTCCCTTCCCTCCCTTCCCTCCCTTCCCTCCCTCTCACTTCTCCTCCTTCTTGGCCTCCTCCTTCTTCTCTTCCTCCTTCTTCTCCTCCTTCTTGGGCTCTTCCTTCTTCTTGTCGTCCTTCTTCTCCTCCTTCTTGGCATCGTCCTTCTTCTTGTCGTCCTTCTTCTTGTCCTCCTTCTTCTTGTCGTCCTTCTTGTCCTCCTTCTTGGCCTCCTCCTTCTTCTCCTCCTCGGGCATGGGCTCCGTGGTGAGGACCATCTTGCCGATGTTGTTCCTCTCCTGCATCTTCCTCATGGCGTCGCCCACCTGCAGAGGGAGAGAGAGAAAAAAAAAGACAAGAGGAGAGGGTGAGGAAGATTTTAAACACTCCTGTCATTGAGAAAAAAAATCTCCTGCGTTTCTCCGCCGCCGACACGTTTCCACGACGAGCTCTGATTATTACCTTCTGTCTGAACGCCTCTGATATTACTTTAATATGCAGCATAGTATGTGAAATTACATTTGTTTTGACGACAGGAAATGAGATCGTCTCAACACAAACAGATAGATTCAATATTAAAATCCACCAGGTGTGAATATAAATGTGAGTGTATCCCTCGTTATTTAAAGGGATAGTTCAACATTTTGGCAAATTGTTCCCATTGCCATAATCCCTATAGTCATAGCAGTAGGTTCGTTATCTTTAATTGTCGGTGCAAGCTGTTTTTAGAGCGGCGGAGTAGAGCCGTGAGCTGCTCAGAGCTACGCTACGGAGGCTAATGGGATTTCTTGGTTTCCCTCATCAAACTCATCAAATATACAATCCAACAACTCCACAACGCTCTGGTGGACAACTTGTGACCTGCACATTCACCACGCTATGAGATAATAACAGAACGTTATGAGACAGAGTTGTTTTAGAGGTAAATTCATGCAAAACCACTGATTCAGTTTTTTTTTCAGTTTTTCATCAAGCAGTCTCTGCATTTCCCTCTAAAACAACTCTGTCTGGTAACGTTGTGTTATTATCTCATAGCGTGGTGAATGTGCAGGTCACAACTTGTCCACCAGAGCGTTTTGGAGTTGTTGGATTGTGTATTTGATGAGTTCGATGAGGGAAACCAAGAAATCCCATGAGCCTCCGTAGCGTAGCTCTGAGCAGCTTGTGGCTCTGCTCCGCCGATCTAAAAATAGCTTGCACCGACAATTAAAGGTAACGAACCTACTGCTATGACTATAGGGATTATGGCAATGGGCCAATTTGCCACAATGTTGAACTATCCCTTTAAGATGCACGGAGGAGAGGCTGCTGCGGTTCACCGAGATTCAACCCCATGTTCTTCTTCTGGGGTCAATTTCAGGTGCTGGATTTTTAAGGACTGACTCCAATTTGAAAGCTTATATGATGATAGATGTTACGCGAAGCTGCTGTGATGTTGTAACTGGATTTGAATTGATTGAATTTTCTCTCTCAAACTGAGGCCGGCTGCGTAACGAGGCCCAATGAAATGATGATTGTAATCGTATTAGCTTCGTGTCCCCGGTGCTGCTGCTGCTGCAGATGGATCCATCAATAAACCACAGCTGGAGGAGGAAGAGGAGGAGGAGGAGGAGGAAGAGGAAGTGTGTCATCACAGGTGAACCCGCCCCCTCCCATCATGATCCACAGCTGCAGGGAAACTTGTATAAGTTGTTTGAAACCCTCCTGTTGTCATATTGACCCAATCTGTTCCCTTCCTCCATCCTTCCTTCTTTCCTTCCCTTCTTTCTTTCTTTCCTTCCTTCCTTCCCTTCCCTTACCTTCTTTCTTTCCTTCCTTCCTTCCCTTCCCTTACGTCTTTTTCCTTCCTCTTTTGATCCAGTTGACCTGGTCTGTTCCCTCCCTCCCTCCATCTTTCTTTCCTTCCTTTTCCCTTCCTTCTTTCCCTTCTTCCTGCCTTGAACGAATCCGTTCTCTCCCTCCATCTTTCTTTCCTTCCCCTTTCCCTTCCTTCTTTCCACAATCCTTTTTGCCTCCCTCCCTTCCTCCCTTCCCTTCGTCCTTACTTCTTCCTTCTTTTTTGACCCAATCTGTTCCCTCCATCTATCCTTGCTTCCTTTTTCCCTTCCTTCTTTCCTCCCATTGTTCCCTTTGTCCTTCCTTCCTCCTTTCCCTCCGTACTTCCTGCCTTCCTTCCTTCTTTACTTCCCTTCGTCCTTCCTGCCTTCCTTCCTTCCTTCTATCCCTTTATCCTTTAAATGAACCCAGTGACCCCGCCCCCTCAGATCAAATACGACCTGTCAATTAAACGCCGACAGTCAGAGAAGCTCCGCCTCCTTCTTGACCAACGAGCTCCGTCACTGTCCACTGTCTGCCTCCCCCCTTCCTCTCTCCCTCCATCTTTCTTTCCTTCCTTTTCCCTTCCTTCTTTCCCTTATTCCTTCCTTGAACAGTCCTTTTTGCCTCCCTTTCTTCCTTCCCTACGTCCTTACTTCTTCCTTCTTTTTTGACCCAATCTGTTCCCTCCTTCTTCTTCCTTCTTTCCCTTCGTCCTTCCTAACTTCCTTCCTTCTTTCCTTTCCTTCCCTACCCTTACTTCTTCTTCCTTCCTCTTTTGATCCAGTTGACCTGGTCTGTTCCCTCCCTCCATCTTTCCCTCCTTTTCCCTTCCTTCCTTGAACAAATCCGTTCTCTCCCTCCATCTTTCTTTCCTTCCCCTTTCCCTTCCTTCTTTCCACAATCCTTTTTGCCTCCCTCCCTCCCTCCCCTTCGTCCTTACTTCTTCCTTCTTTTTTGATCCAATCTGTTCCCTCCCTCCATCTATCCTTGCTTCCTTTTCCCCTTCCTTCTTTCCTCCCATCGTTCCCTTAGTCCTTCCTTCCTTCTTTCTATCACTTTATCCTTCCTGCCTTCCCTCCTTCTTTACTTCCCTTCGTCCTTCCTGCCTTCCTTCTATCCCTTTATCCTTTAAATGAACCCAGTGACCCCGCCCCCTCAGATCAAATATGACCTGTCAATCAAACGCCGACAGTCAGAGAAGCTCCGCCTCCCTCTTGACCAACGAGCTCCGTCACCGTCCACTGTCTGCCTCCCCCCTTCCTCCCTCCCTCCATCTTTCTTTCCTTCCTTTTCCCTTCCTTCTTTCCCTTCTTCCTTCCTTCTTCCTTCCTTGAACAAATCCGTTCTCTCCCTCCATCTTTCTTTCCTTCCCCTTTCCCTTCCTTCTTTCCACAATCATTTTTGCCTCCCTCCCTTCCTCCTTACTTCTTCCTTCTTTTTTGACCCAATCTGTTCCCTTCCTCCATCTATCTTTCCTTCCTTTTTCCCTTCCTTCTTTCCTACCATCGTTCCCTTTGTCCTTCCTTCCTTCTTTCCCTTCATACTTTCTGCCTTCCTTCCTTCTTTCTTTCCCTTCGTCCTTCCTGCCTTCCTTCCTTCCTTATTTCCTTCCTTCTATCCCTTTATCCTTCCTTCCTTCTTTCCCTTTGTCCTTCCTTTGCTTTCATATATCCCTTCATCCTTCCTAACTTCCTTCCTTCCTTTCATCCTTCCTTCCTTGACCAACAGGAGGGTTTAAATGAACCCAGTGACCCCGCCCCCTCAGATCAAATATGACCTGTCAATCAAACGCCGACAGTCGGAGAAGCTCCGCCTCCTTCTTGACCAACGAGCTCCGTCACCGTCCACTGTCTGCCTCCCTCCCTCTCTCCCTCCTCTCCTCCATCCCTCCCTCCTCTCTCCTCCATCCTCCAATCCCACTGTTTGTTCGAGGCAGGCAGGCAGGCAGACCACCTAACGACCAGTGCCACGGCAACGGGGCCATCTCCTAGCAACGTAAAGCCTGGCTGAAACGTGGCCCTGACGACTCAGACACATGGGAAAGAGAGGAGAGGGAGGGAGAGAGGGAGGGGGTGATGACGACGATGGAGGGAGCAACTGGTGTCCTTCGTATGATCGAGGAACACGCCTCAGTGAAAATGAAAGGGAGGAGGGGGAGGAGGAGGAGGAGGAGGAGGAGGAGAGGGAGGGAGGGGTGAGTCGGGGAATTATAAGAATCATCTTCAATGTGAATGAAAGTCACCAAGGCGCTTTTAAACGACTCCACCCACTCCCACCCCTCGCTCTCTAAACATCCATCAGCCTCTCTGTCTATCTCTCTGTCTCTGTCTATCTCTCCCTCTCTCCGGCTGCCAGGCATCTCTGGACCGGGGGAGGAGGAGGAGGAGGAGGAGGAGGAGGAGGAGGAGGAGGAGGAGGAGGAAGAGGAGGAGGAGGAGGAAGAAGAGGAGGTGGGCGCTATTTGCAGCTCCTATATACGTATGTTTCCTCCTGGGCGTCAGAGCAGATGTAGATAACAAACCACGAGAGAGAGAGAAGGAGGATAATAATATTAATTCCCAGATATCGCCCAAACACGTTATTGATTATTGGAGCAAAAAACAAAAATAAATAAATAAAAAACTAAACTAAAACTAAACAAAAGGCCTGTGATGGATGGACGAGAGGGGGGTCGAGGGGGGGCGTGGCTTTTTGTCTCCACTGTTACTACGACGGCGTTTTCACCAAGTGAGATTCACCTTTGTTGTTTTCTTCCTCCTTCAATGTCTCTTTTTCATACATCAGGGCCCCTCCCTGACGCACACACACACACACACACACACACACACACACACACACACACACACACACACACACACACACACACACTGACTAAAGGATGTCACCATAGCAACAAGAGTGGAAAAAGCACAAAAAAAAGAAAAGAAAAAAGATGCACTGTGAGGAGGGAGTACAGCGAGATGGGGAGATGGAGAGAGAAACAGAGAGAGAGAGAGAGAGAGAAAGAGAGAGTCAATAACCTAAAGACAGAGAGGAAGAGTGTGAGATGAAGAGCGGGCAGATGGAGGGGCAGAGAAAGAGCGTCAGATGGCGGAGAAAGACAGCGGGTGATTCTCTCCGGCTGCAGACGCCCGGGCCAAAACGCTGACCAGCAGCTCCCGACTCTGACAACAGAACATGTCAGCCTCCTCCTCCTCCTCCTCCCTCTTTCTCTTCTTCGTTTTCTTCTTTCTCTCCTCTCTGTGTTTTTTCACACTCTCTCTATTCATATCTGCTCGCAGCGCAAATGTTGTCGGCAACAATCTGACTCTGTCTGGACCGAGGATGAGGAGTGAGTTACACGATACAGAGGCGACACAGTGCAACTTGTGGCCCTGATGATGATGATGATGAAGACCACACCCAGCTCCAACACACACACACACACACACACACACACACACACACATACAGAGCCGATCTGATGCTTGAAGGCACGTGGTGTAAAAAGAAAAAAAAGTCACAAAAAATAAAATAAATAAATAAATAAAAGCATGTAATTCGTGTGTAAATGCCGCCGTGTCACAGTGAATCATGCGGTCATTCAGACTTAATGCGTTTAGTTTAGTTACACACTAACAACCAGGAATAAACGCACCTGGAACTGAAAACACACAGAAACTCACATTCAACCTGAGGAACGGAAACATTCATAAAAACCACATGTAGATCAAAGAAGATGTTGATAAATGTAAACTGGAAAACATGAATCGTACACGTCCAGTTGTATATATATATAATGTAATATCGCAAATTACATATTTAAGCCGTAATTTTGTTTTGTAGATGAAATAAACAGATGAGATTTGATTTGGTTGAAATCAAATCATACTTTAATATAAGTAAAAAATACTTTTCTAGCGCTGCCTGGAATTAAAATTGATTGTTCTCACGTTACCAGTTATATAATAATCATCGCCTCCTGCCGCCCTCGTTCAAGAAAAATCGAACATTACATGAAATAAAGCAACAGAACGTATCTCTATAGTGTGTAAAGAGCAGGGATGTCAAACATGCGGCCCGTGGGCCAAAACCGGCCCACCAGAGAGGGTCCAATCCGGCGCGCGGGATGAATTTGCCATGTGTGAAAATTACATTAAAAGACAGAAGAGGCATAATATTGTTGAAATTGCATGTGTTTTTCTCATGAACTTTCAGGTTGTTAAAGGGATAGTTCACCCAAAATTCAAATTTCACTCATTATCTACTCACCCTCATGTCAACTAAGAGCTGTGAGATACCAACTTTCTTCGTCCAAAAAGACACACCAAAAAACATCCAAATACCTCCATACTGCTCGTCTGTAATGTCCCTCTTGTATTGAAGCCCCGACATGAGAAATTGTTCCAAAAAAAATTAAATAAGTCTATATTTTAAGCTTGTTTGTAGCAGAAGCTCCCAGTGTCTCAGTTCACTGCTCTTCCTGTGTCCGTGCAAATCTCGCGTGATTTGCACTGACCGGCGGAACAATTTCTCATACAATCAATTCAATACAAGAGGGACATTACAGACGAGCAGCATGGAGGTATTTGGATGTTTTTTGGTGTGTCTTTTTGGACGAAGAAAGTTGGTATCCATTGACAACCATTATATGGACAAATACTGCTGCGCGGACCCCCCCGTAACTCAGAGAAGGGACGGAGGACTCTGAAAATTCTCACAGCTCTTAGTCGACATGAGGGTGAGTAGATAATGAGTGAAATTTGAATTTTGGGTGAACTATCCCTTTAATAACATGTTTTGTAAAAGGACAGTTCATTTAATGTAAACACCTTAATCATGTACTTCTTTGCACTAAAATAAAGAGAAACATTAAGAGTTCTCATTATTTATAGGTTATTTTGCTCTTATTTTACCGGTCTGGCCCACTTGAGATCAAATTGCGGTGAATGTGGCCCCTGAACTAAAATGAGTTTGACACCCCTGGAAATATCAAATATTACATGAATAAAGCAACAAAATGCATCTTTATAGTGTGTATATATAGAGTATAGTGAGTAACACAGACCTGCTCCAGGTGCCAGGTGGAGTCGATGCGGGGCTTGACCTTGCCCTGCTTGTACAGGTCCAGGATGGCGCCCATGGCCTCGGTGAGCAGCTCCGTCTCCCCGTCCAGGTAGCCCAGGTGGAAGCCGCACACAGACTTGTTGCCCTGGATCAGGCTGAGCGTGTGGATGGAGAACTGGTGGTACCAGTTCTTGGCCACGGCCAGCAGGTTCTTCTTCTGGCCCGCCAGCATGTTGGCCGTACCTGACAGAGGAGGAAGAGGAAGAGGAGGAGGAGGAAGATGAGGAAGAGGAAGAGGAAGAGAGTCTGAATCTCCACTGCAAAGAAGACACAGTCCATCCATTGTTGATTGATTTATTTATATATTATTCACTCCCACTTTTTCCTTCTTCTGCTCTTACCTCACCTTTTTTCCTCCTACCTGATCTGAGCTTTACTTTTAGAGTTGCTCTATAATTTAATCAATAAATAATAGAGAAAAAAAGTTATTTTAATTGGGCTTTTTGTAACTTTTCCTGTCAGTAACAGGTGGTGCTGGTTTGTTGTTTGCAGAGGAGGAATGAGCAGTTGCAACTAAAATATGTTCAAACTTGTGTTTCTCTGAAAGAAGTGCTCATTCCACTGAGCTGCTATTGGCTGCTGTCATTTTCTTCTTTTTCTTAAAAAAAACATTTATTGCTGATTGCCTATTAAATCAAAACACGGACCGATGGGACAGATGTTTCTGACCATTTAGTCGTTCTTTTTAGGGCATTAAGTGTTTGGAAAATTGTACTTTTACACCTGCAGTGACTGAGCTCCTACTCAAAAACTTTGAAGCTTAATGTGGTGTCCCATTGTCACATATAGGTATTTATAACATTTGTGTAGTTGGGTATTTATATTGGAAAGTGATGAGACAGGTTGGCGCTATATGGTTAGCATGCAAACGACACTAGAAGATGAATTTGCAACATTTCTGCAACAGCTGTTAAAGGGATAGTTCAACATCTTGGCAAATTGGCCCATTGCCATAATCCCTATGGTCATAGCAGTAGGTTTGTTACCTTTAATTGTCGGTGCAAGCTATTTTTAGAACGGTGGAGCAGAGCCGCGAGCTGCTCAGAGCTACGCTACGGAGGCTCATGGGATTTCTTTCTTGGTTTCCCTAATCAAACTCATCAAATACACAATCCAACAACTCCACAACGCTCTGGTGGACAAGTTGTGACCTGCACATTCACCACGCTATGAGATAATAACAGAACGTTACCAGACAGAGTTGTTTTAGAGGTAAATTCATGCAAAACCACTGATGCACGTTCCTATCGAGGGCAGTTTAATGTGCAAGCACCAAAAAAACTTGTTCATGCATCTGAAAAGTGAGGATTTGCTGCCTTTTCATTCATTTCCAGTGTCTCCACTCCGTCTGTCACCTGTGTCCCACCTCTGCACCTTCACACTCTGTCCTGCACCTTTCACCCTGAAATCCAGTTTCACACCACCTCAGCTCCGACTGTCACCGCATCACCTCCCTCCCTCCCTCCCTCCCTCTCTCCCTCCCAGCCTCCTGTGCTCTCTCTCTCTCTCTCCCTCTCTCTTGGGGGAACAAGGGGACACAAAGCGAGCTCTGAGAGAAGAGAGGGACCCGGCCCGCTACATTCAGACACATTCCAGGTTTTCGTGTGCATAGAACGCCCATTGTTCCACCACGCATACTTCTGATAAGCTGGAAGAGACGCGGCCAGCAGCAGCAGCAGCAGCAGCAACAGAGGGACCGGCCGGGGCGGGTAGGGTAGGGTAGGTTGGGGTTCTGTAGGGGTGAAGAGAGCGGGTGAATGGGAGGAGGAGAGGGGGGGCTGAGGGCACCATGCTGGGTAGTGGGTTTTTGTGCAACATGCAAAGGCAAAGCCCTGTTCTCCGTGGATGCCGACCCCGCCCACTGTTGCATGCACGCTGGGTTTCCAGATTGGCATCGCAACAGAACCAGTGTATGTACGGTTTGGTCTTCCCTTCCCACGGACGACACACAGCGCACTGAGGACACGGACCCCCGCGGGGGGGGGGGGGGGGGGGGTCAGCACGCCCACCGGGAAGCTGCTGCTGCTGCTGCTGCTGCTTCACTTCACTCTACGGCACCGTGTGCAAAAACCCAGCGCTGTTGTTTCGTAGACCAGTAATGACTCACTCATCATGTGCTTGGTTTTGTGCATTCTTCTTTAGTTATTTTCTTTTCTTTCTTTTTTTTTTTAAATGACTGAATTTGCAGCTGCTCCTCCAGATGTGCAGCACCAGACTGGGACCGGGTGAATGAAGTCCACCAGACCTCATGAACGATGCAGAGCCGATGAGCTGCAGGTGAGGATTGGTCTGTGTCATGGCGGTTTCTGTCAGTAGCTCGTTGACACACTGACCACATACCAGCTCAGTAAACCACAGGATTTCTCATAAGCTCTGGTGGTGGTAACTTTGAAAAGTACAAATCTGGAGAAGCTCAGCTGGAAAAACACATTTCTTGTGGTCAAGGTTTGATTTTTTTATTGGACTTCAGTTCATTAAAGTGCTTCTGTGTGTGATTATGCTGCTGCGAGGCCATCATTCTTCCGCGTTGACCGTTTCAACTAAATTCATTGGGTATTAACTCTGGACTTTTCCTGTATCAGTGAGGATTCAAACTGTCTAAGCTGTCGAGGTAAAACATTATTTATTATTTCCTTCTCCAGAGCTGTTGAGTCTGAATCTGCTGCTGCTGAACTCTACTGTAATTAAAAACAATAATAACCATTATTACTGTTATTAGCTTGTGTCAGCACCTAGGTACATACAGTCTTGCCGTTGCTGCTGCTGCTACTATCACCATTAATGATATGTCTATTATTGCAGATGGCCCCGCCCACTCTGAGTCTGGTTCTGTTCGAGGTTTCTGCCTCTTATGCCAAGAACAATGTTTTTGTCTTTCACGATGGTCACAATGTCAGATTAAACACTCACAGTGGCAGAAAGTCTTGCCGTGTCTTGGTCGGGAGACTGGCAACACTACAAGTACGACCCCGACCAATCATCTTCCATTACTGATCAAGACGCTACGCATTCACCACGCTATGAGATAATAACAGAACGTTACCAGACAGAGTTGTTTTAGAGGTAAATTCATGCAAAACCGCTGATGCACGTTGCCTTCAGGGACAGTTTTTCATCAAGCAGTCTCTGCATTTCCCTCTAAAACAACTCTGTCTGGTAACGTTCTGTTATTATCTCATAGCGTGGTGAATGTGCAGGTCACAACTTGTCCACCAGAGCGTTGTGGAGTTGTTGGATTGTGTATTTGATTACTTTGATGAGGGAAACCAAGAAATCCCATGAGCCTCCGTAGCGTAGCTCTGGGCAGCTCGCGGCTCTGCTCCACCGTTCTAAAAATAGCTTGCACCGTCAATTAAAGGTAACGAACCTACTGCTATGACTATAGGGATTATGGCAATGGGCCAATTTACCAAAATGTTGAACTATCCCTTTTTAAAAAGCATCTACACAGCCGGAAAAAGAGAGAATACGTCAGTAAAAGATGTATGAGAGTAGTAGTAGTAAAAATAAGTTTGATAAATATTCGATCGTAACGGCAATTAAAAACCCAGCTTTATTAGAAAGCATCTATACATCCGGAAAAAACAACTGGGGAATAAAAAAAAAGAAAAGCTGCACAATTACTGCGCAATGATCGAAACTGTTGCACGTCGCTGCAAGACCTGGCGGGTCCTGGTCTGCAGTGGAGGCGTGGTTGCGAGAGGACGGTTCCTGTAAAAGTTCCTCCCCCCTCCCTTTACCAGGAACTCCTGCAGTGGAAACAGACCTGTAGTGAAAAGTGCATTGAGGCGACAGAGTTACTCACCATAGGTGATGAGTTTGCCCATGGGCTTCAGCAGGTTGTAGGCCTTATGGGTGTCTGATCCTCCCAGAGGGTCCAGGATGATGTCCAGTCCTGCAGCAGCAAGAGACAGAGACACAACGTATCACTAGTGGTGCATTCAGAGAGACGAGCTGCCAAGTCTCCTCAGCAACCCCCCCACCCCCCCCCCCCCCCATCCCTGCATGCCAGAGTTCACTAGGAGTAGTGAGAGTGGCCAAGTTGTGCCGTGTTTACATGAAGAGATCTCACTGCTTTAGTGTTGCTTCATTCTTGTCACTGATAAGAGCAAAAGGGATAAAAACGGGGATGGGAATATATGGGAATTAATGGGAATATATGGGAATAAATCCGAAATTCAAGGGCGTAACCACCGTATTAAATATGTGACATACATTCTCCTTTTAAGAACCCCAGCTGTTAACGCATCCGTCTCTTGTTATTTCCAATTTCATTCTATAGTTTAATTCATTTGTTAGGGAAAACTGTGTGTGTGACCACCCCCCTCCCAGCTGTGTGTTGGTAGCGCCCATGCCGAAATTTACAAAATTGAAGGTTGGCCCTTAAAAGGGAGGGTGAGTAATATTTTATTCAACATTCATGTTTTTGTTGTTCAGTAAAAGAATTGATTGTTCATACAAGAATTCAAACTTGATAAAGTTCTATTGAAATGTCATGTTTTTTATTTGTATTATTTTGCATGGATGTCTGCTTATGACAAAACAAAATATTTACATTTATGTTTGGATATAATACAGTTTGTTTAAATTACCCCCAATTACCATAATTCCCATGGAAAGTTTCCAATTTGGAACATTTTCAAAATTCCCCAGCTTAACTTCCCATGGAAAGTTTCTGGAAATTTACCGGAAATTTACTGGAAATGTTCCGCCCCTTTGCAACCCTAATAACAAACCAAAGCCAGCTCAGAGCAGATGGTAAAAACATGGCAACCTCCCTCTCTACCAAGGTTTCTTCTCTCTGTGGCTTATTAACGTCTGAGCCCCGTCGACTCAACCTTAATGACCAGCCTCTGTGCCAGAGGGGGGAACTCCTCAAATTGGGCTAACCCCCCTCCACCCCCCCACCCCCCACCTCCTCCTTGCTCCGCTAAACCCCGGCGTCTATTGATCGTGGGTAGGCTGAGGCTCTCGCAGCAGGACGCCGCCTTGACCACAGCACAGATGAATTGACTGAAGAGCCGGAGATGGAGACAGAGGAGAGGGGAGGGGAGGAGGGAAAGGTAGCTGAGAGGGGGGGGGGGGGGGGGCTGCACATTGATCCAAGCCTCTAATTAGATACGTTCTGTCTCAAGTGTCAGTTCCTGCTCGCTTCTTCTTATCCGTCTCTGTCTGTGTCTCTCTAAAAGAACAGAGACACGACTATGAAATGAGCCTCCAGCAGAATAACAAGAGTCTACGCAGCAGTAGGCAGCAGCAGCAGCAGAAGAAGAAGAAGGAACAGGAAGTGGACCATGCTGCTGCTGCTGCTTCATTTAGCTGAAAAGCATCGTTTTTGTGTGTGTGTCATCTCTGCATCTACATAAAACTGTGCAGATACGAGGTTATTGAGGAGCCAGACAGGGAGGACGACTCCCTGTGCAGCAGCCGGCTCCACCGAGGACGCAGTCGCTGACACACAATGGCAGAAAAAAAGTGTGTTGAAATGTATCAGCTCAGTCAGTGTGTAGCTGCAGGTTGTGTAGCTGCAGGTTGTGTAGCAGCAGCGTTCACAGTCACAGTATTGCTCTGTGCCAGTGGGAAAACATCCGTCCTCCTCTCTCACTGTGTGTGTGTGTGTGTGTGTGTGTGACTGTAAATACAGACTGATACACACTCTACACTGGGGCATTTATAAAACTTTACATTATAGCAAAACAAAGGGCTGGTCTGTGCTGTGCTGTTCCTCTCTTTTTTTTTTATCACATCCACACACTGCACCACTTCTGGGACTGATGAAAAACTTTCCTATTAAAACATTTTTGAAGAAACTGAAATTAAAACTAAGTTGTGTTTGGAGGTGGGAATCAGCAGAGATCCTGAGTATATCCCTGTATATCCTAGAGTATTGCAATAATGATCCTGCACTTTCTGAATGGAAAACTTTATCAACATATGCAGTTTTCAGTTTAGTTCATCTCACTTCAATCATTTTTAATCTTCCTACTTTTAAAAAATCAAGTGTTCTGCTGCCAAAAAAACTTGGGTTTGTATTTGCAGTCGACATAATAAAAGATCGATACTGGGCGTCTGTGTATCAATCATAGACTGTAAAAAGAATGGACGTAGCACCCGTGACATCACCCATTGGTTTGGGGAGTCTGTTTTGTGCTCCTACTACGGGCATTTGAACTGCGCCATCTTGGATTTTAGTGGGAGTCTACTTTTACTTTCCATATTTGGAGAGGTGCCGCAGTTAGCCGGCTGAGAACCCGCCCGCTGACCTCGAAGCAACCAATTAACGGCCGGTTACTCTCTGTGAACCTGTCACTCAACGTAACCACGCCCCCATTTATGAAGCCTAAACAACACTAAAACGGTTGTGGTACAAAAAAATTCACCACCCCCACAGTGTTCACGGAGGTGGAAACTATCGGTAGAGACCAAAAAAATAAAATGTACCAGGCTGTAAATATGTTATTTTAAGCTGTAAAGTCGGCTATTTTAACATGGCGGTCAATGGAGAGTTGCTCACTTCTGGCACCAGCCCCCAGAGGCCGGACGGGGAACTGCAGCTTTTTGAACGCGGAAGTGGTCTTCACTTGTAGAACCCACAACTCCCCCCTTGGTATCAATACAATATTTCAATACAAAGTATCGTGATACCAAGATTTATACCAGACCCTAAACGTCTCATTCATGGTCGTCATTGTTATTCATCCTCAACGTTCCCTCTGCACCTACAGACTTCGATCTTGTTTTAAGGAGGGTGGAAAAAGCATCTTTGGACATTTGTCAATGACTTCTGTTAAATGTTGTATTTACTATATTGATGAGTCTGTCTGTCTGTGACTAACTGGTGTCTGTGATACTGTATCTCTGTGACTCAGTGAGATCAACTTAAACAACTCCCCGGGTGCAGATGTGTGTGTGTCTGAAGACATATTTATTCAGGAAAGCTTTCTGCTAAATTTTAGTACACTCTTCATTGTCTTTTATTAACTTTTCTTAACTTGTGTCCCTTTTTAAGTTGAGCTTGTACTGTAGCACTTTGAGATTGCTTAAATGTAAAGTGCATTATAAATAAAATGTAGGCCTATGTATTGTGTGTCTCACCTTTGGGGCTGATCTTGCGGACCTCCTCCACATAGTCCTTGGTGCGGTAGTCGATGGCGTGCGTGACTCCGCCCTGGCTGATGGTCTCGTGCTTGCTGGCCGACGCCGTGCCGAACACGGTCACGTCCTTCACCGTCTGGCACAGCTGGGTGGCCGCGATGCCCACGCCACCTGACGGACGGAGGGACAGAGGGACGGAGAGGGGAGAGTTAATGCACAGACATGATGGTTGTGTGAGCTGCGATGGATTCTGGATGAACTGTGCACAGGTCATGTGTGTTTATGTGTGTGTCTGTGTATGTGTGAGTGTTTGTGTGTGTTTTCTTTGGCAGGTAAATGTGATTTGCATCATTTATTGTCCCAAACGACAACAACAACAGGCAGAGACAGCGTGGACGTGTTTCTTTCGCCCTGGGGTATGTGAAGAGCGCACTGAACACAATCTAATTACCTCAGCTGGCTCAGGGGGAGAACAGACACCCACACACAGACACACACACACACACACACACACATATCAAACTCTGAAGAAAGTCGCTATTGTAGCTCAAATGACATACCAATTTTTTTTTGTTTTTTCGGTCGCCTTATTCAAAACAACCTGCCTGAAATTCCACAGGATGAAAAAATGTAGCTGAGGTATCTGTTTTGTTCGCAGAGGACGTTCTCTCACAAATTACACAAACACAGCTCCGTATGACCAGATTAAATGTGCTACATTGTCCGAGGTAACTTGGAAGAGACGACGTGCTGCAGGCAGCCAGGCCCAGATATCCATGTTTGTGTTTGCTGCATTTGAACATGTGTGTGTGTGTGTGTGTGTGTGTGTGCGTGTGTAGCCTACATAGTTGTGGTAAATGCCACGGCCCGGTGTGTTTGCAGAGGCAGCCGGAGCAAGAAGTAATAGGTGACTGACTGATAAGCAGTGGCTCGTTTGACTCCAAGACTAGAAGTGAAAGGCGTCCGTAAAGAAAAAAAGAAAAAAAGAGAAAAGAAAAAGGTCACTCATGCCTGAGCAAGTAAAGAGAGAGGAGAAGGTCTTATCTGATGTGATGTGATAGCAGCACAAAGCAGCAACGTGTGCATTTAAATAACAGAGGGTTTAATGGTGTGGACCAGTCGACGGACACGACGGGATCAGACGAAGAATGAAATCATGACGTGACGTGCTTCGTTTGAACCTAAACACGGAGTAAGAAGAAGCACGTAGCTCCAGAGGCTCAGTGTACAGTAAATATCTGGGATGGACGGGTGGTTGACCTGCTGGAGGGTGGACCAGCTGCAGCAGCCAAGGAAAAGGCCTCAAAAAGATCTAAAACAAATTAAAAAATCTATATTTTAATGTCAGATCAGAACACATGTTCACCAAGCTGCTGCAAAAACTCAAATTTTAGTGCAGAAACAGATCCAACATGGCGGCACCGTGTTGCAAAAAGGATCTGGATTCAATCTTTTGGTGAAGTTTGCATGTTCGTTCTCCATGTGTCTGTCCAAACACATGCACACTAGGGTGACTGGCGGCTTTAAACTGCCTGTAGGTGTGAACCAGAGTGTGTGAGGTTGTTTGTCTTTGTATATGTCGGTGTGAGTTGTGCAGGTAAAACCCCGCCCCCTCGCCCTTAGTACATGATTAAAATGATTCATAATCTTAAGTATGCAGTATCATAACTGCATTTCTGACGTTTAAAACAAACCAAACCGTTTGCTCTGAGGGAGGGAGTGGACCGAGCCAAGATGGCGGCTGTGTGGTGATGCTGTGTCATTGGGCAGCAGCATTGGGTGAGTCATCTTATCTAGTCTTCTTTTATTTCTTATATCTATGGTGTAGAATGGAGGGATGCAACAGATCCAACCTCCCTTTGCATTGCGGGAAAAAAACATAGCCCATAGCTGAGGTGATGGTGATGTCTTCCACTCCCAAACTCCCAGAAACATCTGGACCTTCTCACCCTTGATGAAGCTCCATCCTACGGTATAAAAACATCTACACACCACAGGACCAGAGAAAACTCACTCCACAAACTCTGCTGCTTCAAATCTTCAGGTTTTACTCTGAACCACACCTGGACTATTCAAGATAGAAGAAGATCCCGATTTTCAATTACAACTCTCTTCCTCAAAGATTTTCCAGACGCACACTTAATGCACGAGACCTTTGCACATAAATTGTGCAAGAGCGACTAGAGGAGAACATGTTTTTTTAATGAGCTGCTATTTTATTCACTTAGTAGGTTTAATTCCTGATGTTTATCTACTCGACGTCTTAATGTCAGTGGTATCGCGTCGTCATATCAGCGGCCGATGACACTGATGCACCTCTGCTGCTGCTCGCTGCACTTCTGCATAAAAAGTGATTCAGGGAAGTGAATAGCACAATTTCCTCAGTGACATCCTGGTTGTTGCTCCGCTGCTTTATCACAATCAGCGCCGACAGAGGCCTGAAGAAAAAAAAAGCAAAAAAAAAAGCAGCAGAGATCTAATGACAAGATTAAAGCCAATTCAAATAATCTTCTTTATTAATCTCTGACCGGAACGACTGCAGCAGGTTTCAGGGCCTTTTACTGCCATTTAAATAAAACTAAGCAAAAAAAAAAAAGACTCTGTGCATGTTGTTTAGAAGAAAAAAAAAAGACAAATGCTCCTCAAGTTCAGTGCAAAGGCTCAAAAAATAATTTATGATTTGTATCTGGAGACAGAGAGCAGAGAAAAACAAGGCTCACAGCAGCAGCAGCAGCAGCAGCAGCAGCACACCATCTCTGCTTGTCCTCACTGAGAAACCAGGTTTGCGTTGCCAAGGAAACCTCGGCCAAATTGCCGGCAATGACTGAGCAAAGGGAGCCATTTTGTTTCATTGACTGTTCCTGTTCCTCTTCTTCTTCCCCGTTCGTTCGTTCGTACACTCACAGTGAGAGTTTGTTTGTCGGCTCAGAGTTTATGACGGGCGGCGGAGAGAGAGGAGAGGGACACGCGGCGGCGGCGGCGGCGTCCTCAGGGCCCGGGTCATGTGATGTGATGTGATGTACCTGTGTGTGTGTGCTCGCATAATTTACAAGCTAAGGCGTGTAAACATGACGAGCAAATATGCATCTGTTTGCCTGCGACATGTGGCGTTTTGAGTACACAAGTCGGTGTTTGTGTGAAGGTTGGAAGGTGGCGAGAGAGAGAGAACAAAGTGTGAAAAAACCTTGAATATGCATCGTTTGTCTTTGGAGCTGCGCGTCGCCGCGTCACACACACACACACACACACACACACTGAGACACAGGTGTGAAGAAGTGTCCAACAGGATGATATAGTGTATTAATATTTAACCAACACTGCCGTCATAAACACAGCGACCCCCCCTCCTCTTTTCCTCCCTCCTCCTCCTCCTTCGACTGTGTTTACTCGATGAGGTCAGCACAGCAGCGATCACTCTTTGTTCTCATCATATCTTTGTTTTTCATTAGTGAAATGACAACAGAACAAAAACAAAAGACCTTCATATTCTCTGATGGATCTGTTTTTACTTTTTTTTTTTTGTCAGGGTGTGTAAAAATGTGTTGTTGCGTCCAGACAGGAAGACGGTGCCTGATCTCGAATCCGCTAGAACAAAAAAACTCCTGATCTGGAATCATAAGACCATTAAAGCTGTGCCAAGAACCCCCCTTTACCGCACCCCACCTCTTTTTTCTCACACACATGCACACAAACACACACATGCACGCACACACATGCACACATCCATACATACGTAGACACAGATCACAGAAAAGAGAAAAAGAGAGAGAGAGGAGTGCGGCCGGCGGCTGCAGCCTTGAACAGTCCTGCATGGCCGCTGCTGCTAATCTTCACAAATATGCACCGAGATTACTTATGAACTTTTATCAACCCTGAGCTTCGGTTCCTCCTCCTCCTCCTCCTCCTCCTCCTCCTCCTTTTTCTGTCTCTCTCTCCTCATCTCTGTAGGTGGAGAGGCAGAGTGTGATTTAAAACCATCCACAAACACTTAACCACCGTGGCTCTGGGAAAAGGAGGAGGAGGAGGAGAAAGCAGATTAAGCAAAAAAAAATTCTTGCTGCTAATTGCATTTGTTCTCCTCAAGATTCTGACTTGTTTACACTTGTCAATTAAGGACACGTCTTAAAAAAAAGAGGAAAAAAAAGTGTCCACCACCTATCTGTGTTGTTTTCCTGTCTCTCTCTGCAGAAACAGGATACACAGCAGGGTTTTGTCTTCTCCCTGGATCCTTACATACTCTCTTCTCTGTTTGGCACAATTTGCACTTGGCTTCCATAACATGACTGTGTGTGTGTGTGTGTGTGTGTGTGTGTGAGCAGCAGCGGCAGCAGCAGCGAGGAGGAATTTTCCCCCAAAACACAGAGGAATCCAGACTGACACTGAGGCCACTGTTATTGCTCCACACCCAGGGTTCAACAGCAGGAGCGAGCAGGAGGGAGCGCGGGCGGGGACGTCAGACATGTTTTTGTTTTGTTTTAAAATCTAAAATAAAAAAAATAAAAAATATTAACGGGATGGGACGTCACGTTTTTTTGCCTCGTCCTCGTTGATACGTGTCTCGATCTACAGACAGAGCATCTCTGAGCTGCGGGGTGGCTCGATACGATACTCAGGATCGGTATCGGTTCGATATTGGTTCAAAATTTCAGGATCGACCATCGAAAAAAACAACTATAGCCCGTCCGATCCGATACCTAAGCCCAAATGCTCAACTTCTTGGTTTCCCTCATCAAACTCATCAAATACACAATCCAACAACTCCAAAATGCTCTGGTGGACAAGTTGTGACCTGCACATTCACCACGCTATGAGATAATAACAGAACGTTACCAGACAGAGTTGTTTTAGAGGTAAATTCATGCAAAACCACTGATGTACGTTCCCGTCGGGGGCAGTTTTCCAGCAAGCAGTCTCTGCATTTGCCTCTAAAACAACTCTGTTTCGTAACGTTGTGTTATTATCTCATAGCGTGGTGAATGTGCAGGTCACAACTTGTCCACCAGAGCGTTTTGGAGTTGTTGGATTGTGTATTTGATGAGTTTGATGAGGGAAACCAAGAAATCCCATTAGCCTCCGTAGCGTAGCTCTGAGCAGCTCACGGCTCTGCTCCGCCGTTCTAAAAACAGCTTGCACCGACAATTAAAGGTGACGAACCTACTGCTATGACTATAGGGATTATGGCAATGGGCCAATTTGCCAAAATGTTGAACTATCCCTTTAACATGAACAGGAGAAAAGACGATATTGGATTGATATCGGTATCGGACATTAAAAAGTTGTATCGAGCCATCCCTAGTTAGTAGTAGTAGTAGGAGGAGGAGGAGCACACCTGGTTGCCCATGGTGACATGACATCACTGGCCTCTGAGCTCCACATTCTTGCTCTGATTTCCATGTTTTCCTGAAGGACTCTCCTTCTCCTTTCTCTCACCCCGTCATTAGTCTGTGGTGTCGGCGGCCGACACAAAGAATGAAACACAAATGTGAACCCCCGAGCTTCAACTTTTCTTTTCCTTTTTCTTTACTAAAGCCCTCCCTCCACCGCAGAACCCCCCCCCCTCCCTCCCCTCATCTGGCCGAGTAACAACATCAACAAATAAACGACCACGTTGCCGCCTCAGTCCCAGAGTTCAGACCTGAGTCTCGTCCCGCTGCTGCGGTTCCACGTTTGTTGAGCGTGAACTCTCGAGGTTTTACTCTGCGTTATGTAACCGTGGTGTTTTTCTGGTATGACAGTGGAAACGTGTGTGTGTGTGTGTTTGAGAGTGTGTGTGTGTGTGTGTGTGTGTGTGTGTGTACAGCAGTGTAATGTGCTGCTCTCTCCCTCTCTGATGGTGAATTTGTCTCCGTGCAGCAAAGAGGAAACCCATTTTTAGTTCCTGAGTGAGTGAATTAAGGAAAAGAAAACATCCTTTGCTTGTGTGTGAAGGTGGTCCCTGTGATTTCCTGAGTGGGGGATTCACACACACACATACACATACACATACACACACACACTCAAACACACATGCACACACACTCAAACACAAACACTGTGCACACAAAGACACAATACTGCCTGCAAAAAAATATATTTCTATCATGATGAACCCACTTTTAGCTTTTCCTGCAGCCTGGAGTGAAACACGAGCTGGTGCACACAAAGCCACAAAGCCACAAACACACACATACACACATACAGTATATATGAACAAACAGGTGTCCTGATATACACCTGCGACTGGTGCATGTGGTGTGTGTGTGTGTGTGGTTGGGGGGTTAGGGTAGGGTGGATGGGGTCAATTGTCACAGTGCTGACGGGAGCGCGGGCGAGAGAGCAAGCGAGCGATGTGATTGGCGGGTGGGGGTTGGAGGTTGCCCTGGTTTCCCTGCTCCTATCGGTGCAGCTGATGAGCCGGCGGCGATGCCAGGCCGCGGGAACACAGAGACGGTTCAGCCACGGCCCAGACTCCCGCTCGCCGGTCAGACTGAATTAGCATTCTCCCTAAACTAGGGTAAGACCTCCCGAGCAGACAAGACCGGGGGTGGGGGGGTGAGGTAGGGGAGGAGGGGGAGGAGGAGGAGAGGAAACCGTTTTTCAAGACACATCAGACTTTTATTGTGGCTCCCAGGAACAATGGATCCATAAAAGTGAGATGTAACCACACTTGAGCTTAAATATCAAGGGGCTTTGTCAGAGCTGAATAATGAATGAGGACAATAATCCAGGAGGGAGAAATATGATCTTACAGCGCACTATTTAAAAAAAAATTATTATTAAACATTTCCTAGCAATGATCCGTCTTCTTAAATATTCTCCGGCTTCTCGTTTTTCAAGCCCATCTGCAGTCAGCTGTGCGGCCGAGCGCTGGTTGGGCGCCCGAGGCCCTGCCTCCAGGTCTGACAGCAGCCATGAGGATCTACAGCAGGACGCCAAAACCCCAGAGATCCATCCAGACACCTGCTCCGCTCACTTAGAGCTGCAACTCACTCCTCTTATGGTGGTTTTAGTCCGTCACTGTCAAGACTGTAAACTCAATTTTCACACAATTCTGGCAACAATGACTCAGAGTTTTGTCTCCATATGCAACAATAAGGAGAAATGTATCTGTATGGTGTTTTAATTTGAAGTGTTGATCCATAATAAGATATATTTCCATCTCCTCTGGAGCTCTTCTAACAACAGGTTGGTGTCAGCCAATCAGAAGAGAGGATGCTCTGCCTCTGAGCCTCTCCTGATTGGCTGACTGTTTTTTTCTGAGTGATTCAATTACAAAAAAAGAGCAGATTTCAGAATAAAACACCCAGAGAAACCAAATCCTGCAAAGTGTTGGATGGTGCATGGGTCCAGGTGGTGAGGGGGCGGGGCTTTGTTGTGACATCACAAAGTGACAGGAAGTCCTGACGGCTGGTTTTAAGGCTCAGTTTCTGAATACAGGCTGTGTGCATTTCTCTGTGGACTGAGGCTTTGATACTTTCACAGTATTAATATAGAACCTAGAGCTGCTTTATAATCACACTACACATGGACATCTACCTTTATACTGTATGGAGCTTTAACACAAACATCTACCTTTATACTGTATGGAGCTTTAACACAAACATCTACCTTTATACTGTATGGAGCTTTAACACAAACATCTACCTTTATACTGTATGGAGCTTTAAAAAAACTTGGATGTTAAATTGTACAATCAGCAGTTTGCTGTTACTAAGAACTGGACCTGTCTCCTGTGGCTGCTGTCACTCTCACTCGCAGCAGCTGGACGCCTCACGCATCAAGTATTTCCGGAGGATCCTCAGGGTAACCTGGAGTAACTCGGTCCCACACACACACACACACACACACTGACTCTCCAACACGAAGCAGCTGCACAAGTACTGAGGCCACCGTAATTGGGCCGGCTGGGGGAAAATAAAAAAATGGTCCGGTGACGGCCAGTATTAAACCCTCCCTCCCTCTGAGGATGTGGAATCTGACACAAACCTCAAACGCACACGGCTGTGGAGCTTTTTTTTCTCCTTTTTACAACGGGAGATGATGATTGATAACATCTGACATTTAGGGAGGAAGAGACCAAAGAACCTCACACACACGGATATTAATGAGCGAATTTCGAATTTTTAAGCAAACAAACCGCGGTGGCGTCGTCGTTGGTGCTGAAATGTCAAAAGGCGACAGAGGCCGTGAGGGGAAATCGTCAGATAAAGTGATGACACAGGCTCCGGCGGCTCCACCTCGGCCGTATTTTGCATTCCAAACATCTGCAACACAATGCACGACACTTGACGTTGGCCCGAAGTCAGTCGAGATCTCATAAATAAAAAACCGAGGTGGACGTCATCACTGGCAGCGGCCGAGCCCCATATGTATGCAGGAATGTGTAGTGTGGGTGTGGTGGTGGTGGTTAAACGGTGGGGGGGATGGGGGGGTTAAGGGGGGGGGGGGTTGGCTGGACATGGTTCATAAACATGAGGACCAGTTCAGGGAGAGGTCAGAGGAAAAGCTGTTGGCCGGGGCAACGCCGTGGACGAACCCACGATGAGATACAGTACTAAACATCCAAATGTCACTAACGCCGCCCCCTCGGGGGAAAAACGTGCGCACGTTCCCCGATGACGAGAGGAGAAGGCCTCGAGCGCGGATATGGAGAGGTCACGCAGAGGGAGCGGAGGTCACGGTGGGCCAGAGGAGGGAGGAGGGAGGGGGAGGGGGGGAGGGAGGGGGGAGGAGGAGGATGCAGATGTGCGGTGGAGAAGAGAGAGGCACGATGGGAGGAAATACAACAAGCTATTGTTTGGAGAGGGGAGGACAGGAGCGAGACCCACGAGAGAGGCAGCTGAGGACTATTCACCAGAGTTTACTTACACACACACACACACACACACATTACACACACATTACACACTCACACACACACATTAGAGCATGAGCAGCTGATGGAGCCTGAGCTCTCGTCAGACTTTTTCACCACCGGTCATCTGATCCTGTGAGGAAAGGTCACGCCACACTCTCGAGGAAACGAGGACGCCGGCGTCGACTTTCCTTCCTTTTTCTTTCTTTTTTTTTTTTTTTAAAGTCCCCCTAAAGAGGCATTATTTTAAAATTTGTAAAAATGCTCTGCTGTGACTATTTTTTGATTAAATTGCTTTCCCACAAAAAAGTTGTTTAAAAAAGCTCCCAAATAGGCTGAAAACACATCTACTATTTCTCCCTCATTGAAAAATCCAGATTCTATGAATATTCATGAGTATGCAAATGCATCATGACTCGTGCCCACTGCCATCGTGTTGCTAAATAACAGCAGTGTGCGTTAACGGGGCAAGGGAAACGGAGGAGCGAAGTCCAAACACAACGGAAACTAATGGTACTACTTGAATATCTAACTGTGTAAGTAGATCACATCACAGTGAACAACAAATGAGATGCAAAACAAATTCAACGGGATTGGTTCCTAGGGATTATGACGTATTAATCCCGACTGTTTGCTGAAAAACTGAATCCAACTTTTATTTTCATACTCTGGCTTTAAAACTGCATTTTCAAATCTAAAATGCTCAGTTGTGGCTGCATTAGCGACTTTGCTGCTGAAATGTCTCGTAGCAGAACCCAAACACTACATTATTGACATGTTAATAATTTCAAAAAGTCAATTTTTTTGTTTAGCGGGGGACTTTAAATAAAATAAAAGCGCAGCAGATCATCACATCGTCTGTGTTAACGACGCCGTAAAGGATCATAACGCTACAACACTACACCACCATCTAATTCATTACAGCGGATGATGCGTTTAGCTGCAGGTTCCAGGGACGAGAGAGAGGGGAGAAGGGGGAGGGGGGGAGACGAGGTAATCGAAAAGTAATTGAAAGGAGGCTGGTTATTTTCCTTATGTAATTAAATCAGCGGATTATTATGAGAACAAACAGGTCGGGGGCCGTGAGGCGGGGCGAGAGAGGATGAGCCCCCTCGAGTGTTTATAGTAAAAAAAAAAAAAAAGAGGAGGAGGAGGAGGAGGAGGAGGAGGAGGAGGAGGAGGAGAGTCCAGGTCCAGTTGATCCGGTGCAGAATCTGACTCAGGATGAACCACATGACGCAAAGCTGAAGTTAACCACAGCACTAATACAGTCTGTGGAGCAGCGGGCGGGGCGCAGGACAAACACACTGCTTCTTAATTATTGTTTCATAATCAACACAGACACACACACAGACACACAACAACAACAAACTGAAAACTATTTAGACTGAGGTTGTGTGTCTCTGAGTCTGGTTTTTGATGTGAAGTCTGGAGAACACGTCTGAACCGCGCCCCTTTCGGTTGCACTTCTGCAAAACGACGTGGTGCAACCAGGAATTATTTTCATTCTCTTCTTGGTATTTGGTTTCAGATTAGGTTCAGTAAAACTCTGGACTCTGGGACTGGAAACGGCCCGAGAGTCCTTCAGACTGTTTGATGTGTCCGTCCAAAAACATGAAGATAATCAGCTGCAAACTGAGAAGATCAGCAAAATAAAACGAAAACAGTGTTTGCTCAATAGAAACTGACGCCCAGTCCCTTAACACTAGCACTCGGTTTCCAGCAGCCTCCTTGGCGATGAAGAGCAGAGATCATCTGACCCTACGAAATGGGACGCCACTCAATGTAGCCGACGTGTTCACCTACGTCACCGTAGCAACGATGTAGGAGCTGCAACCTGCAGTGGGTTTTCATTCAGGTTTAAAAATGCTGGCTGTTCTTTTTTTGTTCCTTCTACTTGACTCACTTTTTGCAAAGTGTCCTGGGTAATTTCATCTTGCATGTTGGAATTCTGCACCTGGACTCTCTCCGATTGAAGTGGGTGGTATTAAAGGGGACTTATTATGGAAATATCACTTTTTGAAGGCTCTTTAAGATATATCTGGGTGTTTTGTTGCTTTTTGGTGAGAATTGACAAAAAAATCGGTGATTTTCCGGCTCCCGAGGTTGAAATCCATGTGGTTTTACAAGCTGTTCCCTCGGTTTTCTGATAATGATTTAACTAGTTTTCGAATTTGCATAACCCCACCCCTACCTGGTACCAGTAGAAGGGGCGGGGCAAGCAGTGATTCATTTGCATTTAAAGGGACAGGCACTGAAAACAGCTTTGAGAGGATGAAAAGAGCTGTGATGTTTGATCCTTGAGGTATTTTAACCACAGCATGTCACAGACAGGTCTTTAAGACACCTGGGAACTATTTTAATTTGTGGAAAAGGGGAAGAATATGTCTCCTTTAAGGGTTGGAAAACACTTCCCCTCACTCTTAAACGATTTGGGACAACCCTAAGTGGTTAAAATGGGACAGGGCCTTAGTGATTGATGATCTGATCTAATTCCCATTCATCCATATGCCTACAACACTCATCCATGCAGGGGCAGAGGGGGGCGGAGCCAATCCCTGGCGACATACAGTAGCTACATACCGTATAGGTCGCGGGCGGGGTTCATCTGGACGGGTCTCTGGTTTCTCACAGGTTCAACAAACTCACACACTCACATCATCAGGCTAAAGGACAGTGAATGTGACACAGAGAGAACTGAACCCAGACCCACTGTCTTGCTAACCGCTGCTCCGCCTGCTATCGTATGACAATATTGGTGAAGTGTTAAAAAAACAAAACAAAAAAACAAACCCTCCAGTGGTGAAATACTTGTCTGTGTCTGTGAGGTGCAATTTCCTCCTTAATATTAAAACACATCAGACAAACAGGCCCAGGCTGCTTTCCTCTCTCTCTCTGTCTCTCTGGGCCTGTCACAGCTGACACCTTTGATCTCTCTAATCAGAAAACATCAAGAACAGTTTTTGACAGACTCACGGGTGGGACGACCCCCCCTCAACCCCCACACACACACCCCTTCATCTCCACCTCCACACACACACACACACTCAGCACCGTGTGTGCCGTGCAGCCCGGGGAGACACTGTGCAGAGAACAATGTGCACATCTCTCTCTCTCTCTCCGTGGTGAGGGCGACACCTTTTTTTTTTTCTTTTTTTTTTACACACCATGGTGCGAGCGCCTGCTCTTAACGCTCCCAGGTGTCGTCTCTATCTACAGTACCATAATTACTCACACATGCGGCGACTGAACACGAGCAGCAGACTGTCGACCAAATGCTTTTTTTTTGTCGTAGCCTCAGTAAAATGTGCTTTTTTTTCTTCCTTTTTTTTTTTTTTTTTATACAATCCTGATGTCCGGACAGCTGGCGAGCCGAGACTGGCAGCCGTCCCCGGGAAACCAGAGACGCCGCCGCCACCGACACCGAACCAGCAGGGAGAAGGAAGCCTCTTTTACTCCGACACCAGACTTCCGCTGCGTTCCTCCTACAGCAAACACGCTGTGAAAACCTCTGGTGTGACATCAGCTGGGTGCTGCTGTGTGTAGGCAAACGTTTGGGATTCCTCTGTGACCGCTGATCCCACAACTATGAGTCGATCAGCCCAACAACGCTCGTATTAATCGTACAAATTCTTTCTTTTTTCTTTTTTCATTTATTCTTCTCCTTGTGGATTATTGTGTCAACGCCGAGGGGACTCTCTATCCTCCAGCGTCGGCATCTCCTCCAGAGAGAAAAGAGGCTCAGGTTGCTTTATTTGCTTACATCCCTTCGACATCGACACCCACACACTGTCACTGAATGTCAAGGGGAAGGTGGGGATCTCTTTGCAACAGAGAGAGAGTATGTTTACATGCACAGCTTAATCCAGCTATGCTCAAAATTAGATTTTCGCGTCTAATCAGACTTCTCTCCTTGTCCCAGTTTACATGCAACAGAGAAAATCGAACAACTGACGGGAACGTGTTCCTCCTCCTCAACACCAGGTGGCGATATGCGTCGTTTCAGCGGGTTAATAAGGCCCCCTTCTCCGCTTGATCTATTAGCCAGACGGCAGACCGGCTTTTTCCAACAACAGCGAGATGGTTGTTTCTAGATGGCGTACATGAGCTGCAGGAAGTGACGTAGAATCTTACCAAATCTCGTCGAGAACTCCCGACTGGTTAAGTTTAGTAAAACTGACATGTACAGGTGTAAAATAGGAGGGAAAAAAAGCAAAAAGTAAGTGAAAAAAGATTTGCATGTTTTCTAGGACGTCACATCCTGCAGCTCATGTACGCCATCTAGCCACAACCCAGCTAGATGTTTAATCGTACAGCTTTGTTCATCTCAAACGTAATGTGCACGTTACTTATTGTGCAGATAAGGTGCACGCCATCCCTCGTGGTCATGGTGACTTCGAGAGGCAGACAAGAATGCCGTAACGCTACAACAATTGGATGTTTTTGTTCTGGGGTCGTACGCCAGCACGGGGGGTGTAAAACATGCGCACATGCGTTGTCCAGTTAAACTCCGACTAAGGCGTATACATGCCGGAGAAAGTCGAATTCCAGTAGTAGTGGTAGTAGGTAGTAGTAGGTTTTTTTATTTCCAATCGCATCATCTGGGTGTCACCGAGATCAGTCGTACTAAGGCGTTTACATGCACTCAGTTGTCCAGTTGTAGTCGGATCAAGGCAATAATTCGGTTTTCTCAAGCGTCATGTAAACGTACTCCCCAAAAGTCAAGGGGAGGGGGGTGTTTGCAACAGAGAGAGAGAAAGAGAGTGAGTGAGAGTGGGAACCGGAGGAGAAGTGAGATGCTGCACACACCGACCGGGAGATAGCGAGTGAGAAAAAAAAAGCAAAAGCAATTTTTCCTCCTTGTTTTTTGGCGAATGCTCTCTGGTTCTCTCCAGCTGGCCTGGTTGTGTAAACACAGCGAAACGCTCTCAGGCTCCGAGCATCTCACACTCACACTCACACACACTCTCACACACACCCTAAAACAGGTGCTGATGCTGCTATACTCCCTCGGTCCCCAATCTTTTTTCTCCCCCCCTCCTCCCCTCCCCTCCCCCTACTCTAACCCACCCACTCACGCTGACCTTTGACCTCCCGGTGCAGGTGGCAGGTGCTGCTGCTGCTATCGCTGCTCTCTCCGTATCTCACAGTCATGAGCAGCGGGACTTCCTCCAGAGGCCGTAATTTATATAATAAGAGAGAAGAGAATAAACAGGAGGCGCGGAGAAGGAAGAGCTCTGCTAAATATTTCAGAGCGTTTCCCCAAAGTCACAACACGAGTTCGAGTTTGTGTCTTTTTTTTTTCTCTCTACTGTGTCTGTGACTCTTCTCTGCTCTCACTCTGAGATGAAGATGATTAAATGTGGGTTTTTTTTCTTTTTTTTCAGCTGCAGGATTTCGACATGAACTTCTTACTGGAGCTCTGAGCCGCTGACAGTTTGTTACTTCAAACTGCTGCAGCTGCTGCAAACAGGAAAAACAGCGTTTGTTTGAGCTGACGAATTAATTATTAATCGATATATACTGAACGCACCCATCAGTGAAATTAATGACCCTTCATGTTGAGCGATGCATCCGATTCCCAACCTACGGCTGAGGTGAAACAAAAGGCGGTTTATGCGTCCCCTGTGCGTATGTATGTATGTGTGGATATGTGTTTAAGTGTGTGTGTGTGTGTGTGTGTGTGCACCTGCAGCAGAGTGGACCAGGACGCTCTGGTTGGGCCGCAGGTTGCCGAAGTCGAACAGCATCATGTAGGCGGTGATGTAGTTGACGGGGAGCGCCGCCGCCTCCTCGAAGCTCATGCCGTCGGGGATGAGGAAGGTGTGGCTGGCCGGCACCACGGCAACCTCCTGCCACAGCCCGAAGCGGTTCAGCGCCATCACCTTGTCACCGACCTGCAGGAGGAGGAAGAAGAGGAAGAAGAGGAGGAGGAGAATCAATACGCCATGTTAATTAGAGATGATGCTGCGTTTCATTCGGGCGATTTGCAAATTAAATATATTGAAACATCCATTACTGCATCAATACAAGTGAAGGAATAATGAGAGGGAGCTGCACACGGATGACAGGGGTGTTTGAGTTCATCTGACCGGGACAACGAGCGCGTCCATGTGACACAAAGGGTTTTTTTTTTATTATTTGGGAGGGGGTGGGGGCATTCTGTAATTATCCTCCTCTAATTTGTCCGAACCACTCGGCACAGAAACCCCAAAGTCTCACCGACTGAGACTCTGAGGCTTTCAGTTCCCTGAGCCGCAACTTGTTCAAACTAAAAACTAAACCAAACTATAAACTCTAACTGCTACGATATCTATAAGTGAGTGAGTTATGAGTCTCCGCTGACAGTTGTGTCAACCCCTAGCCCCCACCTCCCCCTCCCCCCGGGGAGGTTTTCACCGCCGCAGCGTCCGGCGACATGATGATGGATGTGATGTGATGTGATGTGAGCGGCGGTGCAGCCGGAGCGACGAGACGACGACGACGACGAGGCCGAGCGTGGTTGGTTTTATTGTTTACGGCGTACAAACAGCGGCGAGACATGCAAACACGCAGCCGAGAGAGAGAAAGAGAAGAAAAACCTCAAACTGTTTGTTCTTGAAGAGAAGGAAGCAAACAGAGAGGAGAGGAGAGGAGGAGGAGAGGAGGAGGAGGAAGAGGAGTGTGGACTGATCAGAGCTGTGAGGAGTTAAAGTCTCTCAGGTGAAGTATCTCTTTATCAAACTCTCTGATTCTCGACCGTCTCTTTCCAGAAAGGACAAAACTCCCCCCTTCGCCCCCTCGTCGCCCTCGCTAGCCAATCAGAAGAGGCGGCTGAAGGAGCACAGGAAGCAGAGACGACAGCAGCATTATAAGCCTCTTCCTGTTTTCTTGCTTCCCCCCCCGCCCCCCCCCACACTCTTGTTTCCATTCTCCTCACTTTTTCTCTTCCCTTCTTTCTCTTTCACTTCCTGACTCCTTTTCCTCTCACAACTTTAGAGCGTCTTCCTTCCCCTTCTCCAGTCTCATCCTGTCTGCGTCTCGTCGGTTGCTCGTTTTTTTTTTTTCTCCCCTCTCCTCTCTTCTTCTTTACACCGCGCCCTCTTTCATCATCCGAGCGTCTTCCACCTTCCCCTCTGTCTCTCTCTGTCTTCCCTCGCGACGAGGAGTGTCCCCCCAAATCCCCCTCTTCTTCTTCCTCTTCCTCCTCCTCATCAGTGAGAGACAGGACAATGGGGCCCATCTTCTCCCCTGGCTTCTCTCCACTCATCAGAGTCGCTGCCAGATTCTTCCCCATGGCTGAGCATAAGACAAGCTCTCTCCTCCTGGGAACAAACCCTCTCCACCCGGGCCTCTCTAATGGTCTGGAGGGAGCCATGCGCCTCGCTGTCTATCCACTCCAATTAGAGAGATCTCCCTCTCTCCCTCTCTTTCTCTTTCATACCCTCATCTTTCTGTATGAGGCCGAGTCATTCGGTTTATCTCCAAAACTATACTTTCACTTTTCCACCGTGTTCCCTCTCCCTTTGTTATTCATGCTGACTCTCTCATCTCCATCTCATCTCCATCCCTTCCCCTCTTTTGCTTTTCTTTCCTTTCTTCAAACTCATCAGCCTTGCTGCTTTAATTGATGGGGCACAAATCGATAGATGGAGGAGTTTCGAGCTTCTGCAGGAAATAAAAAAATAAAAAACACACAAACATGACTCACGCATCACATTCAGATGCATCTGCAGCTTTTCTTCTCGTTGCCCACGTACGATACAAAGCTCCAGAGTTACTGTCAGTCACACGGACGACAACGACGACGCTGATGCTGTTTAGGAACATTGACGGCCGAGGAGACCGAGAGCCTTGTGACAGGCGGCGAGCGGTGTTACAACATCTTCACAGTGTGACACTTTTCGTTTCCTTTCGGCGGCCTTCGAACACAGAGTCAAGGTTGGGGTCATGGGTGCAGGAGGAGGAGGAGGAGGAGGAGGAGGAGGAGGAGGAGGAGGAGGAGGAGGAGGAGGAGGAGGGAGGTAGTGCTGAACAAAGACACTTCCAGTTAGCTGCTGTATATGAATAGAATTAATCAGACGGTGATTCAGTTTTGGGGCACGAGGGGCCTCGAGTCAGCTGCTCCGTGGCTTCAGAGATCCGATGAGCTCAGCAAAAAACGATCAGGAGAAGAAGAAAAAAAGGGGGGGATGATGATGAGGAGTAAAAAAAATGGTGATAAAGTGCTGCAGAGTCAGAGGATGGAGGAGAGGAGGTTACACACCAACATCTCCCACCCTCCCCATCCCCGGTGTCAGAGAAGGTGCTGTTGAGCTTTATCACATCAGATAATGATAAAAGAAAAGAAAAGAGAAGCCACGCCCTGTTTGCAGCAACATCTGCAGCGCTGCACTCACTCAATCCTGCAGAAGAAGGACAAGAAGAACATCTGACTTTCTTCTTTTTCTTCTTCAACCTGCAAGAAGGCCGAGCAGACCCTGAACGCATCGATACGAGATGAGGAGGAGGAGGAGGAGGAGGAAGAGGAGGAGGAGGATGGCATGAGACGGAGGGATTCACCGATTGATGAAGGAAGAATCAAGGGATTATACGAGAGGAAGGAGAGATAGATAAAGAGAGAGAAAGAGGGAAAGGAGGGATGGAGGAAATACCAGACTGACAATGTAGGCCAGAGGGAGGTAATTGAGAACATATGGGTCAGATCCGACCAAAACTCACAGAGAGAGAGAAAGAGAGAGAAAGAAAGAGAGAAAGAGAGAGAGGATGAAAAATGAGAAGGTCTGGAGAGAGAGAGAGAGAAAAAATAAGAAAAAGGAAAAAAAGTGCTGATGTTTGGTGTCACAGGAGCTTCGCTGTGATTTGTGATGTTTCCCGTCTTCCTTCGCTTACTCACTGTTATACTTTCCCTCCCCCCCCTGCTCCCCCTCTCCTCCTCCTCCTCCTCCTCCTCCTCCTCCTCCCCTCTTCCCTCCCTCCCTCCCTCTCTCTCTCCTCTGCAGGTCATCTCGGGTGAGCTCATTGTAGTAGCTGTTACTTCACTCAACTTTATTGTCCTTTTTTCCTTTTTTTTTTTAAATAAAAAGGGGGACGGCCTGCCTGTCTGCTTGTTGGAAAAACTCGCCGTCGCTCCAGTTTTTTCAGGTTCAGGACTGAATCGAAATGTCGGAAAGATAGAAAAAACCCACCAAAAAAACAAACATAACGTGGTGTTTATACGTTGCCTTATCTAATTAAACCTGCAGAGCTGTGAGCAAACACCCAGACACGCCCCATTGTTGTCTATACCGTCTGTCTTTGTGTGCATGTACATGTGGGGAGCAGAGATAGACGAGTCCACCAGGTCGGTCCGAGCTGCAGCAGAGGCCAGCCGAGACTTTCAGAGTCCGGTGGCATCCATCAGGCCCGGCTCGGCTCGGCTCGGATCAGCTCGGATCGGATCGGCTCATTCCCCCTGAGCGAGCTGCCAAGAGGAGCTGGAGATCTCCATCCATTAGGGGGATTGGCTCTTAATTTTATAAGCTGAGGGCTACGAGAGAGAGAGGGGCGTGGAAGTGTGAGGCCTGGATGACAAGGATGTGTGTGTATGTGTGTGTGTGTGTGTGTGTGAATGTGTGTGTGTGTGTGACCTTTAAATCCAATCTACATCCCTGACAATGTGGAAAGAAGCAATAAAAGTATTTTAGAGACTGGAGTGTTTTAACCTTCTGGCTGGACCAATCACCGGCCACCGATCACCCTCCCATTACACTCCACATGGATGGAGGAGCAGCAGCGGCTGCACTTGACAAGACACATGTGCCACTCCCAGCCAGATGCTCGCACATGTGAGCTGCGCGTGCATGTGAGTGAGTGAGTGCGTGCGTGTGTGCGTGTGCAAGCGTCTCCTCTAAGCTACAACAAACAGCCGTGAGTCAACACACAGCCCGGCTGATGTGTGAACATTTTGAGCTTTTGGAGCTTAATTGTCTCACCGAAGGCGTTGCCTTGGTGATGCCATGCAGCCAGGAGACAGACACACTCACACACGCGCCCGCACACACACACTCATACACACACACACTCACGCGGGCTTGTGACTCATCATGCTCAATGCTCGAAAGCGACAGATAACCCTCTTCCCATCACTTCATCACATCACTTGACTTTTTCTTTTTTTTGATAGTTTGACTGATGACGCGACTTTGAACTCTGATCGACATATTGATGATGATGATATTGATTTTATATTGAACACAGTCGAAGTGATTGACAAAGAGCGCGAGTGATGCCATCTCTCTCTCTCTCTCTCTCTCTCTCTCTCTCTCTCTCTCTCTCTCTCTCTCCCTCGTGCCATGCTGTCTGTTGCCTCGCGCCTCGCCCTTTCCGCGCGCGGTGCGTCTGTCTGTGCGCCACCACCGTCGCTCCCGGTAACAAAAGGCGGCGTTGACTCCCGACTCACCACCGGTGTCAAGTCGGCCATGTTAATTAAACAACCCCGGGGCTCGCCAGACTCTCCAAAATAAAAGGCATCTGATCATTTACAGTTAGTTTTTTTTGGGGGGGAAGCAAAGTAGCGGAAGTGAGAGAAACTGTCTCTTTATTTAGCCTTTATCCAGATGTGACAGTTGTATTTATTTAGAGCCACACACAGGACCGAGGGGGTTAAAGTCTGAAAGAGTCTGCACTGTGAGTTACACGACCAGACGCTGCACATCCGGTTTACTGCATTAGCTTATATCTAACACCCATTATTACATCTCCTGTGCTGGTTTTCATGTTTTCATTCCCCCCTCTTTATCTCAGTATCACAAAGGAAACGCTCGCTGATTTTTATAAAGCTTTTATTTTGAAGGTGTGACTGAGAGTCTGGTTTCCGGTTCTAATCGTCGCTGTTTCTCGCTGACTTGACGCAGCTTCTGCGCGTCTTGGCGCACATCAAAGCCACGCAGCGTAGGAGCGACTGAGCCGGGGCGGTGGAGAGAGCGTCCCACGGCTTTAGCATTGTGTTTATTTAACACTTTATTCTTGCAACACACACATACACACTCATACACTCGCACACACACGTTTCATCCATCTCTCCACCCCGGTAACATCTTTTGGCAGCGCCGTCTGAAAACCGGGGGGAGACAAGAGGGGCGACACCTGCTGCTGCTGCTGCTGCTGCTGGGCTCATTGTGCTCAACTCCTGACACACTCCACACTTTAGTTTCCTCCTAAAGACATTAAACCCACCATGAACCCTCTCCAACAGGCTTTTTATCGCTTTTCCATCCTGAAGGCGCACTTCAGCAGAGTGAATGGATGGAGCAGCACATCCAGCCACCACGCATCAAACATTAACACAACTATAAAGACACTTTTATATAATCAAACTGTTCAGATATGGATTATTAGACCAAATGAAGTTTAATTAATTTCATTCTGACACTGTTAAAACGCTGGAGCACGACGAGCGAGCCAGAGCAGCGAGCAGCGCCTGACACGCCCATGTCCAGATGTAGCTTCAGCAGCACCAACACGCAGAAAGAAACCGAGCGTTCATCAATTAAACTATAGGCTATTTATTACTATAAATGTGACTTTAAGTGTAAATAAGAAGCAAAGAGAGAGTGTGTTTGGTTTGGTTCTTACTTACTTTTCTGTCCGTCACCTCCTCGCCCACCGCCTCCACCACCCCGGAGCACTCCATCCCCGGGGTGACGGGAGGGGACGGCAGCCGGTCGTACAGCCCCTGTCGCGCCATCAGGTCGGCGAAGTTGAGTCCGCACGCCTTGACCCGCACCAGCACCTCTCCGGCCTTCAGCGCCGGCTTCCCCTTCTTCACCTGCAGCTTCACTTTGTCATAGCCGCCGTAGCCGGTGAGCACCAGAGCGCGGTAGGTGAACGCCTCCTCCTCGGGGACCTTCTCGGCGGTGGTGGTGGTGGTCGCGGGGGGAGTCGTAGCCGCTCCCTCGGCCGCTCCGGTGGCGGCCGGTGCAGCGGCGGACTCGGTCTTGGGCGACTCGGTCTTGGGCTCCTCCGCCGGTGGTTTGGTCTCCTGCTGCTGCTTCTGGTCCACGGCGTTTTGCTGCTGGGCAGGTGCGTCCTCTCCAGACATTGTGAGACACTGGTGGGGTTAGAAAAAGAAAGAAAGAAACAAAAAAATAGGACTCAGAGGCTCTTTTTTCACGTCTTTCTTCACTGCTTTTCTGTTGCCGTGGACTTGCTGCTTCTGTTGCCTTTTGCGCACACTCACACACAAAAAAATGTATAGATATGTATAGGCTATAATCACAGAAAAGTGCGAGAGTCAGTCAGAGCGTCTTTCTCAGCAGTCTTTGCATGGAGACACAAACCCCGACAAAGTGGGCTGATCAGTGGCCAGTGGCTGTCAACGCCGCGCTCTGACAGAGAGAGTGTGAGTGGGACGAGACGGAGGCAGGATGGAAAACACGGAGAGCTATGATCTGATCGAAACTCCGGGATCAGGCGCGCGTGTGATTGGGTGGGTTCGTCTCAGTGGGCTAGGGCTATAGCTACCGTGGTGGTGAGCATATATTGCATCAAGCAGAGCAGGGGGTGATTTGCAGAAATGTCCATTATGGCTGAAAGGCAAATAAAAAAAATAAAAAAAAGTTGAGAGCAGGCCTCTGCAAAATTAGTTTGTTGCTGCAAGTCTCAATTAGATTATCAAAGTGATGAGGTTAGAGGAAATAAACGACCTGGCAGATGCAGAGAAGCTTCTGATTAAAGCTGCAGATTAAGATTAACAAAGATGCTTCAATAAAGTCAATATTGCACAAATCTTTACTTTTTGGGGCTGGTTTTTGTGTGAGATGCCTTCACTGTCAGTCATTATTTCTTCTTGCAGGAGGCTTATTTCTGTCTGTTTACTGCTGCCGTGCATGTTTCACAGCGAGGGTTGTGTTTGCTGGAACAGCAGGAGCCAGAGGAAACGTCTGTTTATGCTGCCTGTTCTGCAGAAAGGGGGCTTTGCAGGAACTTTGGGCCTGCGTACGGCTCATTGTTGTCACTTCCCTGAAAAGGCAGCTCCGAAAAAATATGAGCTTGTGCTGCTGAGGTCACGGCAGCGTTTTTGATTAAACGATTACACCCTGATCTGAAAAAGTTGTGCAGCCACAGGAGCCAAATAATGATGATGATGATGGTGGTGCTCCATCATCAACAAGGGCAACAAGGGCCAATAACATTCACAGGTGTAAGAAAAAGATGCAACACACACTTTTATCAGATCTTTGTCACAAAAAGGAACCAGAGTGGATTCACTTTCTCCAGCTGACACACACAGAGAGACAGAGAGAGAGGCCCAGTGTCCATCCAGAGACCACAGGAGGAGTGGTGGGACACCTTGTGGCCGTAAAGTGCCGCTCAGCACTTCTCAGGCCAAACGTCTCAATCAATATCCCACAGAGGGAGGGGGGGGGGAGTGGAGGTGGGGTGAGTGGGTTTAATGATGTAGGATGCAGCCGATATCGATCTGCTGCTTCGACACAGGCAAAATGTTACAAGGCAGCCGGTGTGTTTCTTCCCCGTGCAGCCACTCTGAATAAACATCAGTCTGCTGCTGCTGCTGCTGCTGCTGCTCCTGAGACTGGCTCTTCTCCTCATTAGCTCTGACAGGAGCCACTATGCTAATCCACCACCAGCAAGGAGGAGGAGGAGGATGAGGAGGTGCAGTCAGGAACAAATGAGTTAAAGATGCTGCAGGTTTTTTTTTTTTTTTTGGACAGGACGAGAAGCAGCATAATGCAAAAAAGTTTTTCTTCATTAGTTTTCACTGTGAGGAGCCAAGAGAGGAACGTTTCAGAACACGCTCCAGCAGCTACACAGGGTCTGAAAAAGTATCCATCATCACAGGAAATGGCTGTGGTTTACAGAAAAAAGGGGAGCACGTACAGGAGAAGTGGGAGGAAGAGGAGGAGGAGGAGGAAGAGAACAGAGACACACTGCGTTGGACACCTGGTGGAGTCTGGAGACTTCCTCTTTTGTCTAAGTAGGTTACTGGATGCGTAATGTTGCTCGGTGGTGTAATTCAGCCTGGATGAAGCAGCAGAGTGCCACCGCTCTGCCAGGCAGCAAGTCTGGACCGTGTGTGTGTGTGTGTGTGTCAGAGTGAGTGTGTGTGTGTGTGAGCTACAAACACAGATATTTTCATCTCCATTAAAACTGGGAAAACACAGGGATTTACAACAGATCTAGAGAGAGGAATAATAGCAAAATCATACAAATCCCATTCTGCTTGAATTATTAACACTAATTAAGGATGCATGATAACTATCGGTACAGAAAACGCACAATTAAGTTTGATAATGACATTTTTTGCAGCTTAACAGAGCCAGTTACTGTATAATGATGCATCATTGATTTTGCTCGTTTTCAGTCCTAAATTGATTTAAAGGGATAGTTCAACATTTTGGCAAATTGGCCCACTGCCATAATCCCTATAGTCATAGCAGTAGATCTGTTACCTTTAATTGTCGGTGCAAGCTATTTTTAGAACGGCGGAGCAGAGTCGCGAGCTGCTCAGAGCTACGCTACAGAGGCTAATGGCTAATGGGATTTATTGGTTTCCCTCATCAAACTCAATACACAATCCAACAACTCCAAAACGCTCTGGTGGACAAGTTGTGACCTGCACATTCACCACGCTATGAGATAATAACAGAACGTTACCTGACAGAGTTGTTTTAGAGGCAAATGCAGAAACTGCTTACTGAAAAATTGTCCCTGAAGGCAACGCGCATCAGATGTTTTGCATGAATTTACCTCTAAAACAACTCTGTCTGGTAACGTTCTGTTATTATCTCATAGCGTGGTGAATGTGCAGGTCACAACTTGTCCACCAGAGCGTTTTGGAGTTGTTGGATTGTGTATTTGATGAGTTTGATGAGGGAAACCAAGAAATCCCATGAGCCTTCGTAGTGAAGCTCTGAGCAGCTCACGGCTCTGCTCCGCCGTTCTAAAAGTAGCTTGCACCGACAAATAAAGTTAATGAACCCCTACTGCTATGACTATAGTGATTATGGGAATGGGCCAATTTGCCAAAAATGTTGAACTATCCCTTTAAAACAATAATAAATGTTGATTTTGAAGAGTCATAACTGTTGTTGTATTTGTTGTGATTACAACAGTAGTGATGTCGGTTCTATTATGAGGCAGAGCTATAATGTTAGATTCATCTTTACTCACTACATCTCAGCCTTTCTTAACTTCAGGTGTGTTTATAAATATTGTAAATGTTATGAGAGTCAGGAAGTTATCGTGTGGAAGAAGTAGCATCTCTAAAACAGATATAAAATGTATGAATGCCCTCAGGTTCAGTGTCTGTGATGACTTATCTGATGTTGTGTGTGTGTGTCTTGTCTCCTTCTGAAGATAAATGATATTTATTCTGGTTTGATCACAGCTGTTTTGTGAAGACGTGTTCGTCCAGAAGCCCATTACTGAGTGGACGGTTATTTGTGTGTTCCTCGCTGCATCAGATTCGTTTCCTCAGCCCATCAAACTTCTCCCTCGTTAACGTGTTACAGGCCTCGGGGATCCAGAACCAAACTAATCTGTTTATCCTCAAATGTTAAGCAACAGTTGTTGTTTTTTTCTGCTGATGTTAAATTGAAATACAAAGTGTGGGAGGCGCTCTTGGCTCGTCTAGTCGATTACTCATTAAAGCAAATATCTCAAAAAGGTTAATCACATGGCAGCAACTCAGTGATCAGTCATGGCAGAGGCAGACACGGTGCAAACGATCGGCTGAGCATCAGAATGAGGAGGAAAGGTGATTTTGAACGTAGCTTGGACTATTTCAGAAACTGCTGATCTACTGGGATGTTCTAGCACAACCATCTCTAGGGTTTAACAGAGACAAGTCTGAAGAAGATCAAATAAAAGGCCTTGTTGATGCCAGAGGTCAGAGGAGAATGGTCAGACCGGTTCGATTTGATAGATATGGATACTAGGGGTGGGAGAAAAAGCTATTAACATAAGTATCGCAATATTTTTTTTGACGATTTTTAAATCGATTTTTTTTTCAAAAATCCATCCAGAGACCAAAAAAAATGTTTTTTTTTTTTTTGATATTGTGCAATGTGCATTTGTTAGCCTTTTTTACATACAGAGAGTCCAGGTTTTGAAAAGGGTTTAAGTTCACTTTATAATGGAGTATGTTAATTTATAGGCTCCTACAGTATTTGTGTGCAGATAAATGTTAAAATGTAGCAGTTTACCTCAGTCTATATCTCATTTTGTCAGAAAGATTTCAGAAGCCTGTTTTTTCTATACTCTTTTTGCCTCTTTTATGCAGTCCAGGCTTTTGAAAAGAGAGTGAACATATACAGCGGGGAAAATAAGTATTGAACGCGTCAACATTTTTCTCAGAAAATATATTTCTAATAGAGCTATTGACATGAAATTTTCACCAGATGTTGGCATCAACCCAAGTAATGCACACATACAAAGAAATCCGAACATTAATGTCCATAAATTAAGTTATGTGTAATAAAGTGAAATGACACAGGGAATAAGTATTGAACACATGAAGAAAAGGAGGGGCAAAAAGGTATGGAAAGCCAAGAAAACAGCTGGAGTTTGTCAGTATTTAGAATGTAATCCTGTCTCCTATCAGTGCAAAGTAATATCTGCTGGTTTAGTCCTGATTGATGCCTTTTAAAAAGGTTTCTCACCACCAAGGTGTCAGACAATAAGAATTGCATGGTGGGCAATGGCAAAGGGCTGTCTAAGAGCTGTCTAAAGACCTACACAACCTTACTATTGCAAAACAAGAGTCAAAACAATAATCAGAAGGGTTCCCTAACAGTCCAGGACACTGGTGGAGAGCTTCAGAAAGACCTGGGATCAGCAGGTACAGTTGTTTCAGAGAAAACAATAAGTAATGCACTCAACCGCCATGGCCTCTATGTCTTGCATGGTGTGTGTGCATGGAGGCCATGATGGTTGAGTGCATTACTTATTGTTTTCTCTGAAACAACTGTACCTGCTGATTCCAGATCTTTCTGAAGCTCTCCACCAGTGTCCTGGACTGTTAGGGAACCCTTCTGATTATTGTTTTGACTCTTCTGTTTGAAATCTTTGGCTGCGTAGGTCTTTAGACAGCTCTTTGTCATTGCCCACCATGCAATTCTTATTGTCTGACACCTTGGTGGTGAGAAACCTTTTTAAAAGGCATCAATCAGGACTAAACCAGCTGATATTACTTTGTACTGATAGGAGACATGATTACATTCTAAATACTGACAAACTCCAGCTGCTTTCTTGGCTTTCCATACCTTTTTGCCCCTCCTTTTCTTCATGTGTTCAATACTTATTCCCTGTGTCATTTCACTTTATTACACATAACTTAATTTATGGACATTAATGTTCGGATTTCTTTGTATGTGTGCATTACTTGGGTTGATGCCGACATCTGGTGAAAATTTCATGTCAATAGCTCTATTAGAAATATATTTTCTGAGAAAAATGTTGATGTGTTCAATACTTATTTTCCCCGCTGTATATTGCTGCTGAATAAATCTTAAAAACTTAAAAATCTTAAAATGTGTATTTTTTGGGGAAAGTCTGTAGACAATCATAATCATTCAGCTGTTTCACTGGTGTTAAAAATGCTAAAAATCGAGAAAATCTGCAATATTGTAGAATCGCAATTTAAATCGAATCGGCTTCCAAAAAATCGTAGAAGAATTGAATCGGGAGAAAAGCATATCGTCCCAGCCCTAAAGGATACAGTAACTTAAATAACCACTTGTTACGTTCCAGCTGAGCTCTGCAGAGAGGAACATCTCTAAATGCACAACATGTCAAAGGCCACAGCTCACATGGGCAACAGGAGGAGGAAAAACGTCGTCTGGTCTGATGAGTCGGTTTCTGCTGCGACATTCAGATGGAACCACATGAAAGTCGGGATCAATCTCGCTGTCGTTCCCTTCATGACCACAGTGGACCATCTGCCTCCAGCTGCATCGCCTCAACCTGGTCCCGACGGGAACGCACATCTTTCAAATCTTCAAATTCATACACATTTTGCATGAATTTCCCTCTAAAACAACTCTGTCTGGTAACGTTCTGTTATTATCTCATAGCGTGGTGAATGTGCAGGTCACAACTTGTCCACCAGAGCGTTTTGGAGTTGTTGGATTGTGTATTTGATGAGTTTGATGAGGGGAAACCAAGAAATCCCATTAGCCTCCGTAGCGTAGCTCTGAGCAGCTCACGGCTCTGCTCCGCCGTTCTAAAAATAGCTTGCACCAACAATTAAAGGTAACAAACCTACTGCTATGACTATAGGGATTAAGGCAATGGGCCAATTTGCCAAAATGTTGAACTATCCCTTTAAAATAAGAAGTCACACGTTGTGCATAGCGAAACAGACACATGGTCATCTCACACCCTCTGACCACTGACATGAAGGAGCTGTCAAGTGAGTGTGAGTCGGAGGAATCACAAGAGAATGGTATTTTGTGTCCTTATTAGTAAGTGTTATTATCAGGAAGTCTCATAATAGATAATTAGAAAGATAATAGAATAGTGGAGGATAGTGCTGTGGGTTATGTCACTGACTTTGCACCAGGAGGTTTGGGTTCAAATCCCACTAAAGACTGCAGCCACAGCCAAATTCACCATTCATAATTGCTCTTTGGGGCCCCCCCCTAGTGGCCAATGGGCCCCAGTTTGCTTTTGCCTTGGTTCCGCCTCTGCTTTGACCTTTGGGAGTGGATGTGGTGGAAGAGGAGATTCTCATCATGGACAGACACGCAGCCGAGCCGACACATCTGCAGCAGCTGTGAGATATGTTCAACAATGTCGGACGCCGGTCAACATGGACCAAGAAACCTCTGAGGAACGGTTCCTCCAACACGTTGTTTAGTTGAGATGACGCCACCGAGACCGAAGTCAAACCTGTTCCCAGCAGAGTCGTGGCCAGTGAGTATGTAACTCATCACTTCTGCTTGGCAACATTTACAGAAAGTGGAAGATTAGAAACCCAGAAACCCAGAAATCGCTGCATGCTGGCTCCCCACCAACTCAATCTGGTCCTTGATTCATTTTTTTTTCTCTCCTCGGTTTCATTTTTTCCCTCCTGTTGAGCGACCTGGCTCCGTCGTCTCAGTGTAATGAGTTTACTGGTGGAGTGCTGCGTCTCCTCTCTACGCACACCACCACTGTTCAGCACAGTCATACCGCTCCACACACATAATGCAGAAGAACAATACACCCACCTGCTGGCAGGTGCACAAAGCTATGGTGAATAGCATGAGTGTGAAAAAAAAAGAAAAGAAAAGAAAAGAAAAAAACACCCACAGTTTACCGTAAGTGATTACGCATTAATATGAACGCTTTAGTAAATGTGAAGTGTCCCTGACCTCGGGCTGAATAATCCACGAGGCCTTTAACAAGAGAAAAGAGCTGAGCAGAGGCAGGAGATGCAGCCAATCACATCAGGTTGAAGTGACACACAAATGTTTCTCATGTATTTCAAATAGGCCTGTTCCATTGATTGGTTTTTATTCGTATTTGCGATTATTTAGTTAGGACGATGTTAAAAATGTGAAATCATAAAATCGATTTTTTACTCTATAGGTATTACGGTACAGCCACCGTTCATGTATCTGGGCTACTCTGTGTTAAAATGATAGATAGAAAGAAAGAAAGAAAATATAGATAGATAGATAGATAGATAGATAGATAGATAGATAGATAGATAGATAGATAGAAAGAAATAATAGATAGATAGATAGATAGATAGATAGATAGATAGATAGATAGATAGATAGATAGAAAGAAATAATAGATAGATAGATAGATAGATAGATAGATAGATAGATAGATAGATAGATAGATAGATAGATAGATAGATAGATAGATAGATAGATAGATAGACAGACAAAATTTAAGAGCCCTAAATTCAAAACAAAACGATGAGCTGAAGAAGTTTTGTCCAGTTTCGTTTATGAAGAAACAGGATTTCAGCCGTTGTGTCCCAGGAGGTCTGTGTCTGTGTCTGGGATTATTACACAAAAGCCTCCTGTACTAGTGGACACATGCTGCCACCTGCTGTCCAACCGAGGCCAAGACAGAGAACAGATTTGGACTCTAAAAGGTTCAGTTCCCTCAAAATGCAAAGAATCATGTTTCCTATAACTTGTCTGAGCTGCAGTGGAGCAAATATATGTGGCTTCAGTTCAAGGTTTTTATATATGATACGAATGACTTCATTAATCCCAAAAGGGAAATTCATTTGTCTGGCAGCTCATCTACCACTTGCAGAAGAATTAAAAAGCCTGATGTCTGTAAAGGATCTTCTATATCTCTCCGTCCATCAAGATCAAGCGATAGAAAAGACCTACACTACATCTCCACCTCCAAGCCTTTAACCTTTGCACCAGCAGCAGCAAGACAAACACAAAAAGCACCTCTTCATCTCAGCTGGAACAGGACGTCTTCCTCCACACCTGCTCCGATTTTAATGAGAGAAGCTCCTCTCCTGAACAAACTCCTCTCCCCACAGAGGTATCCATAGTTGACAAAATACGACAAAAACGCAACAAAAATAAAGCAAAGATTGGTAAAAACTCAGAACTATCAGACTTTGCTGCTGCCAGTTGAAGCGCATGTTCTGGTAAAGTAAAATACTGTGATTTTTACAATTGTCTAATAGCTTTTTTACTTTTGATCCCCAGTGGTGTTTAACACAAATACTGTACATAAAGCCAGTTTGTTGAGGAAATACAATGAAATGTGCTTGTTAAGTTCTGTTTTGGTGTCACATTAAGTGTATGTAACCTAAGAACCAATAAAGGAGTGTGACTTCACCTGCAGCTTGTTTTGTGATCGAAGGGCACATTAACATTTTAACATACATATGTATTTATCTTGTTTATTTATCTTGTTTAAATTTGTGCTGACGCTTTTCCACAAATGAAGTTCCTAACGGAAAAATAAAGTTCTTTGAATTGAATTGAATTGAATTGAATTAATAATACGATTATTCTACTTTCTGCTATACTTTTAATTCAAGATTTGAGATTTTAATTGTTTTGTCTGGTCAATGAATGAAATAAACTTATATCAACTAAACGATATGTGACTAAATATTATATTTATGAATCAATATGTGAACAAGAACACACTCTCTGAATCTCACAGGCTGTAACTATGTCGCTCTAAACCAACAACATCTGAGGTTGAAACAAATGCAATGCAATCAATGCATCAACAATAAAAAACACAGTTGTAACAGTATGAATGAATCAAGTTACTCACTCATTGTGTAGGAAACATCAGGTCTGGATGGAAAATCCTCCAGGACCGACTGGGAGAGAGGTTCATCCTCCACTGGGACCAGACCGGCTCCAGGATCCAGGCTGCACAGGTGACACTGACTGAGAGCAGGTACAAACTTTACAGGTTTGATGGACCACTGGTCGACCTCTGCTGCCCCACATCCTGGTCTCTGGTCTCGTCTCTGTCAAAGGAAAACCTGGAAGTCTACTGGTCACTGCTCTGCACCGTCTCATCTGCCTGTGGAGGGATGGCAGGTCAAGCTGAGGGGGCGTGGCTATGAAGCTCATAGGAAGCCATCACTAGCTACTCTACTTTATCTCTGCATGGACAACACCTGCCTGCTGCTTTAACATTTCGCGTACAGAAGCTTTACCAGCAGGAGCAGACGTCGCCACAACACGAACGAGTAAGTAGAGAGAAAGAAAAAAACAATGAGTTGCAAAACTGAGAGTCAGAAAGTCACAAAACAACCTGCACCGACTTTTGTCCAAAATAAACTAAGTCCTGGAGGACCCAGGTCGCACTCAGCCCTGTCTTATCTCTCCCCTCCGTAGCTACTAAACCAAACCACCAAACCACCATGTGCACAGAGGTACGGTGGCCCGGAGAGTTTAACGAACTGCAACTTTAGAAAAACACGGGCAAACAAACAAACAAACAAACAAACAAACAAACAAACAAAACGCTGCAATTCAGTCCTACAACAACAACCCGGAAGTGTTCCCAGAATTTCAAAAGTCACGTGTAACGATTGTCAAGACTTTTTTTTTCACCCCAGTTTTAAAAAGTGTTTTTGACTATCCCAATACTAAGTTTGGTGGGTTTTTTGTTTTGTTTTTGCAGAAAAAAAATGTGGAATTTATTAGTAGGCTAATAATATTTTGATTACAGGCAGTCTTTTTTTTTTTTTTTTTAAATATATAGCCTATTTTATTTTATTTATTTTTATCACAGTGGTATAATTGCATCGGTTACTCCTCATACATTTAAAGTTTATTAGCCTACATTTATATTTGAGTTTCTATGTTTTTGTATTTCTTTTGCCTTTCCTTTCCTTTTGTTTTTGTTTTATTCTCTCAACAAGCTGTTTGAATTTATTATAGAGCACTTCAACAAAGATTTAAACCATGTCCTGCATTCGCATTCTTGTCAAACACATTTCACATTAGCTATGAAGTTTCCTGTAGCAAATCCAAATAACAGAATTACACTTTTTTTTTCAACCATTATTTAATCTGGAGAATCACTGAGAGCAAGCCCTTGATCATTTCCAATGATGTTGAGAGTACAAGACAGATATTTACAACACAATATAGACTACTACAGATAAAACAACAGCAACACAGCATAGGCAAAATTAAAGAAAGAACACAATCTATATATTTAATGCACAATTTACACATTTTATTGGTAAAAAATGTTCTTTCCTCTTGAGACCAATTAATCAAACTAAATCTCCACGTCACATAAACACTCAGTAAATTCCCATCATATTGATTTAATGTGTGTGAGAGTGTGTGAGTCCAGCAGGGGGCGCTGTCGGTCTTCACGCGCTCCAGCGATGACTCAACAGTGTCGACCGTCTACATGTGTTGGCACGTGGTCGCAGCGTCATTCAATGATCTCATTCACAAAACCATTAACTCCGCTGCTGCTGGGGGGGCGCGTGCAGGGAGCATCAGCATCATCATCATCCTCATCATCTGCAGCTGAAGTGAAGGCGATGAGACTCATAAAGACACCGGTCACCTCTAACTGCTCAGACTGATGGACTGTTTTATCTGGGCGCGCGCGCAGCATTTATTAGTATCTCCATTAACACGTCATGTTGGCGCTAAATCAAAGAGGCGTGAGAGCGACGCTGCTGCTCCACAACCAGAGAGATGGAGGAGGAAAAAATATAGATCTTATAGGTGATTATCACTCAAACAGCTGCCACTGTTAACACATAAATTATAAAAACAATATATTTTACAAGAATTTTTAATTATCTCTAATTAGAAATTAAAGCTTCTTATAATGCGATATGATGTGACTGCACTCTATCATAAACCTGAGCAGCAGCAGAAGAGCTCCTGTTTATCATCAGCATTCAACACTGAAGTAATGAAAACGATTACTTGACAGACTCTATGGTGGATGACAGGAGTGTGATGCATTCACGCTACTATCTGTTTGTAGGATGAATCATACACCTGAGCTCTGCCAAGCAGCAGCTGCACTGATGACAGTGGTACAACTGTTTTTGTTTTTGTGCTCCAGAAATAACAGTAGCCTAACAGAATAAAAAAAATCATGGGTGAAGCACAAACAAGACCTAAGATGAATTAATTGAGCTTAATTGATAATTATTTATAGATAGACTGATAACTTATCAAACATTAATCCATAGTTTATTTATTTACTCATACAAATAACATGGAAGTGCATCTTTTCCCATATTATTATGGTATAAAGACACATTTTCCTTATATTAATGTATATATTTATCTTGTATAATTGTAAATATCTATATATTTAGCTTGTTCTATTCCTATGTGGGTCAATTAAGTCTCTGATTATGATTTGATAAGGTTGGAACAATTAAGGGGCAATTTGTCCCACTTGCTATATGGCAACCCCTGTCTTAATTCGCCTAATATTATAGGAATATGATGATCAGGTCACTGTATGTGAACACTTTCCCCTCACAGCTGCTTTATTATTTCCCTTCCATCAGCCTGAGTTAAACGTGAGTGATGTGGAGATGAGGAAGGCGTGGCCACTCACCAAACCAAACCTAACCAAACTACCGGAGTTTCCAGGGAGCTGCTGCTGCTGCTGTTGTGTGCGTGTGCTGCTTCACTCACACTCACGCTCAGGCTGTGAGTGAGTGAGAGAGAGAGAAAGAGAAAGAGAGATAGAGACCGGAGCGCTGCGCGTCGGACCAGAGCTGGATCTGGAGCTGGAGCTGGAGCTGGGTAAAGCGCGCACCGCATCGCACCACATCGCACCGGCTCGACGCATGTATCTGAACGTTTTTCTCTCGCGTCTCGTCTCGGATGCTGGATGCAATCAACATCCACCACAGTAACATTAACAACCACAACAACTACAACAACAACTAACAGCGGCATCATCACACCTCTGACGGACGGACCATGGACAGTCTAGGCAGCCGCTGTAAGATTGTGGTGGTGGGGGACACGCAGTGTGGGAAAACGGCACTGTTGCACGTTTTTGCCAAGGACTGTTACCCAGAGGTAGGTGCACAATGCTTCTGCTGCTGCTGCTACTGCCGACAGACAGAAAGTCCCACAACTTATTGCTTTCATTCTCATACAGTGCGTTGTTGTTGTTGCAGTGATTAAAATCTATAATAGAACAGGAAGAAGCTCAACTTCAGCACTTGTTCAGCAGGTTCCTACACCTGTCCTCACACACAGAGAGACAAACAGAAAGGCATGTTGGAACAGTGGGGGAGGAGGAAACTCTAATGAAAGCCTGTAAAATCCCAATAAACAGTCCTGTAATGGCCTAAACTGACTTTTATTGTGTCTGCAGAGCTGCCTGTTAAACTTGAAGGCGTTGTCTTCACTGTATCTCAATAATAAACCTCCTGAAGGAAATCTTCAGCAGCTCTTTGGCTTTGTGCTGTGAAATGTCAAACCTCTCTCTGTGTTGATTGTTTGATTGACAGCTGCTTTGTTGTGTCATAGCTATATTCTCATTCTTTACACACAAAGGCTTTTGGTTTTAACTAAAATGAAATTATTTATTATTAATAATTAATTTTTATTTCCAGAACTACGTACCCACCGTGTTTGAAAACTACACCGCCAGCTTTGAGATAGACAAGCAGCGGATCGAGCTGAACATGTGGGACACGTCAGGTAAGACGACTTCATGTCTTCATGTCTGCATCATTCAGTCCCATCAATCCCACTCCCTCCATGCTGCCGTGCACGCTCCTGCTCGTGCTCGTGCACACTCATGCTCATGCTGTGACCGTGGGAGGACTCTCCTCCAACTTGTCCAGCAGCAGTCGCTCAGTGACAAACAGCTTCAGATGTCTTTTTTTTGTTTTTAGCTTCTGCTATTTATGATTGTTGTCTTTGCCTGAGACTCCGGTGCCAGTCGAGTCTCTGTGTGTGTGTGTGTGTTGTGTTTGCATTCCTGCCTCTCCTCCTCTGTTCACTGTGTGTGTGTGTGTGTGTGTGTGTGTGTGTGTGTGTGTGTGTGTGTGTGTGTGTGTGTGTGTGTGTGTGTGTGTGTGTGTGTGTGTGTGTGTGTGTGTGTGTGTGTGTGTGTGTGTGTGTGTGTGTGTGTGTGTGTGTGTGTGTGTGTGGCTGGAGCTTCCCATGCTCTGGTCAGGGTCAGGCGACTGCAGCAGGGCCGGGTGGAGGAGGTGGAGGAGGTTGGGGGGGGGGGGGGCATGGATAATTCAGACAGGATGTGTCTCTCTGCGTCTTTAACTGTTTAAGTGTTTTCATCCAAGAAAGACAAATGTGGCTCAGATCAGAGACCGTCTGTCTGCTGATGCTGCTCAGCTCCGTCCAATCAGACGGCAGCGTCCACATTTCATTCAGTCATTAATTAAAGCCCCAGTATGTAACTTATTTGGCTTTTTATTAGCAAAAATCAAATATGTCTTTCATAAATACGTATTTCACTGAAGTCAAATCACAGCCGCATACAAATGAAAGCTTTCTGGTACCTTAGAATGAGTTGTTACAAGTCGTTACAAATACATAAGTGGGCGACGCACCGAACCGAGGCGGCCATGTTGCATCACCATTTTTTACGTTGAGTGGCAGCGTGACCGTAGGTAACCACGGAAACTGAGCGGAGCTGTCGGCTCGGTCTGTTAAAACTGTCACCACTGTGTAGTGTGAGGAAGGACGGAGGCACTGGTGTTGCATTCAGGTGCAGTCAGGCAGACGGCCGTCGGCAAACCAACCGGATGTCGTTTTACTGGACGAGAGAAAGACGGTAAAACAATACCACATCACCATGACAACATATTGTCACGCCTGTATTGTTTTGCCTCGTGCTGGCGGACCACTTGTTTACATAGACGCTTGTTTATCCTGTTACATGCAGCGTCTGTTGTCTGTCTGAGGTCTGCCCGATTTCATGTGAATGCAACTAAATCAAGAATACTTTCTGATATGCAACCGCACCGCTAGATGGGGGGAATTCCTACATACTATACCTTTAATTAATGAATTATTAATGCAAAGTTTACACAGCTGGCTACCACACACACACACACACACACACACACACTCTCACTTCACCCTGAAAGAAGTTCATTCATGCAAGTCTCAGCTCAGAGTTTTTCTAGACGTCACGTGTGATCCGTGCAGAGCAACGACGACGTCACGTCAGAGTGGAAATGTTTGGAAAGAGTCGGTGCAGTGTCAGCAGTGTTGGGGACTTTCTCTGGAAACAACCCACGCCTTTGTCTTTGTTAATGATCAGTGTGTGTGTGTGCGATCGCCATCGGGCTTCAAGGGGGGAAAGCCGTGCAGTGTTCACCGACGAGCAGCATCATCATCATCAGTGAAGCTCCACTTTCATCCCCGTCCCCTGTCAGCGCCGGATGGATTTACTGCTCTGAGACTCTGCTGCATCTCAGGCTCCGGTGCCAGCTATGTATAAGGGCCCCCGCCGCGACATGGCCTCTCGGTGTGGGGGGAGGGGAGGGGGGCCCCACAGTGGGAGCGTCCCGTCCCCTGGGGGAATTCCTGCTTTTACCATAAACATTCCCAAACTCTAAAACCATCTTCCGGGAGTATTTTTATACGTCGCGCAAGTCAGCTGGTGCAGGAATGTTGTTTTTTCCTTGGACCTCGTGTCGACCCAGAGAGTAAATCAGCTTCAGCCTGTCAGTCAGCAGGGGTCGGGTCGGGGGGTTCGGGGGGGCCTCAGGGGCCACAACTTAAGAGGAGTTCCTTATCTCTGGGGCAGTGACGGCCTAATGATACAGTGGGAATGTGGAGCTTCTGTCCATCTTCTAAAAAAAAAAAAAAACCCTGAATCACCTTTGGCTCTGTTCGACTTTATAATCTCCAGCCTGGAGCCGCCCACAACACACAACACACACACACAAACATAACATCACCCAACCCTCAGGGCAAATGTGTGTGTGTGTGTATGTGTGTGAGGTCCTCGTGTGGTGTGGCATTATTCACTGATTCACAGCAAACACAGATGTTCATATTATCTCTCAACAAGAAAAATAATTGGCTCGCACTTATATGAAAAAGGCTTTCATCTGAAGAAAATCGCACGTCTGCCATCGCTTCTCGTTTGGAGTCTGAATTTTTTTTTATTGCTCTCTCCGTCTCCTCTTTCAGCTCCTTCTTCTTCTTCTTCTTCTTCTTTTAGCAGTGTGTTATTTTTTTCTTTTTTTTTTGTAATTTTCTTTCATGTAGCAGCCACAGCAGCAGTTCAGCAGCTCCGGCTCTTATAGAGCTCATTCAAACCGCCACCATTCATCAGCAGAGAAACTTTCAGACTGAAATCAATTTAATTTCAGATGTGTGCATGTGTATGTGTGAGTGTGTGAGTGTGTGAGTGTGTGTGGTGGGTTAAAGTGGCGACATGTGACACAAGTCAAAACCCCGGTGAAGAAGTTCGACCTGTGAATTCGCTCCATTTGCAAAAAAAACAAATAACAAAACAGTCTGGACAGCTCTGACCTTTGAGGGAACGGAGAGTCTGAAGTGGAGGAAGATGAGGAGCGGAGAGGCCAGCAGTGGTGCCTCGAACGCAACACGACCTAAAGTAGCCTCCTCCTCCTCATGGCCTGCTGGACGTACATTTCTATATACTGTTGTGCCCTTTTTTCTGTCGGTGCTATGTGTGAATGGGTGAATGTGATGTATGTACTGTAAAGCGCTTTGGGTATCGTTCAGGTATAGTAAAGCGCTATATAAATACAGACCATTTACCATTTACCCTGAGCAGCCAGAAGTTCACACAAAAAAGGCAAATGCAGAAACTGCTTGCTGAAAAACTGTCCCTGAAGGGAAGTGTTTTGCATGAATTTACCTCTAAAACAACTCTGTCTGGTAACGTTCTGTTATTATCTCATAGTGTGGTGAATGTGCAGGTCACAACTTGTCCACCAGAGCGTTGTGGAGTTGTTGGATTGTGTATTTGATGAGTTTGATGAGGGAAACCAAGAAATCCCATGAGCCTCCGTAGCGTAGCTCTGAGCAGCTCACGGCTCTGCTCCGCCGTTCTAAAAATAGCTTGCACCGACAATTAAAGGTAACGAACCTACTGCTAAAACTATAGGGATTATGGCAATGGGCCAATTTGCCAAAAATGTGGAACTATCCTTTTAAGATCATCCAGAAAACAAAACTTTGTTTTTTTCCTGGTGGCGTTACGCTGAGTGGCATCTCTGTCATTATCTGGTATCCATAGAGACGCCCAGGGCCACAGACCTATTTGTCACTTAACAACAAGAAAATGACACCAATAAGCCTGTTACATAACATCACCTGAGGCCACAGGGTTGTTCGACATCATCAGTGTTCCTTGTTGTTTGTGCAACATGTGGAACGTCTGCAGGTTTTAGTTGCGTTCAAGTGTTTTCAGTGTATTTTTAGTCGTTTTTTCAGTCCCGTCTTTGATCCTGAAGCCTCCTTTACCTCTTCTTAGATGACGCACACTAATGTTTATATTGTCCATAACGATGAGACATGAGGTGGTTTCAGTCTGAGTCATTCCTCGATTGAAGAGACACATGATCGACTGATCAATAGTCCCCTCTATATTTCCTCTGACATTTCTGATGTGTCCTTCTCTGTGAACACACTGTAGCTACTTCATGTCTTCTTATCTTGAGATCTCGTCTTTGCTATCTCAGGAATGCAGCGGATATAAAACATATGACTGTTTTGGCAGCTCAGGGCTTCCGTACAGCCACAGCCACAGCCACACACAGTCCTCTGGTTTCATCTGGACTTGACATTTTGCATCAGTCAATCCTCCCATTTGTTCTTCCCTAAGCCAAAACCCAGCCCAGTCCAGATATACAGCTGTTTCCCCCTCCGACCGCCGAGCTCTCAGCCTCCTCACATAAACTATTGTCTCCCTTTTTAATTGCTGGTGAAGTCTTCCTGCTGCGCTCCGACTCCGTTCATAAAGCTTTATTGATCGCCATCCCAGGCGAGGCTGTTTAAACAGCTTGCATGGTTCACTTTTTTTCTAACCAACACGGTTTAGATGTGTCGTGTTCTGCCATAAAAAAAAAAAAAAAAACGCTCCCGGCTTTCATGGAAGTCGACCATTGATTAGCCTCGCTCTCATTAATTCCTGCTTCTTCCGCCGGGGGTTTGGTCCTCGCAGGGTGAGACGATGAGGGGAGGAGGGGAGGAGGGTGGGTGAGGAGTTTGTCTAATTGAGGTCATTACTGAGCAGCATGTTTGTGTGTTTGTGTTGAGCGTTTTTAAAGAACGGGGGGGGTCAAACAGCCCGAGGCCGACTGACTCTGAGCCGTGTTTTGTATTCATCCCGGCGCCCGTTCACGACCACGTGGAGAATTAAATCAATTAGAAAGCGAATGGATGGAATTCAGATGAGAGAAACCTCGCGCCTTGTGTTTCAACAAGACGCACGATCAGCCGTGCAGCCATCGATTCAGAAAATCACACGTATCTGCGTCTTAACCGACTTTTTAAGTGGCCAGACTGTCGGTGTGGATCGGAGATAACTCGTGTCAGGGCCGTTAGGTATTACTGTCGACGCTCTCAGGGCCCAATTGGTAGTCAGCCGGTCTGAGGTCTTTTAGCGAGGCCTCGGGCATTAATACACTCTTCCTCTCTCTCTCTTTCTCTTCCCAATATGGCAAAACGCTGCCTGGGAAAGACTCAGAACCCTCACTAAGAGGTTTTTCAGTACGTGCAGCTCCTTCCAAGTCCTCGTCAGGACAGAGCAGAGCAGACCGGGCCGAGCCGGGATGGGCCGGGATGGGCTTCCCCCAGCAGCTCTGTCACGTCTTTAACGCCTGACCTGCTTCTCACATGAAGACTGGAGCTCTTGCGTCCTGTTTAGTCATGCTGGAGTGCACTTTCGAGTGGCAATCCACAGGAATCTTGTTTTTCTTTCTTCTTTTGCTGACGTCTTCGTACTAATCTCTCCCGCTGTTTTCTTTTCTTTTCTTTACACTGTACTTCCGACCTCAGAAACCACTCAGTCAGTCCAACCACGTCGTTGCAGGCCCATCGCTTTTCATCCTGGTGAGTCGTTCTAGCGGATGGAGCGATGCTGGATGCTGGATGCTGGATGCTGCATGGCTACTGGCTGGCATTCAAACTGCTCTGTTTTCTCTCCCTTTTTATTATTATTTTTTCCAAACAAAGTGCTGTTTCCGTTGCTGGGAACATGAAACGCATCACTTGCTGTGCAGCGGAGGATTTTCTCCTCCTGCATCAGCCCAGCCTCAGCCTGACACCAGCTGAGCACAACAAACAAACAGAAAAACGCTTTTCCTGAACGAGCCACAGGTAGAAGAAGAAGCTGCACATTCAGAATTTTTTTTTTTTTATTTGTTTGAAAGATGTCACAAAGACTCTTAGATAAAATTACCACCCCAGATGAGTGTCACAGCCCTCACACCCCCCCACCCTCTGTGTTCTGCCTCCTGTGCCGGAGACGACGTCTTTTAATGTTTTGTTGTGACTCATCGGCGGCGACAGAGCTGTCTGGCGTTTTCACAGGCAGAGTTGCGATTGTTTTTGACTTGAGGGGAGGATAACAAGACACTGCAAGTGTGTTACACACCGCTCCCAGTTGCTGCCGGCACTCACCCGAAAGTCACAGCTCCTCTTTTCCCCTCTCCTGTCTCGTCTCTCTCTCTCTCTCTCTCTCTCTCTCTGAACTTTCCCGCCATCTTTATCCTCTTTCAGCTCCACATTCTCCGTGCGCTGGACCAGCAGGGCGTCCGGAGGCCTGTAAAAACACGCTGAGTTCACTGGGCTTTCTTGTTCCTCAACACTTTCCGCTTGATTAATCTTTAATAGAGAATGAGGGAGCTACAACCGCTGCACTGAGCAGATATAAAAATCAACAAACTCCATCCATCCATCCATCCATCCATCCATCCATCCATCCATCCATCCATCCATCCTCTACCTCCACCCTTGAACCTCACAGCTCAGTGGAGCAGGAGGATGCTCAGACCCAGAACAGGACCCAGAAGAACCAGACCAGACTGGACTGGATCTGATAGATTACATCATCCTGTCCTGTTGGTCTGTTTGTATGAACTAAACCGTTACACACACAAAAAAACAACAACATCTTCATCCTCCAGTCGGACGTATTACAGTCGAGTGCTGGTTGCAAAGCCGTTGCATATTTAACTTCAGACTGTAAATATTCCTTTTGTTTATTTTCGGCGGCTTCCTGAAGGCTGGCGGATGACGACATCCTTTCACCTGCTCTTCACAAGCCTGAGCGTATTCGCGCCCGCCGAGCCCAGAGCCCTGAAACTCGCTCTGAGACTCTGTTCCTCATGCAGCCCAGGGCCATAACCGCCTCAGACAAACCTGTTTTGATGATGCACAGCAGGCTGGAAGCCACCAACCCCCCCATCCTCCCCCATCCTCCCCCTCTCCTCCCACCCCTGTGCTGAGGAAGGGCGGGGGCCACATGACAGTTTTAGGTAATGAGTAAACAGAAGAAAGTGAAGCTGTTGAAAGAACTGTCTGTCCCAGTGATGAAACAAACCCTGTTTTAGGACGTCAACAACCAACTTCATCCTCATGTGATCACATTAAGGCTGCAACTGCTGATCTGTTTTCATTAGCTATTGATTAAAGGATAATTGCCTTTTTTTTTTTTACAATCTGGACCTTATTTCCAGCATAAAATACAATCATTTACTCACCCAGATAACTTTGGTGTCATTACAAGTCGTTCCGACAAAATTAGATCCGAGAGCAGTGTATATCCGTATAATGCGAGTACACGGGGCAGTGCAATGCAGCCTCTAAATAACACATTATCTGCAGTGAAACTCGTTCATTTCACCAATATTTTGTTATGATACGCTAGTGCTATTCCCCTCCGAGTCCGGGGTGACCTGTTATCAACATCTGGGGTCTGTAGGTTGACCTGCTAACCAAAATATTGGTGAATGAATGAGTTTCACTGCAGATAATGTGTTATTTAGAGGCTGCATTCTGCTGCCCCGTAGACTCACATTATACGGATATACGTGGCTCTCGGTTGGACCTAATTTTGTCTGAACGACTTGTAATGACACCAAAATTATCTGGGTGAGTAAATGATCGTATTTTATGCTAGAAATAAGGTCCAGATTGTAAAAAACGGCATTTCCCCTTTAATTGATAGATTATTCTGTTGAGAAAAGATCAGAGACTAATGAAAAACGTCCAGTTTCTCATGAGGCTTCTTTTCCTTTTTTATTAAAAGACTTCCTCCAGTCAAACTAAAGTCTTTAACCTTGATGACATAACGTGTTTTCATGGACCAAGTTGTTTTCAGGTCGTCTGTCTGTCTGTCTGTGTGTCCTGCCCCTGAGGACACAATGTCTCACTTACACCTCAACTGAACATCTTCAGGTTTGGACTGAAGGAAGAACGGGTGTGGGGACTTCATAAAACATGGTTTGAGTTTTTTTTTTTAATGCAACATCTCGGTAACACCTTGACAGAGCTTCTTCAAATTTGGCACAAACCTTCATTCAGACTTAAGAGTTTAACTGAAGAGAGATTGGTGGCTAAAGGTCAAAGTCATGTTGACCTTGGAAAACACAGTTTTTTGCTTTAAACTGAAGAGAAATTATGACAAAATTCCCCACAAACCGAACCAGGATGTGACCTTTAACTAGTCTGAGTGTGGGAGGAGCTGGTTACACCTTATATAATACAAGACGTATGATGATGACTGAGTGTTTCCACCTTTAACTGCAGTGAAACTGTGAATCATGTGTCTCAAAAACAGAGACAAACCAACACCTATCTCAAAGCTCAAACTAACGTGACTCTCAGTCTTGCAGAAACACGTCTGGCGCAGCACTTTGTTTGTGTGTGTGTCTATGTGTATGTGTATGTGTGTGTGTGCAGGCTATTGTAAATTTTCATTTTTCAATTTGGTGGCTGAAGCGTAAGAGAGAACAGCTGAGCGCCGAGCACAGTCTGTTGTGCTGCGGTTCAGCTGCCGACTGCCATACTGGATTTTGTGTTTCCAATGGTTTTGGAAAAGAGATGTCATCTTTTGTGCCAAATCGCACAAATCTGCAAATCTTCAAAATCTCCATTCTCTGACAGCACAATCACAGAGAATATCCTCCGATCCTCCAGCCCCCCCCCCCCCCGGGTGTCAGGTTTTGGGATGAGCCTCCTCCAGCTTCTCTGGATCTCCCACTGCACCTGATAATCCCAGAGATTACAGCCTGTGGTTATAGAGCCACAACCATCCTTCACATGATGTGAAATCAAATAACAAATACTGTGTGTTGTGCACATTTTATATTTATACTTTATAATTAAATCTAATGCTGCAAGTACGTATATGCTCCCATTATAGATGCAAATCAATGCATTTCAAGTCTGAGTGAGAAATGAAATAGAAATTAGAATGTAAATGTTGTGGTAATGTGTTTTACTTTACCAGCGCAGAGGAGTTAAGAGCCTTAAGTGTCCACTTTAATGGACAAAAGTGAAATTTCCAGCCAAGTAAACACGAACGCTACATCGCCGCACACAACGCACATTAAACTGAACCGACACCAGAAACACAGATGCATTCAAACCTTGATAAGTAACTGTGATTAGTTTTAAATTACAAGAAAAAAAACGTTCATCTTTCCGCCTGCTCTAAACTTCTTGAGTAATGACATCCTCCTCCTCCTCCTCTTCCTCCTCCTCCTCGGTGGCTGCACTTGAACGCACCCTGACTCTGTGAGTGGGCTTGTGTGACATTATGGAAACTCTGGAGGGAGGGAAGGGAAGGGACTGCATGGGAGCCATTGGTCCTCGCAGGCCTGGATGTCTTGCTTGTTGAGCAGGCGAGCAGCTGTGCCTCCATCCCTGGAGCTCAGCTCTGCGTGAATCGTGTCCTCAGAATATCACACAAAGGGTCATCGTGCTGGAGAGGAGAAGGAGGAGGAGGAGGAGGAGATGCTGCAAAAACTCAGACTATTTGTCTCATTTCTAGTCAAAAATGTAATTTCTAGTCAAAACAAGTCTCATTATACTTAAAATAAGACTCATCACATTAAAAATTAGCTTGTTTTTAGACACTTTTTACTTCTTTCAAGCATATTTTCACTTGAAATAAGTAGAAAAATCTGATAGTGGAGCAAGTTTTTCTTCCCTATTACAAGCACAAAAACTTGCTTTCACTGGCAGATTTTTCTACTTATTTCAAGTGAAAATGATCTAAAAACAAGTTCATTTTTAGGTGATGATTCTTATTTTAAGCGAAAAGAGTTTAGTTTTGACTAGAAATGAGACATTTTGACAAGAAATAAGACAAATATTCTTGGAAAGATTTTGAAGTTTTTGCAGTTCTCAGCTCTCAGAGAGGAGAAACGAAGGAAGCTGGAAGAGGTGGACGAGAGCAGGAGAGTGTAACGTCACTTCTCTGGAGGTGGATTGTCCGTTACCTTTTTCTTTTTTTCCCCACCTCTCTCTCTGTGCTATTTATTTATCCTCCCCTCTTACTTTTCCATCTGTGATGAGCCATTAGTGGCGGTGGCTGCTGGAGCGCGGCGCCGAGGTCAGCGCCTCAGTGGCAGGCGGCGGCCGCGCTAAGCAGGGGGTGGGCAGGAGTGCTGCATGAAAGCACTGACAGGAACACACAGGCTGTAATTACCACTGAGGATCTGCTCTCCTTGGTGACACAATGACACACACACACACACACTTGTACACGCACACACACACACTCACAGTGACACCTACACTCCATACAGGCCTCTGTACCGACTCGTTTCTTCTGGCTTCGTCCCACACGTCTTCCTCCTGTAACACAAACCAGCCTGTAAGGTCGTTAACGCCGCCGCTCATTATGACCCGTACATAGTCTTGTCTAAACCACATCATTATTGCCGTAACCATGACAACGGAGATTGTCGGATGTTGGAAGGAAGTAGCCTATTTTATTTTCAGGGCCTGATCGATTAATGAGCTGATTTCACCTCATGTGTTTTCACCCAAACACACGGTCGCCTCATACTGTATGTGGTTCAAACTAATCTATATCAGAGGTTTAACGTTTTACTGTTTAACAATAAATAACTTTGATTATTGGAAAACATCCTCAGTGCAGCTCTACAGAGAAACTCCTAACCTCGTGGAAAATGTCAACTAGATAAGTAAAAATGGGTAGAAACTGGTGAAAATCCTAATTCTAACTATCTAATTAGGCTGTAATGACATCGCTGTGGGCTGGATCAGAGGTTTGAGTAATGAATGAGTGAAGTAGTTTGTTAAAAAAAAAAGTTAATGCAAAAATACGTAGATAAATAGTAATTTGTCAAAACTCAGCCAATAATAATTTGGCTTTAATTCACGTTGTAGCTAGTAATTAAAATAATATTCTGTGAAGGCAGCAGGGTATAAACTTTAGGAGGAGTGAGGCTCTTTCTTTCTTGTGCAGCGGCAGAACTTCACTTTGAATCCTCCTGTAATAAGATGCTGCAGGATGAAGATACGCGGGTTTGTCCTTTCTTGTACATCCTCAAATTAACGTGCAGTGGAGTTAAGCCGGTGCAGCGGTTTGAACCTCTTCACTCTGATGTCTTCTGGTGGACGAGGCCCGGGCTGAGAGCTGGGAGCCTCCACACATTCCTCCACCACCACATCTCAGCCTCTCATGCACTGTCAGCTTAATGCTGAGCGCTCGGCAAAAGTGTATAATCTGCTTAAATAGCATGTCCGCTGCTGAGGAGCACTGCACGCCGCAGATATAGGCTGTGTATGGCTTTTTTACTTAGTTAATGTACCCATTGGAATAATCAAAGTGATAAGTTATTAAGGGGGCTGAGCGCTCGCTGGACAGAATTAAAAGAAGTCTTTTGGTGCGTTGTAAAGAAAAAAGAGCACTTCAGGCTTTTGATGAGCTCGCTCTGACTCCGATTACAAGCCTCGTCTTAAGCTCTGCCATGCCGCGCCGCTAACAGGAGAGTTTAGCTCATAATGACTGACACAGAATAAAAGGATAAAACGAAGATTGGAAGTGTTTTGTCGGCGAGTATAAAAGACGACACAGTCGCAGAAAGGAGGGCAGATATCAGGACACACAGCAGAGAGGCAGAATCCCCACACTGTCACTGATATCTGATTTATTTGTCCTCATTCTGATTCAGAGTGATTTGATAGTCATCTGTCTGATTCCCTCCAGTATTTACCTTTTAATCTGCATTAGTGACTTGTTCATGTAGTAAAACAAACAGCGTGAAGTAACTAACTAAAAGAGGAGAAGAAAAGCATAAAACATAAAAGATTTTTGTTGAAAATTGAAATTCAATCAAAAAAAAAGGTTTAATTTCTAGAAAAAAACACAACTTAAAGCTTCAGTTGGTAACTTTTATTCAGTCATATTTGCTGGAACTGTCACTATATTCTGTCGGATATGAAATGGGTAATTTAGGACAAAATCCAACTCTTCTGGCTCAACTTATACAGCCTGTTATTGTATTTGCCAAAATCAGCCACTCCCGGTGCAGGAGCAGCAGCCAATCACAGCTCATACACGTCGTGCTTAGTCAACGAAAGGCAAAGCGGTTCATAGAGGGACCTGACGGTGTATCATCTTGAAATTTCCGACTTTACTTTCACTTTCATCGACTTACCAACTGTAGCTTTAAAGTCACTTAAAGGGACAACGAGGAGTTTCTCCATCGACAGAACGAAAAATTCCGCGACAATAAAAAAGTCTCATATTAATGTGGATGAATCTACGTTACCCACACTTGTTAATGGCTCCATTTTTGATAAATATATAGTTTTGTTTCTATCGTTATTTTGTTATTATTGTTAGTGGTAGAAATGCTGGGCGAGTCGACCAGCGTTTCCTACTTTCTGGTTTCTGCTCTTGTGGGTCATGAGAATAACGCCGCTGAATCGCCGTTTATGGTCGGAACTACGACGGTATCTGATCGTCTTCGAACCTCTGACTTTAATTCTTGATGAATGAAAACATTCTTGGCAAGATGTCTGTCTTGCGCCGGTCCAAGAATTTCACCGTGCACGCGGAGGCTCATGGTAAATGTAGTGTGAAAACACTTTGCTTTCCAAAACTCCTCATTGTCCCTTTTTGAGCACTATAGTGACATCATGGGGCCATGTTTTTGTCACATTGTGATGTAATTAGAACTGTTAATTGATTAAAATACATAATAATTAATCATAAGACCTTCCAATAGTTAACCACAAATCAATCATATAGTTCTAATTCGTCCAAATTGACCTTAAAGAACTATTTTTCAGTCTTTAGAATAATTGACAAATATGCAGCTTTATGCTAAATTTAACTTTATTATACACTAATCAAAAACAGTGACACATATCTGGACTGCATTTGGCACGACGGCTCCATCAGTGTGTAAACTGTTTCCAGAAACTGATTCAAACTACAGACGACAGGTCAAAAGTCAAAATAACAGAACATGCATTGATCTCACGCCAGAATATATATATATGGTGCCATTAAAACTAAATTTACATCAGCAGCTTTACATTTAATACATGATCCAATTAAGCTTGAATTGACTGAGTGCAGCAGATAAACGTCGTGTGATAGATGTGTGTGAGTGTGTGTAAACGTGTGTTGACATGTGTGTGTGTGTGTGTGTGTGTGTATTGAACAGGGCGGTGTATGGGAATTCCAACAGCTCTGACCCCATGACCCCCTCCCATTGTTTCTCAGCTGATCAGAGGCGTAATGGTGGTGGTGAGGGGAGTGTGTGTGTGTGTGGGGGGGGCAGCTTCCACACAATGAGGCTGGAAAGCTCAGCAGCTGCCCGGACTAATAGACACAGAGACTGAGTGAGAGGTTGAAGGGAGGAGAAAGCATCGGGGGGGAAACCATGTTATAAGAGCAGTTCATTGAAATCTGGGAACGAGGACAGAAGGAGGAGAAGTGTAGCCTACATCTGTGCTCGTTCCGACCCCCCACTCGCCCACTCATCCACTCATCCATCCATCCATCCATCCACCACCCTCCCAGGCTTCCTTTGTGCTGTGGGGGGGGGGGGGGGGGGGGGGGGGGGGGGCAGGTTTGTCAGTTGCACCCTTGGGACCTGACCCACTCCGGTCCTCAGGGGAAGCAGCCAACTGTGTCGCGCTCTGGACTCTCATCTGCTGCTACATATGGCAACAGGAAGCAGGTTTAACGTCTGTTGTTGCAGGAGGAAGATGAGGAGAAGGAGGAGGAGGAGGGGGTCAACCTGCAGTGACACCGGAGGAAGCTATCGATCCTAACAGAGTTACTTCCCCTTCCGTGGAATTCAATCTTTTTTGGTTCATGACGAATAAACGCCGGCGCTGATACTGGCTTGCTCTGACAGACACGGCTCGATGTTCTCTTCCACGCTTCCAGCAGCTACGCATCTTCTCAGTCAGTCAGTCAGTCAGTCAGTCATGAGTCCTGCTCTGCCAAAAAGGCCTCATGTGACACCGTCCCTAATTTGCACTACTTCCCCCCCATCAAAGTCCGAATCCAATTCAGAGTTCAGTTGTGATCCGCCGTGGAGCTGCTGGCCGGCGTCACTGCTCCGCTGCAGCAGCTCGGTGTTCCCAGCAGGCCTCGCTCCCACAATGCAAACTAAAGAACGCTGCACTTTACTTTAAAACTCTCTACCGTTGGATTAAAGCTCTGCAGACACATTTATAAATATATATATATAGTACATATATATAAAGCAGCTGCAGACCTACGTGTTTAAACTTCTGTTTATTTCTTTATGCTTGATGTTTGTATGTACAGTACGTTTGTGCTTTCATTGCATCTCCTCTGAAGAACTTTGTGACGTCTCTCTGCTCCAGAAAAACTTTCATAGAAATAAAGTGCTCACTATAACAACTTTGTGCTTCACTCACATTTAGTGAAGAATCTCTTAATGCAGCAATACTCACAGGCCAAAAACCATCCTCTTTAATAGATAGTGAAATAGAAACGCACTTGATACGGTGCAAAAAGTCAACCAGTATGACTTTGCACTAAGATATGGAAGTGAGTAGTGAGCAATGGCAGCAGTGTAGTTTTAGCTTTGCTTTAGTATATTTGATGATGTTACTTGCACAGCCTCCTCCTCCTCCTGCAGCCCGTCATTCTTTAAAAGCTGCTTTAATCTAAATAATTTCAGACTTAACTGAAGCAGTGATGCCAGTTCTTGCACTAATGTAAAGAAGAGTTACTGACTTGGTTTCAACAAACAGAGCATTTTGTGGAGTTTGATTGTGTTTGAGTTGGCTGAGGGGAGGAAAAAAAACCTCCTGTTCTGCTGTGCTGTGTCAGTTTTTATTTTCACATTGTGCATCTTGTGTTTGTATTTCATGGGGGAAAAAAGTGAAGAAAGTAACTTTCCATTGCACTTTTGCACATGATGATGATGATAATGATCTTAAAATACCTCAGTACTAAGTGAAATATGTGAGATACTCCTTCAGAAAGACAAAATGAATAAACTGTGATATACATCTGTGCTTCAGATCAGACCCTGAGATCAAACTTCAAAGCCCAAACTCAAACAGAGGAGACTCAGTTTTCAGCCGGCCGCTCGCTTGCTCGCTCGCTCTAATGTCATTTATTCCCTAAAAAAAAACTATCTGTTGTGTTTCTGGGAACACTGATGTGATTACACTGAAGCTCTGAGTTACTCTGGCGCTGTTCGCAAAATTGACTTTAAAAGGAAGACAAGATACAAATAAATCCACCCCGGCTCTCTAAACAAGACGTTTGTTTCTTCTCCGTTCGTTCAGCAGCGGTGGCAGTGAACGCCACAGGAAACCCACCCACCCACCCACCCAACAAGGGAAAGTCGTGGCGCTTTGTGTGTGTGTGTGTGTGTGTGTGTGTGTTTTGTGCCGGTCAGCTGAGTGCAACAGAACCCGATGCGGTGCCAGCTTTGATCAGCCCCACTTCAAACAGCCACACTGACTGGTTCTGCTGCTCCCACAGCGACGGCGCTCAGTCCCTACGGCCCCTCCGGCCCCCCCACCCATCCACCCACCCAACTACCCAACTACCCTCTCAGCAGCGGCCGTCTCTCTCACCTCCATCTTTCACCCCCACCTGCACCTCGATGCTCACACACTCTCGACAGATCTCATCATTTATGGATGACTTTATTTATAAACAAGATCCTGTCCTGTGTGCTCCCCTTCTCTTCTCCTCTCTTCTCTTCTTGCTGCTGCTGCTGCTGCTGCTGCTTTCGTGGAAGTGAAATTGCACTTGAAGTAGTGCCATGTCTCCCCGGTGGCTCCCTGGGGGGGTTATGTGGGGGGGTTACAGAGCGGGCTGAGGGACAGATACTGTAGCATCATGATAGGGATGAGTTTGGATGTTTATACACTGGAGGAAGTAAAAGTTGCTGGAGCAGAGCCTGTCCCCATGTTTCCACTCACAACTTCTCCTATCGTAGGCTACGGCTGTGTGTAGCTTACCACTAGAATATTCTCACTTCTTTTCATATCAGACAGAGGCACCGCGGACCGGAGGAGCTGCACTCCTCAGCGCTATTACAAGTTTTAATGAAAATCCTTGAGCGGGTGTACAAGTTTCCAAAGGGGAGAGAGAGAATGAGATTGAAAGATGTGCAGGAGTGGAAAACGATGTGATCGGTGCTGTTTTACATGTGAAAAGTAGTGTTGCACCGATACCATTTTTTGGCCCCCGATACCGATTCCGATTCCCGGCTGTGCAGTATCTGCCGATACCGATACCGTTCCGATACCACACAGTTTGGAAAAAAAAATATATAAGAGCTTTTTTTCTTATAATACTATAATCCAGTAGAACTTTTTTATTGCCTACCTGGTAAAAATGTTTAAGTACCACGTTATTTAACCTTTAAAGCAGATATCAGCTTCACGGCCGTTTCGGCTAATGCTGCGTTCAAGGCAGGCTTTTGAAACCGTAAGTTACAGCTTCAAGTCACAACTATGACTTGGTAGCGTTCCAGGTAACCCGTAGCTCGTGTTTTTACCATCCTGTTGTCTGTGAAAGTTCCCTATAACGGCCACTCGTAACTTCCGACCCGTGAACTCGTACCAGATCGAACTGGTATGACTTCACAGGAAGGAAAAACACAAAGTACGAGTTTCTTTGAACGCACCATGAGTTAGCAGCCCCCGCCCTTGTCAGGCATCAATTGGTCCTCGTGCTACGTCACCACATTCACGCGCATCCCTTGGCTGCACACACAGCCCTTCATGCCGTTCTCTCTCCTCATTGGATAACACTTGTATCCCACAAGGAAAATTTTCTCCTCGGGTTACAGCAGAGCAGAGTGACGGAGAGACTCGTGTTTAGGCTGAAATACTTCATGTAAGTGATTGCTGACGGAAAATAGGACTATTTAGGACTTATATTAACAAAAACATTCCACTGATATCTGCTTTAAATAATGTTGAGGGTCCAATGTAACGCATTTTTACATTTAGGAACAGTAAACACACCCCAAACATTTTTCCTCTGACTTGACCAACACAATAGATTTGATACATGAAATGGTCTTTCCTGCCACTACACTAATGATTACTGTATATACATAAATCACAGTAGCATAAACTGATTGGTTGAACGCAGCCTGATGTAAACATTAGTAAACTCAGTAACCAATCACACAGGCAACTCCATGCTGTCCATGTGTGATGTTCAGGGACAGGTCTGAAGACAGAGCGCTGAGGATGAAGTCCTATAATAATGAGATGAGATGAGAGACACCTGTGACAGTGACAGGTCTACTCTGTAGCTTCGTCTTGACCACAGCTGATCAGCTGCAGCAGAGGAAACTCCGCTGCTCTCAGCTGCACCGCGACGAGCGCTTTTTTTATTTTTTTAATTAAGCTCCGGTAGCGACCGCGCCGACATAACGTAGCGGGATCTCTATTTACATGTGTGCGCACCGCACACGGAGAGAGGAGGTGAAAAGAGACAACACTGTTACCTGCTGTATACTGGCCACAGACCAGTGTGTAACGAGTGAAAAAGCCGCCGTCACTGCAGCCTGAACGCAGCTCAAACCGACCGGTGTCTGAGCACGGCGAACAAGCTTTGATAAACACACCGGATCCGCGTCGGTTTGGCAGCTCAGTGACGGCGGCTTTTTGACTCGTTACACACTGGTCTGTGTTTTAGCGATGGTACAGGCTGAGGCCAGTATACAACAGGTAACAGTGTTGTTGTCTCTTCTCACCTCCTCTCTCCCCTGTGTGTGCTCAGTGCGCTGCTCAGTGCGGTGCGCACACATTTAAATAGAGATCCCGCTACTTTATGTCGGCTTTGCTTGTTTACATTTCACAAAAAACTCCTTGAAAAGGATTAACTGCAATTAATTTAATTGTTTACATCCTTACTTGGCTTGGCATGCACTGAACACGTGTGATCACACAGCAGTGAGTGTCGGGCGAGAGAAGACACAAGGCGCAGCGTTCATATCAGTAAATGGCATCTGTGCGTCATTTGTTTTACTCATCGATACCGATGCCAGCATTTTAGTGCGGTATCGGGCCCCCGACCGATACTGGTATCGGTATCGGTGCAACACTAGTGAAAAGGAGCGAGGGGTGAATAAGTGCGAGGTGATGTGAGTCTGGCAATCACCAGTAGTAGCTGGTGGAGGGAGCAGATCAGAGTGGGTGTGTTTAACGTTGGCAGAGAACTTCAAGCCGTTTGGCGAGTTCTCAGACGCCGATGCTGAAAATGGCGCTGTCAAACAACAACAAAGCAGCTTGAGGTTTGTTTTTTTTCTTGCGGTCCTTGCCAGATGGAGGCGCTGTTAACTAGCTGCTGGCTCGGAGGAACAAACCGTCACTGTTTCGCCACAGCTTTAGCCAAACACTTCACACCATCTGTTGATAAGTTTGCCCAATTAAAAGATGATTGAAGCAGCTATGTGAGGGATTAAAAAAAATATTCCTTCCTTCTTTTGTCTCCACCCAGTGGTGACTTCAGGAAGGACACTGTGGCAGATAACAAACATACAGGTTGGATCTGGTCCGGGAATAATCTGCCAAGTCCCACTACTTTTATTTGATTGTCATGCACAGCATTTTGTCGGATTATATTATGTTGTGTTCTGGTGAAAGTTGCATAGCTGCGTAGCTCAATATCCGGATGAACCCTTAGCATTGACACAGTGGTCACATTGAAATATAATAAGTTTTATCACATGGTGCTAACGTCTGTTTGAAGCAAACAGCACCAAAAGTAAAAGAAAAAGTAAAGCCCAACTAAGTGACAAAAACTGCAATCCCTCAAATGTCCACCAGAGGCTGGCTCCAGTAGTGAGTCAGTCCCCATAGACTCTCATGTAATAGGTGTTCAGAAATGGCCGTTTGTCCTGTTTGTCGCGCCTCCTTCCACGAGTTACCACGAGTTGCCACACGACTTTACCCAAGTAAGGAAAACAAATTTGATTGGTCGTTATCGAGCAGGCGGGATATTCAATGTTTGGGGTGAGACCGAGCTCGGTGTGTGTATGTGTGTGTGTGCATGTGTGTTTAGCTAACGTAGCTAACTGTTAGCTAGTAGACTTGCTACGTTATAGCTTGCTAACGTAGCTAGCGAGGCTAAGTGATGGAGCGCAGGGATCCGGAGGAGGAGAGTGGAGTAGGGACGGAGGAGAGTTGTGTCGGTGGTGGCGGACGAGTCTCCTCGCTTTTCTCAGACAGCAACATGTTTGATTGACAGATGACGGATCCAATATCACTGGCTGATGAATCGTGAGCAACGTGACGCATAATTTGTGCGCCTGCATTATCCAATGTGAAAAAAAACTATCCACTTTCACCCCAGATTTACTGGAATATAGATTTTTGCACAAAGTTTGGGCTACATCGTCTGATAGATGAGTGATTACACTAATTTTGAGACCCATATTTGGGCTCAAAATCAATTTTCATTTCTGAATACCTTTAAAATGTCTGTGTCTTTAAGAAAGACCCCCAAAATCTTGACTCCAAACACCCATTTTTGGATTAGCCATAAAGTAGGCGGAGTCAAGCGCTGCCACAGAGGAGCAGCTCACTCTCAGCTTCTGAAACTTATTGATGACGTCCATCTTTATTTACAGTCTCTGGTTTTGAATTCTGATTTATGCATTTCAGAATAGTTTGTAAGATATGATAATCATAAAATGATCGACTTAAGATATTTGGTTATGGAAGTAGACCGTGCAAACTGCAGGAATCTAAAGCTAAATTAGATTTGATGTGGACGTCCCCACAGAGCAGTGGCTCCTCAGGGCATTTGTCCAGTCTGATCTACAGTAGGCTACACATGAGCTTTTAAGGAGTGGAACTGTATTTTCCAGCCATCCTCCTGTCTTTGAAAAGAAAAACACTCTCTCCCTCTGTGGGTTCTCTCTGTTTTCACTAGTTCACGTTGAGCAGCCAGACAAAAACAAATAAAGCAAAAAAGACTCACAGCAGTCTGTGTTGGGGATATCGGAAGCAGCTGGGGTCCTGCGCTGATTGGTTCGAGCGGTGAGAGAGGTTGTGCAAAGAACAAATAATCCTCAAGTCAGCATCTGGTGTTTTTTAACTCAGCTCTCATCGACATGTGTGCATGAGTGTGTGTGTGTGTGTGTTTTTAAACTGTGTTATTTGGTGGATCTTGTCCAAACAGGCTTCTGCTGCTGCTGCTGCTGCTTTGAGGAGACCCCAATGGTTCTGGTGTGACAGGCTCAGAGCTTGAGGAAACACAGAATCAGATAAAAAACAGGTTGTGCATGTCGTCCCTGCACGCAGCTACTCCACTTCCTCATACAAACAAACGCCGGCCACTGTTTGTATTATAATAACATCTAAAAAAAACACCTGAATGTCTCCCGGGAATTAGATTTCACCACCAAATGTTAGATGAGCACGGCTGATATGGAGTCATTTCTTCAAAAGAGAGACTTGCAGAGAGAATATACAGTATGGATCGACAGGGGAAGTGCGTGACAAAAGAAGCACAGAGAGCGTTAAGAGCGAATAGCGCGGCATGAACCAGAGCCCTAGACATACAGAGAGATCAAACAACAGGAAGATGGGATGCATAGCTATTCCTCTGGTGGTGGAATGAGAGAGAGTGTGATTATGAAAGAGAGGAGGGACTGAAAGCGGACACTCTCTACTCCATCTCCGTCCCCCTGGGGTGCAGCAGGAGACAGGGCGGTAATGCTGCCTCTGTCCTCTCCTTCCCCACCCCTCCTGCCTGTGCTGTCAGTGCCCCTCTCTCCCCCCCTCGCCCGCCTTTCAACCTGCGATTGGGGCGACAGACGCGGGGATTTAACTCCTCGGCGGCGAAGGCTCAGAGCAGATCTGTGGAAGGTGCTCGACGCCCTTCAAAAGGCTGCACTTCCTTCCAGAGGGAACGTGCGGAGGCTTTGATCAATATCCCCCCGTGTGAAGGCTGCAGACATGAAAGGTTAATGGCCATTTAACCCGGTGTCACCTCCACTGTCTTGGCTCGGTGCTAATGCCTTTGAAAACTTGACACAACCATCTCTATTACAGATCAACAGCTTTATCCATGTGTGTGTGTGTGTACACTTGTATAACCTACAGTACGTGCAACCAGAGGCCCCAGTTCAGAGTGCAGGCTCTTAAATGGTTCGTGTCACTGGACTTGAGCTGATTTTTCTCCAAGATTCACGGCCTTAATCTTCTTATATGAGGTCGCGACACGTGTTGAGGGCATCAGGGCTGCAAATGGTCTGTTAACGTGTCGTTTGCATTAAATATGGCCAACATTAAATGGTGTAATCTTAGAGCTGGAATCACAACCCCATGTAATTAGACTTTATGTCATTGGTGGAGGATTTAAGAAGAACTCTGGACATTTTGAGACATTTATTCTCAAGAGTGATATGTGATATGTTCACTTGGATGTGGAAGAAGAGGAAGATCAAGGGATGTTTCCTGCATCAACTCCTGTTTCCCACTGTCTTCTTAGTAAAATGAAACAGATCCCTGTTGTGTTCTACATATAAACATATTCATATATTTGTGTTTGAGGAACTCAGACACTCCAGATTGTTTGCTTGTATTTATGTTGGTGCAGTATTAGATAGAAAAAAATATATCAGATCTAAAAGCTTCATGATTTTACCTTCCATCTGTCCCACTTGCTGAAAAGTTAGAGGTAGTTTCCAAAATTCAAAGTTCTGCACCAGTGGTTGTGTTTTTTCCACTGATTAAAGGGGGACTTCAATGATTCAGTGGCAGGAGGACGAGCACAAAGCAGATTTAAAAAAGAATGATCAAAATTGAAACAGCAGTGGCCGAGATATTCTGACTTTTAATCCCTGGTATGTGTCAAGCTTCAAAAACGTTGGCTCCCGCACTGAGCCGTGCAATCCATCACGTCTGCATGAATATTTGTCACATTATTATAATGAGGTATTGCAAATCAATCTGCAGTTACACTGCAATACTAAGCAAAGACAATGTAACAGTGTCCAAAATTAATTCATGCTTTATCTTCACTGTGATGGATTACACAACTCAAACAAGTTTCACGAGTCGGCTAATTGGTTTTTCTTATCATGTGGAAGTGAATGGAAGCCAACGGTGGCCTGAAACGCTACGAAAAGTGTTGTTATTAAATAAAAATTGAAGATTTTGCTTTTGAAAATACACATGGTCTGAAACTAATGAGTTTCTTTAATGTGTAGGTGTTAATAATCATTGGAGCTTTGTTATGTTGAAAATCAAGTGTTTTAACCTTGTTAAAATCCACGTTGTGTGTCCGTGTGTGTATAGCCTTTGCACATATCATTAGTTAATGTGATGACTTATGGTACGTTCACACCAATAGCGTCATTATCATCTGCGGACGCACTGGCCGCCGGCCTGCTTTCAAGCAATGCTGCAGATGTGTCCATTCAGGCTCTCTCTTAATTTCTCCCGCTGTGAGAATCCTGGTCTGCAATTGGCTGCTGCTTCGGCGGAGATGCTGCTCATTTGCATAACAGTCGAGCTTCTCTCAACTTCAAATTGACGCTTTGGACTCTTGCATCGTGACGCTCGCCGCTGCCGATGCTCCGGACGCACGTCGACACCAACGTCCATTGAAAATGAATGGCTGCCAGCCGCAAGGGCGCTCCCGGCGGTTTCGGTGTGAACATACCATTAGTGTTCCACCTTGAACTGCAGTTAAGCCAATGGCAGGCTCTAAAAGATGGAAATTATGCTAGCTGTAATAAAAGATACTAAAGATACTCACTTTCCTGAAAGATGTTGACTGTGCCAACCATTCTGAAAAGATGCTAACTGCTCTAAAAGATGCTAACTACGATAACTGGTCTTATAACTCTGCTAGTTGCTGAGTTTAATCCAATAAACCCCTCAAACATGAGGCTGAGTCTCTCTGATGTTTCCTCCTCTAAACCTCTTGATGCTCCTTCACCTGTCGACCTGGAACAAGCCGTGATTGGGGGCGCGAGGTACGATGAGGCCTGATCCAGAGTTTCTCAGCCCCAAGTTTTCAGTTTTACGTGTGAAAATCACATTAAACAAAGTAATAATCACATCGGAGCATTTAGAGTGTGTGTTTGGCGAGAGAGAGAGAGAGAGATTTCTGCGGTGGGATTAAGGTCAGTGGCTCCATGTTGTTGTAACGTGCACTGGAATCTGGTTGTGGGTCTGTAAAAGGGAGTTTTGTGCAGTTTTCACATAGTAAAACACATGCAGCGTTGTTGGTGTGCACTGGGTCAAAGTTACTCCACCTCCTTCTCGAAAAAGGGAGGAGATCGGGGAAAAGTCGTAAAAAAGTTGACACGACAACACACAAACAACAACACAAAACTCTGCTGAACCTTTTAAAAGCCGGAGCGTCCTGCTTCTTTTCTGCTCTAATCGTCAGCACACCGGAGTCATTAGCCTCCACCACGAACCCCCCCTCCCTCCCCTCCTTCCCCTCCCTCGTCTCGCTCTCCATCTCTTCCTCCTTTGCTACTTCCTTTCAGGGTCTTCACAATGAAGCCATTTGCATCCCTCCAGGTTGCTACGATACTCGGCCACCCCAACTTGAAATGTTTTTTTTTCTTTTTTTTTGGCCTTTGCTTTGAAGGTGGATTTCAACAGGAAAACAGCTGCAGGAGAAGAAAAGGAAAGAAAAGAGGCAGTGTTAAATGTGTTGTTGTTGTTGTGCTCCTAATGTTGTGTCCATCTCAATCACGCTAACTGTTTTCCTTTATTGGTCATTTGGTGACATTTAAGAGTTTTTTTTTTTGTTAGCCTGCCTTTGTTTGTGTGCATGCTGGTCTATACAGCCTAATGAGGCTGTTAGCTGCTATCGACTCTCTGCCATATGTGCATGAACAAGTCGGGGAGCCTCCAGGCAGCGACTCTTCTCCTCCTCACCCCCCCTCTCTCTCATAATGGTTTGCGTTTTAGCTATGTCTGCAACATATGCACATATGCAACAAACGGAGAGTAAGAAAATTCCTGCTGCGACGCCACAGATTCCTCCACTGAAGACTTTTAAAGGCTTTAACTGCTTTAGCACACTCCATTTCACTGTTTTTTCCCCTCAGAAACCCGCTCTGTCACACATGACACCGTTTGCATCTTATTGTGGAGTTTATATTTCATCTGTTTGCAGAAACAAGTGAAGCAGCCAAAGGGTTTCTGAGAGAGCAGATAGAGAGCTGTCATGTTTCCGACAGAGCGGTCCCAACGGGGGAGTTGATGCGCCGGGGGGACGGGGAGGCATAAATGAAGTCATACCACAAACCCTCAAGCCTTATTACTGTACATTAGCGCTCCACTAAGTTTCTGTCCGCCTCGGCATCCTCTGGGATATTTCTGGCCTTTGAGGAAGCTCGACTGACGGCTGGCGAGGAGCGCTTTCCTCCCACCTCTGTCACCTCTGCTTGGCGGAGAGCCTCCTGAACTGGCGAGGCTGCTGCAGCCAAGGCTTAGCGCTAATTAGCCCCGTGGAAATAAAGACTTGAATTTTCACTTTTCACCGTGAGAGATTGTCGGCGCTAAATCAGGCTAATGCTAATGCGCTCAAGGGGAAGGGAGGGAGGAAAGGGGAGGTAGGGGTGTTTTGTGAGGGGTGTTTTATGCCTGTCCTTGGCTCGGCGTGGCGAGGTCCCGCTCCTTGCCAGGCGTGATAGTTTTTAGTGGTTCCTGCCAGGCGGTGCTCCCCTTCCCTCACCTTCCTGCCCCATCCATCTCATCCTGCCTCTGTCTGAAATTCAATTGACCTTTTGTTCCACCTCGCTAGTGAATGGGCCGGGCCTGCTCGACCAGTAGCCAAAGCCAGAGCTGCTCTCATACCTCTTTATTTGATCTGTCCTGCCGAGTCTGAGGGCTTTCATTACCTACCTAAACACCCACTGCATGCCCTCACCCCACCCCTCGCCTCCACTCCCACCACAGCTACATCCTCTTTTATCTCCAGTCGTGTCTCTTCACCGGTAAGGGGGCGAGTGCATTTCAGACACCGAGATGATATATTTTACAGTCAGGAGAAAACTTCTTCCCCTTCTTTTCCTCCTACACCTCCTCCTCGTGTTCTTGATTGTTATGGTGATTGGCTTTTATTTGTGCCGGCTTGCAGCACTTTCTCTCCTCTCCTTTTCCCTCAGAGGACTCTTTTTTTTTTTTTTTTTTTGCCTGACTTTGCAGAAGTGCTGATGTAGCTCTCACGTCGCTCAGGGCAGAGGAGCTAGAGCTGCATTGCTGTTGCTTGTGTGACGAGGAGGCCCGTCGTGACCGTGACCTGCCAATCACTGTGATCTCTGGGATGGACAAATTGATCCCAACGGCCTCATTCCAGCCTCTAATTACTTCTTTAAGTCAAACAAGCACAATTGTTTCAACTTTCCTTCATCCAACATCTCTTCCCCCCACCTCCTTCATCTCCGTTCCCAGTCAATTCCCCGGTCGCTCGCTTCTCTCATCATCACATGCTCCTGCACCTTGCCCCCTCGCTGCAGCGTCACAGTCATTAAATCTTTTCTGTCCCCTCTACACCCCCACGCACTCTTTTTCTTTCTCTTCTTCTTCTTCTTCTTCTTCGGCTCTAACCTCCGTACGGGTCTGCTGCACTGTGATACATACTAAAGACCGACTTCAGCAGCTATACAGCACCTCATGTGTGACCACTACCAATCAGAGCTCGCGGTCGTACAGCGTGGGCTCTGCTGACTGTCGGATTTGGCATCTGTTTGATTGGGCTTTTTTATTGGGTGGGTGGGAGAGTGTGTGTGGAGTGTGTTAGTCCTTCTAAGAGAGAGCACTGAAGTATAGCTACTTTGTATCTAGGCAGAGAAATTATATTGTCAAAAGTACAAAAATACTTACATGCAAACTGTAATGGGACTTATAATAGCCAGAGACGCAGTGCAGTTCCTCTCCTGACCACTAGAGTGAATCTCCCACAGTGAGTCACCTTCGATAGACTCCCATGTTAAAATGTCTATCTTTAAGACACACATTTATAGCAATTGGGGATGTGGTGTCACTTTGACTGACAGGTGGGCTGCCACAAACCAACACAAACGCCCATTTTTGGATTAGCCATAAAGTAGGCGGAGTCAGGCGCTGTCACAGTGGAGCAGCACTCTTCTCAGCTCACTTTGGAAAGCTAGAGCAGAAATAAACATGTTTACAGCCTGGTGAAGAAACAGTTAGTGCATCTACATCTAGGGGGGGTTAATTTTTATATAACAAACTTGTTTACTCTCAATTAATGCGTAAGTTATGCACAATTTAAAGCATAGCCAATTTCAGCTTGTATGCTTCCTACAAACCAACATCCACCAATTTCAAATCCTCAGCTCAACACATACTCGTCTTCTTTGTACATTCATATACAGGAGTTCGGTGGCAAAATGGGTCACAGTGAGCTTCAAAACTGCTCCTCAGACCAGCCTACATTTATCATTATTTACAGACTATGTCTGTACTTTGTGTTCTAAATCACAAGGATGCACATGGACCAAAAAGCCCTCAGGAACACTCACTCTGGCTGAGCAGCAACTTAATGGTGGTTGCTACAGGCAGAAATTGCAGATCACATGACGCCCTGGGCCTCTTCCCACAAAGCCTTTTTCCCATAATGACTCAACACAGAGGGATCTGCAGTTAAACAATGGAGAAAAGTACAGTATAATCACAGTTTTATCCATTAGGGCCTTTAAAAGTTTTTGAGAGTGTGTGCAGAGTCAGCCAGAGGAGCTGTCTAGTGCAAACACCCTCAAGGTCCCAGAATGCAGAAATAAGTTTCATTATGGAATAAATCGGGTGCATTTTGCAACACAGCCCAGGATTTACGTACATGTCCTGAGCAAGGGCACAATACACCACACATTTGTATTGACTGCAGATAAGGAGGGGGGGGGGGGCTGATGCATATTGGCACTGGCAACAATGTCACAATGCATAATTCAAAACTTTGGTATAGAAAGAAATTGGCGTAATGTGGTGTAAACAACTCAGGACATTTGTTAGCTTTCAAAGGCAAAAGTGCGTTTTGATGAGAGTGTGAATGTAAACAAGACTGTTTCGCTCACGCGGAGCCACAAAAAGCATCAATCTTTAATAAGCAGCCTGTGATGTGGTGACGGGCGGCGAGCGGCATTGTTCTGAGCAGAGAGGGAGCAGGTCACCACAGGACAGCCTGCTGAATGCTAAAGGCTGTGAGCCGCGTGCAGCTATTGTCATGGTCTCATTCCATCATTAACAAAGAGAACATAGTGATGCTAAAACAGGCTGTAGTGCCATTGTGCAGACTCCATTTACCCTGCTCCACAAAGGACCTGCAGAGGCTTTAACAGGCCGAATGCTTGTCGTGTCAGGTCTGGAATGAAGCACGGTAACGGCAACTACAAAGATAACATGTAATTACCATAATCAGGTGCTGTGACCTCAAGGGGGATTAGATGCAGCACTGGAGAAGTTTCATATACAGAAGTTTGCAGCTTCCGCCTACAGAGTGCGATTCATGGATTTATGTAAATATTTAGCATTTGCAGATGTAAAATGCGGCGATCTGTCACCGAACCTGCAAGTTTTCATGGCTCTAAAATATATCCAGTCAGGTTGCTGCAGCTTTCAAAAAAGGGAGTTCAGGTCCACGGCAGCAGGAGGGAGGATGCCCACAGCCGTAGCCACATTTCCCAGAGAGTCCTAGATATATATTTATATAAATATATATATATTTTTTTTTTACAAGCTTCCTAATGAGAGCTGTAAGAGAGCAGGAGCGGTGTAACCGAAAGTACGGAGGCACCACTCTGCCTTCAAATTTGATCAAGGTGTAGGAATGAAAAAGCGAGAGCAGGGGAGGAGTGTGCGAGCGCATGTGAGTCTCATATAATCGAGGGAAAAATGGAAGATTTTAAACAGGGACCATTTGAAAGGGAGAAGGCAGAGGGATGAGTCGAGAGAATTAAGGGGCTCAACCTTTAGTTTGGCCTTTGTGCTTCCGTCCGCTGTCGTCTCAGGTTGATTATGGATCGTGTGCGCTGGTCCTCTGGTCCTCGGCCCACTATAATTCACTCCTGAGTGTGTGGGTGTGTATTTACTGAGTAACCCCTCGACATTCCTCGTGAAGCGCCATGATAAAGGGAGACCGCAGCTGTGTCGAAGGCCAGAGAGATGCTCAAATATGTGCACGCAACTGTTAAGATCCAGCGCCTCATTTGCATCTGCAGAGCGCGCCGAAACCGCAGCATGTCCAAGTACATGTCAGAGCCTCTGCGTTAATGGGGGCCAACCATGTATTATTGACCTTGTAGTATGTTTCTCCTTGACAGAAAGAGCCATATGGTTGAGATGAGGGATCTCATGGGGGTTAAATCGGGTTAAAAAACAAGCACACTGAAGAATTCCTCCGAAGACTTCATGACCTTACGCCATATGTTATCGTGTGTGTCCGCAGGTTCCTCGTACTACGACAACGTGAGGCCGCTGGCGTACCCGGATTCAGATGCCGTCCTCATCTGTTTTGACATCAGCCGCCCAGAGACTTTGGACAGTGTCATAAAGAAGGTCAGTGCTTTATTATTTTATTCATTTATTTATTTATTTTTTCAAAATTTCATCTCCTCCTCTCCACAGATCAGCATTTAATATCAGTTATGACCCTGGAGAGAGAACCAACCGGAAAACATTACCCCGATCAGCATCTTGTCTCGTCTCAGATTTCTGTGCCAGCAGCAGCAGTAGCAGTTTGCACTTGCACAGCTCAACAATAGAGCAAAACAGCAGCGAGGTTGGAGCCTCCTGCTCCTTTATCTCATCAAAATGTCCATGGATACTTGACCCGCGTCCCTCTGAGGGACGGGAGGTCAAGGCCGGAGAATGAGAGGAGAGGCTTTGCAGCTGGGTGGCTCTGAGAGGAATATCAGATATGCTAATCAGCGACAGCAGCCACATCAAAGCCTGAACCTGCAAATGAGTCGTACTAGAAACGGCCTTTTCTGCAGCATTTATAATTCAAAAAATTATGCAGAAGAGTTGGTGAGACTTTAACATCTGCATGGTGGCCTGTGTTTCAGATGTTAGAGTTACAGGGACTGTGATGGAGTGGTGGCTCAGTGTGGTGCTGCGGTCACGGTTATATTTTATTTTCTTTTTTCACAGGCGGTGGCGCAGACTCTGAGCCACACACTGTGAAATACCTAGTGCCTATGTGGAGACACCCAGCTTAATTGGTTTTGTTTGCGTGCATGTGTGTCATGTAAAACAGGCCGGTGCCTTTCAGCGGCCTCTCATCTTGAAGCCATGTGTGTACGTACGCGTTCGCCTTTGAACAGAGCGGACGGGTTCCCACGGCCGGCGCGTTGACGTGTTTAGTGGTCTGAGGGGAGCCGCTAAAACGCTCGCGCTGACTTTGTAGATCTAACCCGGGACACCTTTTATTTTAACCCGCAAATAGCTCACAAGCCTCGCTGCACCGTGTCAACAGCAGAGCCGCCGTCAAGCTTTTTGGTTTTCCCATGAAAGGGGGGGTGGGGGGGGGTTGCCACGACCTTTGACCTGTAGCTGTCGCCTCGGTAATCTCTGAAACCCAGGGGCACATGGAAAACCTGTTGCACAATCACAATCCCAAATTAGACTCTTGACCTGTGGAGCCCGGCGGGTCACAGAGGTTTCTGGATGACAGCTGAGGGGAGGAGCGAGGGGTTAAACAATCAAAGCTTTCGATTGGATGTTATTGGCAGAATAGGGACAGGTTTGAAAGGTCAAAGGTTGTTTTCATCGTGACAGACGAATGGACAGACTGACATTCTGCGCACGGCATGTGGAGTATTTCAGGGCTGTCGGCTGCTGTGTGTGTCAGTGTGAGTGTGTGTGTGTGTGTGTGTGTGTGTGTAGAGAGAGACTATGTTGGTTCGTATGAGTCTCTGAAGTGACATTTAATCTCAGGGTGATTTTTAGGAGGAATACCACTCAACCTTTTCTGTCCAGAGCCAGAAATAGATTTATTGCGTGACGGATGTGTATCAGACACTGTAGGTCGTACAGAGACCTAAACCAAGTCGACATATTTTTCACATGACTATATAATAATAATGCTCTAATAATGATTTTTTACAGAGTTAATTAATAGCTCATTTGACAGATGAATTGATCGTCAACTCTTGATTTTCAGTCATTTCTTTCTCCTTGTTCCAGCTCATCAGTGGTGTGGATTTTTATTTGTCTCGTCTGAGAGTAAATTCAATATATTTGTCTTCTGGAGTCAAGGTCAGAGGAATTGAAGAGTCTGAAGTCGTCACCCTGCCCTGTAGAAATCAATGGATCTGCCTTGTTCACTGCTTTCTGACAATATACCAATCAGACAGTGTTTTCAGTAACAATAGTACCAGTTACGGTGTCTTAATTGCCTCCATTCGAACTTTTTGTTCAATTAACTTTATTAATCAATTATTTATTGTTTCTGTTACAGCTGTTTTGCCCTAGACAGTAAAAAATAAAAGGATGGATGTAGACAATGGGCCTGGGGGGGGGGGGGGGGGGGGGGCATACAGCTGCCCATATGATTTTTTTTTCCTAATTGCGGCCTGCAACAGTGCACTTACTGTAAGTGTTCACACTACACACAACTGTTTTTTTTCATATGTGATAATATGATGATATTTATGATGGCACACGTGAGAGTGTGGTCTCTCTGATAACAACCCAAAGAGCTGCATCTACTGCTGACGCAACTAAATATAGCCTAAATATAAATATAAAAATATAAACTAAATATAAGCCTTTTGTTTGTTTGTTTGTTTCATTCCTGCCGCAGTAGCGCCACTTCACTACTTAAGTTCTTTTTACGTTTGGAGTCCGGTGCTCCCTCCCAGATTTTCATTTGAGCATTTCAACTTTCTTTCTCACTTCACCTTCTCTGCTCAGTGCCTGTGGGTTCTGTGTGCACACGGCCCTGCAGTCTCATGCCCTTTTACGGGCATTGATGGGGCGGCTACCTATGCTAATCCTATGTTAATTAGACTCACCTGGCACACGCCCTCAACTTACGAGGAGATGGCATTCATCAATGTAGGAACACAGCTGCGAAAAATTCTGAGGCTTACGAACGCGTTGATGAATCTGACGTAGGGTTTTCTTAAGGAACCTCTTAAGAACAACTTAAGAAAGAATCTAAGAAGGTTCTTAAGAAGATATTGGTGAATGAGGCCCATTGTTACCTCACTTGTATGTTTTTTAATTGCAGTATGAAGATGCTCTGGTAGTACTTGACTCCGCCCCTTTTTGGGTTAGCAGTGAGTTAGGCAAAGACATGGGATTTCAGTGCATGTCCGGTTTATTATGTGTTAGCATTGCTAGCACAGCTGGGTTTCTCGGGCATCACGCTCAAAAACTAATCTGTTGAATCTGTCTTTTAATCTGCCAATTAAATACATGACAAGTGGGATGATCTGTTTGACACATAGCTGTCACTCAACTCAATGGAGCCACGCCCCCAATTTTTTATAACTTAAAACTAAAACAGGTGAATTATAAAAGTATATCTTGTGCACAGAAGGGGGAATGTTTTTTTTACTAGGCTGTAAACATGTTGATTTCTTATATTATTGTTGTAAAGTTATACATTTTAACATCAGGTTATGTTGGAGACTCACTCTAGTGGTCAGGAGAGGAACTGCAGCTTTTGTCAAAACTTCAGTGTCTCTGTGACCACTCAGCAGAACAAATGTCTGAGCATTAATCTCCTCTAAACTCATATTTGGCACGGTAACTGATGTGTCTCTGTGATCGATGTCCCCACAGTGGCAGGGGGAGACGCAGGAGTTCTGTCCCAACGCCAAAGTGGTGCTGGTCGGCTGCAAACTGGACATGAGGACGGACGTCAACACCCTGAGGGAACTCTCCAAGCAGCGGCTCATCCCCGTCACCCATGAACAGGTGAGGACATGGACGTGATAGATAAAACTGAGGAGAGGAGAGGAGGGAGGGACGGAGGGACGGAGGGACAGAAGGAGGTAAATAATGGGAGAGGGACGGGGACGGTGCTGAGGGAGGAAAGACCGATTTGAAAACAACAACGGATGCAGAAAATAAATTAGAAAGCAATCCAGCGATAATATGTGATTTTTCCATCTTGGATCAGCAGCAGCAGCAGCAACAGCAGCAGCAGCAGCAGCAATAGCGGCGGTGGCGCTGCCTCCATAGTGGGGGGGTCCCGCAGGAAGTGAGTGTGAGGAGGCTCATGCAACACAATCTACTGTACCACGGCAGCATAAGAGCTGTGTGCAGCCCCCCAGGGACACGTTGCTGGGCTTGGCATTTTGACTGAAACTTGCTGACAAGCGGAGTTAGGCTGGTTTGTCCAGGGATGCTTTTTTTTTTTTTTTTTTGCCCTGGAATGAAACTATAACTATCCTGCCCTCCCTATAAACATTAGGTGTTTAGATTGGCTGATAGCGAAACTGTCCTCCAAAGACAACTTAGACTTCCTGGTTCAAGCCGTTTATTAAAGTTACTGTAAAACAAATAAATAGACAAAAAGAAAAAAAGGATCTCAATCATAAAACATGTTAAATCTATCACTATACAGCTTGAAACAAGGTTTTACTACTTACAATACAGCTAGTATAGCCGATGTTAATCTGGCCCTCTGCGTTGTGTGTCGGTATGAACTGCCTCAGTCTCCCGCACAGCAGGCAACGATGCAAACCATTGTGCCAAGAGGTCAATGACCACTTGGCCATTAGGTTTGTACGTCCTTTACGGACCCTCCATTACACTAGCATCGGTGGTTGCATCGGGCAGCATTTGAAGGCTGATTACGTCACAGCGTTACAACAAGGCCTGTCCCAATTCAAAGAGCTGAGGAACTGATAGAAGTGTGAAAAATTGCGCCATTTTCAAATGTTTAACATTAGGATCATGATTGCGTTCAGAGGCAACTGGGAAATGCTCAGAGGGCTGGACCTATAGTATGGCTGACATGGCCGTCAGAGGCGCCTCCGAAGCCGTTGCCTCTGTAGACTGTGTATAGGCTGAGACCTCTGAAGGACCCAGCTGCTGAACTGGGACACAGCTAGAAAATACTAAAGAAAAGGTCCGCTAGCTTGATGCTAACATACATTGAAAACACTGTACACAAGCTATCAAAAAATAGCATTGCGATCGCGGTGATTTCAAACCAACAAACAAACGTTTAATTCACCATTCACCAGGTTATATTTTCTTCACTCTGTTGAAAATGATTGTAAATGCTTACCGTTACTTCTGTCTGCTTCAAACCGGAAATCGTGAAACAACTCGATCTACAGTAAACTGCCACAACACTGCCACCACCAGGTGCAAATGTCAGAGGAAGGAAGCAGCCACAGAAACATTAGTGCAGATTTAGGAGGTTTTCAAAACGCAGGATGAAAAAAACAGCTGCTGATGAATGAGTGAGGCCTTTTATCGTGTGCCGCCATGACCTCTAAACCAAGGGGACGGGGCGGAGGAGGGTGATGATAAACTGTTGTGTAAATCTGTGAATTTTAATCAGCTTTCAGCGTGTTCCTTTCGTGCTCTCTGCGTGTTGAACACACAAAAGGTGGAGGGGCTTTTTCTAACCAAAACACAAAAGCCCTCACAACAAAGGAGCCCTTTTTCATTTTTTTTTTTTTTTTTTTTCTCCCCTCCACCGCCGCTGCTGCTGCTGTCTGAGAGCTCGCCGCCGCCGAGGGCTCGAGCCTCTGAAAAACAGTCAGTTCATGTAAATAAGCTACATAAACAAAAGATGGAGAGAGAGGGGGAAAAAAAAACCCACAGCAGTGTTAATGTAAAATAGCCGGGGACCATTTGCGGCCGGCCCGACATTACACCCCATTGTTTCTGCTCAGCGCTTTGGCCGGAGACCGTTGCAGCTTCTGTTTGTGCCTCGGACCGAATGTGTGTCACACAGCAGATGCCAAAGCTTCACATTAAACACTGTGCAGCTCTAATCCAATAGCCCGTGTCGTTATCCTGTTGTTGATCTTAAATTGAATTCCAACACAGCTGAGGAGTTGCTGCTGCCTGCGACTGACCACCGCGTGAACTCCACACATTTCCGCACTAATCTGCCCGGGCTTTTTTTTCCCCTCTTGTCACGACAATCTCTACCTTTGGTTAGGTCAGTCCCCCACATCCCCCCTCCTTCCTCTCCCCCTCCCTCAACCCCCTCTCCCCTCCGAATCTAAATCTGTCATTCCACCTAATGAGGACCTCATTGCCTCTTATATGTGACTCAGTTTGCAGCCGTGATAAAAATCAAACCTCGTCACACCGAGGGATGAAACGCTCTCTGTGTGCTGCAGAGCGTGGAAGAGTTCAGGGTCAGAGGTCGTCTGTGCATGTTCAGATCCTGCCTGCATGTGTGTGTGTGTGTGTGTTGTTTTCAAGTCAGATCATGAAATGAGTGAAGAAATAGAGTACGGTGGCCCTGAGAATCAAGTCTTAGTTTTTAGTTTATTTATTTATTTCATTCATTTATCGAGCATAAAAACAAAAAATAAAATAAAACTCATAAAAAACAATGACAATACTGTAACTCTTGAATGAAAGGGGGCAGAAAGAAGCAAACTTATATTCTCTACCCCTTGCTACAAAGAATTAATTCACAAATTAGATAATACCTACATCACACAAGTCAAGTCAGGGCAAACCTTCTCTCCAGAGAGACGAGCAGCACTCGGCCACTGGCATGAGGAAGGAAAAAGTTCCTTTAAAGATGCAGAAGCAGATTCAGGGTGGGCGGGGCCATCTGCCTCAACCAGCTGGGTTGGCCACGAAGAGATAGATAGACAGAGAGAGAGAAATCATGCAATAATAATAATATTTTTAATGATAATGGTGATTGTAGCAGCAGCAACAACAATGTTGAGCTAATGAGGTAACTGTGATACAAGCAGGCTACTGTTGAAAAATAATAATAGTCATTATTATCATTATTGTTAATTATACTATAATTTAGCAGCAGGTGTTAGGCAGGATCATACATGCAGGAGGAGGTTCACACAAACACACAAATTATTCACAAAACATGAATAAATTCAGAAACGTCCTCATCAGTTCGACATCACACGATCTGCAAACGCTCACAACACAACCAAACTTTACCTGCCGACAGGAGCTATGGATGCAAATAAGCCTCTCTTTTTTGCATCAATCCAGCAGGTTTACATGGTGTATATTGTCCTACTGTTAATAAACATGCAAAATACTCAAATAAATCTAAACATATAGCACAGAAGTGTTTGCATGGGTGAATCACACTCATTTTATATTTTTAACTTCAAAAAGTCAACAACAAGCAGGTGCACCAACTTTCAGTTTACTGTATCTGGTTGGTGTTGAGGATTTTAGCAGCACTGATGAAGATGTTTTATTTGCATGTGTTTTTTAAAGCTTGCAGGCGAGGCTGTACTGTGCAGTCATGAAGAGAAAGGGGCCGAGGGATTTTTGAAATTAAATTTGCTTCTGATTTGATCTCGAGCAAACAATTTACGATCTCAATTAAGTGTGGATATTGTTACATCACTCAGGGGTGAGCTGTGGAGCCGGAGGAGTTCAGTGTCTTCTCTCTAAATAGCTGCATAGAGCATGTCAACACTCGGCCCGCGGGCTGTGTGTGTGCTGCTCTACAGACAGAGAGAGAGACAGAAGAGTTGGAGCTTCTACATTATTCATGCTCCTCAGATGGAGGAGCTTCATTTGTCTCCAGACATGTTTAGATCATTGACATTCAGTCTACAGCCTGGATCAGCATCTCTGTCTCAGGGCATTCAGTCGGTTCACGGTCGGAGCTTGTAGCAGCTGCTCCGGCCGAGGCACAGGGAACAATTTCATGTTTTTTACTGTATGTGAAGAGCTTGAAGTGAGGAGAAACCTCTGGTGTCACTCAAAACCTGCAGATACAAGAGGCGTGAGAGAGCAGAGGCATTGTTGTGTCATGGTCAGGAGGACGAAACCAGTGAAAAGAAAAATACTTTGTGTACAATGTTGATAAAACTTGCACTTCCAAACTAAACTCCTCGTCTCTCTGTGTGTCTGTCTCTTCGTGTGCAGGGCAGCACGATAGCTCGACAGATCGGGGCCGTGGCCTACGTGGAGTGCACCTCCAAGGTTTCTGAGAACAGCGTGCGAGACGTGTTCCACATCACCACGTTGGCGTCGGTGCGGCGGACGCACAAGCCGCAGCTCAAGCGCAGCAGCTCCCGCAGAGGCCTGAAGAGAGTTTCACAGCTGCCGCTGCCGCCGCTGCCGGGTCGGACTGAGCAAATGGACCAGGCCCCGGCCATGAGGAAGGACCGAGCCAAGAGCTGTGTGCTCATGTAGAGACTCGTTATTATGAATATATATATATGTATATACATAAACACAGAAATATATAAACAGAGGAAGTCTATTTATTGTTTTTTTTTTTTTGTTTTTTTCCTCATATTTTCATTTTTTGCACTGCACAGGAGAGAGGAAAAAAGAGCCGCGCTGTGAAAACAAATGCTTTGGATTTTTTTCTTTTTGTTGCCTGTGTGCAGATTTTTTTTTATCTTTTTTTAAAGCTGTTTACATATTTGTGTTATTTTTTTTTCAAATGGTGGCAAATTGGACACAAGGCAGCTGGTAAAGAGGAAGTGGACGGAGCTTCCTGTGGCGGCGCTGATAATAAGAGGATGAAGCGAGGAGGAGGAGGAGGAGGAGTGCAGTGTGTGTGAGGAGAGGACGCCTTGTTGACGAGCGGACGTGAGGACTAATTGTCTGGACGCACAGTCTGAAGTTGCCTCTGTTGCCATGTTTGAGAGGAAAACTCGTATGTGCAGTCACGCATGAAAAAAAAAAGGGATTAATAGGTGAACGACGGCTCGAACCAAAACAGGAGGACCTGGAAATGAGATTCAATGATGCTGTCTTGATCGACGGTGGAAGGTGTGTGTGTGTGTGATTGAGTGTGTGTGAGCGTTACCACCACAAGTGCATTTCAAGGAAAAGAGAGAGAGAGAGAACGAGAGAGAGAGAAAAAAGAGAAGTCACAACATATCTGATTTTATTTTTTGCTCATTTTTAACACCATTTTTCTCAGTCGTGTCAGTTTGATTCACTGAAGTGAACGCTGTTGTCACTATTTTAAAAAGATGTTTTCTTTGTGGGAAATAAAGTGGTAAAACGTTAGGGCTACTTTTTGTTGTACTTTCACTAAAACTAAATGAAAAAATAAAAAAATAAAGCAGCAGCTTGACTGAACAGGGAGAAGAACCTTTTTCTGGCTCGAGTTTCCTTCCTGTGATTATTATTACAGACGTGAAGCAACTGTCTCATTAGCCTCAGACAGAGCAAATGAATCGTTTTAATATTTTCTCTTCAGCTTCCCATCCACTTCCTTCCCTCTTCAGAGGCTATATCTGTAAATAAATGATAATAATAATTATTCCCTCCCCTGCATTAACCTCTTAACACCCACTGGCCTGTGGGTCATGCAGCTTCTAATTAACCCTCCAGGGTCCACAATCCCGCCGGCAGGATCAGATCAGGTGATGTATTCAAATCGCTCTAAGAGAAATATGAGCAATGATATCAATTCCACCTGAAAGTGCAGATTTGAAACTCTCTTCTAGTTTTTGTTTGACATTGATAGACCGTGTAAAACTGGAGATATGATATGTTTTAATCAGGTCATATTTGTCATTTTTACAAAACAGAAAAAAAGGGATGGAATCTGTGTATTTTGGGTCCAATATATTGAAACAGTTGGTTAAAGGGAATACAGGTGAAGTTGTGCTGGAAAAAAAGATACCAAACATGGGGATGGTCAACATTTTTTTATATTATGTGGTACTATATATCTATTTATCAAAAGTAGCCTAATAAAAAATGGCCAAAACAGGCTCAGACCCTTAAAGGGATAGTTCAACATTTTGGCAAATTGGCCCATTGTCATAATCCCTATAGTCATAGCAGTAAGTTCGTTACCTTTAATTGTCGGTGCAAGCTATTTTTAGAACGGCGGAGCAGAGCCGCGAGCTGCTCAGAGCTACGCTACGGAGGCTAATGGGATTTCCTGGTTTCCCTCATCAAACTCATCAAATACACAATCCAACCACTCCAAAACGCTCTCATGGACAGTCGTTTTCTCTGTATTTACCTCGAAAACAACGCTGTCTTGTAACGTTCCGTTATTATCTCATAGCGTGGTGAATGTGCAGGTCACAACTTGTCCACCAGAGCGTTGTGGAGTTGTTGGATTGTGTATTTGATGAGTTTGATGAGGGAAACCAAGAAATCCCATGAGCCTCCGTAGCGTAGCTCTGAGCAGCTGGCCACTCTGCTCCGCCGTTCTAAAAACAGCTTGCACCGACAATTAAAGGTAACGAACCTACTGCTATGACTATAGGGATTATGGCAATGGGCCAATTTGCCAAAATGTTGACTATCTCTTTAAGGGTTAACTGGATGTTAAGGGGTTAACGTGTCCCTGTGTTGCCCTGCCAGTCAAACAGAGCAGAGTCATGTGTGCACTTCACTGACCTCTCAGCTGGTGAAAACTAAATTGAACAGAAAGGTGTTTTTGTGGCGGCGGACTTCATGTCGTGTCTGTAACTTCTCGTCTGGAGAGTGCGACAGGTGACCTCTTTCACCCATAGAGATTTATTTCAGTGTCCAGTTGCCCCACCCCCTCCTCGCTTTACTCCCCCACTGCCTCCTCAAACAGCCCAGTGGTCATGCAGACTCTGAGTCTCAGTCGGCACAACTCTGTCTTGGACTGTTGGTGCAGTTGGCAAAGCTGCAGCTTCCTGACAGCGTTTTTTTAAAGATGGAGGTGAGAGCGGACAGGCCTCATCTACTGCAAGTCAAAACACTGTCGGCAGCTAAAAGCTTTACCTTTATCACTGTCAGTGTTGTCTGACAACTTAACTGTTGTTACATCCCAGCTGGAGGAGATGAGGAGAGAAACAAAGCGAGACAGTCGGCTACAGAAAGGAGTGTGTGAGGAGGAGGAGGAAGGAGAGCTGAAGAAATATTACACTAAACTTAAAAAGCTGCATCACCGGGAAACCAATCATCAGGTCCTGTAGGAACGACAGAGGCCGCGACTCGTTCTCTCACAGACAAAGGAAACTGTCGAATGGGACTCACAGCAAAGAACTAATCCAAACGTCCACAGAAACAATAGATTTAAAAAATCAATGGCAAAAAATCTGTGATAGGAATTACATATCTGAAAAAGAGGACGGAGAAACTTCTCCCTTTTTCCTCAATCAAAGATTTACTGTTTGATGCTGTAATATTTTGTTCTAATATTCCCTTTTTCAACACCGTAGAGGGATTTCTATATGGTGGCCATGCAAAGACTGAACACAACAGGAGAGTTTTGAGGCAAAAAAGTGATGGACTCAGTGGGATTTCTACGATGGCCCAGAGAACTCAATGCACTGCAACTTGCACATATGCAACAACTCACAACACAATAGGAGTGATTCCAGGGAGGCAAAAAAAAAAGTGTGATATAGAATAAATTCACCTTAAAGGGAACATATTATGGAAATATCACTTTTTGAAGGCTCTTTAACATATATCTGGGTGTTTGTCTTGCCTTCCAGCCCCCAAAATGTGAAAATTGTATTTGCAGGCTCCCTAGGTTAAAATCTATGTGGTTTTACGAGCTGTTCCCTCAGTGATGTAACTAGGATTCAAATTTGCATAATACCACCCCTACCTTGGACCAGTAGAAGGGGGCGAGGCAAGCAGTGGCTCATTTGCATTTAAAGGGACAGGCACTGAAACCAGCTGTTTAGAGAGGATGAAAAGAGCTGTGATGTTTGATCCTTGGGGTATTTTGTCACTGACATGTCTTTAGGACACATGGGAACTATTTTAATTTGTGGAAAAGGGGAATAATATGTCTCCTTTAACACTTTGTCTTCATAACTACATAAATAAAGCAGTATTGAACAAATACGTGTCCAAGTCAGGTCAATATGTCACCCTTCGACAACAAAATCGAGCTCCAGGAAGTGATTTTAATGGAATAATTGTTGTAATAATATGAGTTCAAAAAGTCGTGATTCAGGCTGGTCACAACAAGTTTGCAAACTTAGAGCTTCGTTACTTTACCGTCCGTTCATCCATTCATCCTGAAACCCACTCTCTCAGATTTGACCCTGTGTATTACCAGAGTCCATTCATCTGACTCTCTCCCTCTCCCTTTGCAGCTGACCTGAGAGTTTAAATTCTCTCCATCTCATCAACTCTGTTCAAAGTAGAAATGATATCAAAGCTTTTTCTTTTTTTGGGGGGCTCTTTTACAGTTTAAACACACACACACGGCTCTTCATCATCATCCCTTCACGCTCTGCACTCGTAACGAGCCGCCGTGAGTTCAGGTTCGTGTGGCCCATTCACATTGGTAACTGGTATCATCACAGCGCTCGGTGCTCTCAGCGAACTGATCTGAGTTCAGCTAACCACCCGTTTCATCACCAGCCAGCTTTACCTCCTCTGTGATGCGTTCATGGACCGAGCAGGTCAACAGTTTGTCATCCACGTCCACTGGTTCTTCTCCTTCTTCTTCTCCTCAGGTGTTTGTTTGTTCTTCTCTGAGGAGTAGGTTTTTTCCATTTTCGGTTCAGAAGGAAATGATTACAGCAGCAGGTTTCTCACTTTTACTTTCAGCGCAGGAGAAAATGACTGTGGTAAAGATAATGATTTCCTTTCATTTTCTTCTTACCCTCTTCACCCGCCTCACTTCCTGTCGTCTTGTCTTTATCCTTTTTCCTTTACTGTGAATATTTTGATTTGCTAAATTTAATCTTTACTCTCCTTCCAGAAATCGGGGCATCTATGTGTCTCTTCCGTTTCCATATTTGAAAATGTTATTTTAGAGTAAATATCCTGCATCCCGACCCGACTCCCAGAAGATTGTTAACTTCCTTCTTAAAGAGAGAAAAAAGCAACCACAACAGAGAAAAAAACAACCAGACTTTTAAGTTCCCCTTTAACCTTCACAGTCTTTTAAGGGGACATAATGGAAATATCACTTTTTGAAGGCCCTTTAACATATATCTGGGTGTTTTTCTCACCTTTTGGCCCCCAAAAATGCGAGAATTGACAAAAATTTTTTTAATTTTCAGGCTCCTGAGGTTGAAATCCACGTGGTTTTACAAACTGTTCCCTCAGCTGTCTGGCAATGATGTCATTAGTTTCTGAATTTGCATAACACCACCCCTACCTGGTACCAGTAGAAGGGGCGGGGCAAGCAGTGGTTCATTTGCATTTAAAGGGACAGGCACTGAAACCAGCCGTTCTGAACAGGGCTGTTTAGAGAGGATGAAAAGAGCTGTGATGTTTGATCCTTGGGGTATTTTGACCAAAGCATGTCACAGACATGTCTTTAAGACACCTGGGGACTATTTTAATTTGTGGGAAAGGGGCAGAATATGTCTCCTTTAATATTGCTGCTGTCCTCCTCCTGTGATATTTACACCAGTTGATCAATGGAGTCCGGGTTGAGAGACGTCTTCCTCCTTCCTGGTCCAACAGATCATGTAGAGACATTTTCATTCTCCTCCGACATCAAATCCAACAAATTTCATTCTTCTGCGGGAGGCGTTTCAACTCTCTGCAGCCTGAACCCCGCGTCTCAAATATTTGCTCTGTTCCTCTAAAAACATCAGTAAGATTTGAAAGAAAAAAAGAAAAAAGTCTAAAAAGCAAACATCACTCTGCTTAAACTGCTCACAACTCCTGCAGCCTGTGTGACATTTGTGGACAGACGAGCGACGACAAACAAGGTAGGTAGCAAGGTAAACAGGTTGGTCATTGCCATGGTAACAAAAGGCTAAATTAATACATCTCTATGAGGAGGGAAAAATATGAGCGGCGGGCGGCGCTGGATCTGGTTGTGTGTGTTTTTCATTGGAGTCTATTATAACTGCTGCGAAGCTAAAACCCTCAGAGCTCTGAGGCCCGGGAGGAAGCGACTGCTTGATATTCAGAGGATTTTCACTGGTGCAGAAAAAGAGAAATGGGAAATATTTCTACTTCTTTTTTTTTCTGTTTTGGATGGACACAGGAGTCACAGAGGAGCAGGAGAAAGGTGTTGCCCAGGGCAGGAAATGAGCGGTGGAAATGAGGTCGGCCCCCACAGTGGGGGCACGAGGCCCGCTGCGCCCCTACAGTTCAGACTGACACTTAAGAGGATTAGTCTTGTGGTTCTAGTGTGTGTGTGTGTTTGTTTGTGTCTATGTATACATGTGTGTTTGTTTGTGGGCATCTCCATGCAACCCCCCCATCAGGCTGCATATCCATCAGATGGAGCAGTCATCCGGACGTGCACACATCTCGCACGCCGAGGCGAGGATGGAGAGACCAATCAGCTGCTGCTTTGTTTTGTGAATTAGTCCCAGTACCTGAGTTTATCTGGACCATCTCCTCCTCCTCCTCCCCCTCCTCCTCCTCTTCTTCCTCTTCCTCTTCCTCCCACTCACAGGCAGCTTTATTATTACCGCAGGATGTCGAGCCTCGATTTCAGCAATCTGATCAGCCATTTGCCCTTTACCAGCCGAGACGCCAGGAGGATTAGAAGTACCTTTGTGGGTTCACGCTCTGTTTCTGCATTCTTGACTTTCCTCCTCCCCTCCTCCTCCTCCTCCCTCCCCCCCGTCTCTCCCTCTCTCTCTCTCTTCGCTGCTGTTCCAAGTAGCTCTGACAAGCAACAGAGAGCCCAGTCATCTTATCCAGATGACGTCATGTGCACAGGAAGTGCATAGTCGCAACCGTTCCTGGCTAATTACTACAATTTGCAGACGGCGGTGGGAGGAGGAGGGGGGGGTTGTGTCCCCAGAAATGGCAGAGAGAGAGAGAGAGTAAGAGAAAGAGAGTGAGAGAGAGAGTGAAAGAGAGGGAGATTGACAGAGACAGTCAGAGGAGGAGGTGATGGAGAGCGAGGGAGACAGACAGAGATGGTGCTCGGTCTGCCCGCTGACAAAAGGCTACAGAGCAGAGGCACAAATTGCATACAGTCATGAGAGGATTTGTAATGAGAAGCAGTGTGTGCGACCACGCTGAACACACACACACACACACACACACACACACACACACACACACACACACACACACACACACACACACACACACACACACACACACACACACACACACACACACACACACACACACGCACACACACACAGGAAGTCAACAGAGATTGTTGGAATTCCACATTCATTGTGCAGGAATTGACCATCAGCGTTCACAGCGTTGCACGAGAAAACGCTCTCGACAGCATATTAATCTGACGACCTTTCCCCACTCACTTCCCACGATTTCTAACTTTATCGTTTCCCCCTTTTTGCTCGACAAAGTGCATGATGGAGACCAACCTGGGCCTCGATCCCCCCTACACTCCCCCCCACTCCCCCTCTAAGGTGTTTCGGCTGCAAAAAAAAAACAAAAAAACACTGTGACTGTGGAGATTAATTAGCCCACGGTTTGCTGCTTTCTGCACCAAAGTGCTACTAATTAAAATGTGAGTGCGACTGTATCTGTATACGTCTGTGTGACTGGCTGTACATGAGGGAGCTGCTGCGTAGTAGGATAAAGAAAATATACACTTTATGTCTTTTAACACAAGGAGGGGGAAGGAGGATTGACTGATGGGAGAAGTTATTGATATTACTGAAGGTTGTGTTATGTTTTTTTTTTTCCGTCATGTGTTTTCAGATGGATGCACACATATTTCCCTGAGGGATTAGAGGTTGCGTATATGAGCTGCTGCCTGTGTGACTGAGCTGAGCGAGGGGAGGTCTGATAAGATGAAAAAGATGAGAGGGTTCGGGCTGCGATATTCAGTCTCCTGCAGTACTTGAGTTTTTAAATTGGAGTCCACAGCCCCGATAGACATCTCTGGAGGGCGTCCACAGAAAAGTAAAACAGCTTTTTTTATTTTTTTATCTGTGATTGGAGGGGGACAAATTTTGTGTATTTATCAAAAGGGGGTTCGTGTGGCCAGGGTCAGATGAAATTAGACGAGCCAAGGTTTTTCTTTTGAAGACAGACAACAAAGGAAGCTGCTGCCACCTGATTCCTGCTAGTTAGTTATTAGCTTTTACACCACAAGTGTGTGAAATATCTGAAATGTCCAGAGTAGATGGATTTTGATGATTGTTTTTCTGAACTTTCATGATTGAGAGGATGAATCCTGTTGACCCTTGGTTGTCCTCTGACCTGTCCTCTACCGCCACCATGAGGTCGACCTTGAAAAACCCTCAACAACTCTTGGAAGAATTGGCAGGAAATTTGGTGAAAATATCCAAAAAATGAAGGTCAGTGACTCCAAAAGTCAAAATAATCTTATTTCTGACTCACTTCTCCGAAGAGGAAACATAATGGAGGTCAAGAGAAGACATGAAGGAGAAAGTCCGACATACACCAAGCTTTATTCATAACACATCCTCCTTTTTCTAACCACCAAAACTAAACAAGCAGGACTGAAATGTTGAATTAACTTCACATGACAGAAATACACAAGTGGTGAAAATAGAGCCAAATAAAAACAATGAAAAATAAAAATAAGGAAATGGATCCAAATGACAAGTTAAAGGAATAGTTCACCAAAAAATGAAATTCACCCTCATGTTGATGAATATTCCGGAGTAGTTTTTCATTCCTCAAAGTGCATCTGGAGACCCGGGAGTCCGGTTCGTAGTCCAACGAAAACTTTATATGAGATTAATAGGGCCCGACAAAAAACGTCCATATACACAAAAACCATTTAATATCCCTCCACACTGCTCGTCCACTATCCAAGTGTCCTGAAGGGATATAGTCCAGAGTTTAACCGAAACAACGTCATTGAGTCCGGTCACGTCCACGTGCATCGTGTGAACGTGAGAGTAGGCTATTCTCCGGAAGATTCATCAGCATGAGGGTGAGTCACTAATGATTGCATTTCATTTTTTGGTGAACTATTCCTTTAAGCGGAGAACTTTCAATTTTGAACCCTTGATAAACAACAGAAGGAGATTTAACAAAATGTATTTTGTTATGATAAAACTGGTTTTATCCACTAGAAATTCGGTTTTCTTCTTCTTCATGACGACCCCCAACTGGACAAATTCTGATGTGAAGAAGTTCACATTAATTGATTTATTGGTATTCAGTCGATCAGACCAGGATTCACATGTTTTTTGGATCATGCTCTGTCGAGGTGAAGCTTACAGCGCTGTGTTGTGTGGGACGGCGTTTTCTCTGTTTGGTTCCTTCTGCTTCCTAACCTCTCTGCATCGCCAACATATAGTACAAAACGACAGTTGTGGTTGCCAGGGGGATGGACCCTAACGACGGTGCCGATCCTCTGAGGATGAGCTTGACATTTGTCAGAGGCTCAATTCATCTCATGTCTCAACAATTATTGGATGGATTTCAGTTAAATCCAGTACATAAATTCGAATTCAACTCCTCCATCATTTTCATCAAAGTTTTATTTTCTCCATCACACGTTGGTTTTATGAGCACAATTAAGCTTCCACGCCGACGACGTGCTAAGTTACAATTGTGAACACGATTAACATTCAACGTGTTCAACATCAGCCTGTTATAGCGTTAGCGCATTGTGAGCATAATGGTATGCTAATGTTAGTATTTAGCTCGGAGGCCCACTGTGCCTGAGTGCATCCCCTCAGAGCCACCGGAGGCTCTCTCTCCCGGTCTCGTTAGCTTGCAGCAGTTACATTACAGGCTCCACCTGCCAGCGGATAATTACCTGGTTAAAAAAAACCTACAGCAGCGAGATGCAATTGAAGCACTTTGTCAGCTTGAAAATATTCATTCATCCGTCCATTAGCAATAATGCTTTATCCGTTTAGGGTCATGAAGGAGGCTGGAGATGATCCCAGCTGACTTCCCCGCCCTGGGCAGGACGCCATGAGGGGCCAACAGGCATTCACACCCATCAACCTGTTCCTGCAGCACCGCTCCCCTCCAGATCCTTATTGTTCATCAGTTTGCCTACCTCAATTAATATTTTACAACAACACAAATGTATAAGGTTGCATGCAGTGTGGTGCTTTTCTTTTCTATCATTACTGTATGTGTTCTACAGTAGGCCTACGTGCAATATGTGTTATTGGCACTTTCCGTTTTTATGTTTTTGTGTTATGTTGCTTGTATCTGTGGTGCTGTGGAAGCAGGATATGAAATGTATACAGCACTGGGAGTCCAAGACAAATTTCCCAATGGGGACAATAAAGTGTATCGTACTGTATAGTACCGTATCATATCATACCGTACTGTGTCATGTCATGCCATACCGTACTGTGTTGTACTGTATCGTATTGTATTGTACTGTACCGTAAAACAGAAACAGGATCAGCTTCTTTCTCTCTGACAAATCAACACTAATAGAATAGAATAGAATAGCTTTATTGTCATTGCACTGCTCTTAGTACAACAAAATTTAAATTGCAAATTTCCAAGGGTTCAAAAGTATAAAACATAATATGCATAATACAACAGTACTACGACGTATAAAACACAATAAAAGACAATAAATAAGTAATAACACTCCAGTCTATGGCACATACCAGCCACCTCACCTTCCCCTTTTTCTAATAATCCCTTTTTCTTAGCCTGTTGGTTCCTAATACTGTAGCTTCAACTTTCAACTGTCTCTTCATCATTTGTTTTGCTCACAGTGGGTCAATAACTCCCATCATCCCCCTCTCCTGCCCTCGGTCACCTGGGCTCAGTCTGTTGGTTGCAGCTGGTTACACAGCGGCACGTTGGGGAGATGACCTTTTAATTGTTCGCTGTTTGACCAGGCAGCAGCAGCCGGGGGTTTTGGTGCCTTAATAAAGGTCACGTCACTGTCAACCGCTGAGGGAGGGGCCGCGGGGGTAAGAGGGTGTGTGGGGGGTATTAATTATTCACCTCGGTCAATAAAATGAGATAATTTCACCTCTACACCTGTTACAGCCTCACCTGTTATGAGAGCTGTTTTTACAGCCAGCGTTAGAAATGTCTTATATGGTCATGTATGTGGAAGTATTTTTTAATACATATACAATATCAAAAATGTACATTGTAAATCCTAACCACTATTATTTTTGATGAATATTGACATGATTATTTAACACTATTACTCAGTGACCAACAAAGTGTCACCATCATCATAAATATTAACTATTTATATGTGGTTTATTACTACTGACACAATATATTTTAATATTTTGGATATATATGATTATTATCTTTATTTTATTTGGATATATTTCAAACTGAGCACTGCAATAAAATAATTTTGAATTATAATTAAATTTGCTGTGGTGATAAAGTTACATACCAATGTACCAAAGCGTGTAATGTAGATTTTGTACGTTTTAAAAAACCTTTATTGATATGAAAAACATTAACACAGTGATGGACCAGCACCAATCACACCACATGTGTCAACTTAAAGGGATAGTTCAACATTTTGGCAAATTGGCCCATTGCCATAATCCATATAGTCATAGCAGTAGGTTTGTTACCTTTATTTGTTGGTGCAAGCTATGTTTAGAACGGCCGAGCAGAGCTGCGAGCTGCTCAGAGCTACGCTATGGAGGCTAATGAGATTTCTTGGCAATGGGCCAATTTGCCAAAATGTTGAACTATCCCTTTAAACTGAAATGATTCAAATCAAAAACAAGATTTCCTCTTAAACTGCATCTCACTTTAAAAAAAAATCTTTGATGCAGTCACTCGGCTTGATGTTAAAAATCTAAAACAGTTTGTATGTGATGTTGTGCATCATGTGCATTAGAGCAGCACTTTAGAAAATTACAACCTGGCTGCATGTTTGATATGAGAAGACGCGGCCCAGACTGTCCAAACATAATGCCAGCGAGGAGGCAAGACTCATCATCCGTCGCCTCTCGGGGGAGAAAGTGTCTCAGCCTCTCGCCGGCTCAGTCGAGGTGATTATGGGGTAATAATATCCATGTCCACTTGTGTATTGCAGCGCACGTTTTGTCAGCCTGACAAATCTGCGGCTGAAATAAATCCTCCTCCGGCAGCTCCAACTGGGCCGGTAAAGCTCCCTGCTACAATACAAGTCTTGGTCTGGGCAATTAAACACACATTAGAGAGCCAGTCAGGTGCTGGGGTCACCTCTCGCTGCTGTTAGATTTTCCCACCGCCATACGAGTGCCCTGAAGGCATCTCACACACGTGCAGCACAGAACAACAGTGCTGATTATAAATTATGACCGAGGCGCAGCACCAATAGTTATTCGACATGTTCTCCAAGGTTTGAATCGTAACACATGAGTCTATGACCCTGGTCCCCTGCCTGTACCAGTTTCCACAGAGACGCTGATGTCATGGCAACAGTGGTCGACGGTGATGCCTCAGCATGTTAATGAGGTTGCTTATGTCCAAGGCATGTTTTCGGTTACCTGGCGGAGGTGAGTTGCGAACAAGCAGCAAAGTGGAGAACAGTGCTGCAACTTGAGAGAGAGGGAGAAGACGTGGACATGGATGGTTTACCGGTACGGAAAAAAAAAAAAAAGCCACTGAGCCGCACTTAATCAGACCTGTGTAGCCCTGAGCACACACACACACGCACACACACACTCCGATATGATGTAAAGGGCTGGAGTGTGTTTATAGCTGACTGCCCACATCCTTTTCCTCCCGCTTCCTGCTCCGCCTGGCTCTGCGTTATGAAAGGTCACTAACGTTGTCCCGACCTGTTACTGAGGACGCTGTGATGCCGCGGCCGACCGTATACCTGCGAAAAGGTCCACAACAAAACTTCTACAAGCTGGAACTCATGCGGTCTCTTAGTGTGTGTTTATACAGTGAGCTGCAAAACAAACCTTTTCCTTAACAGAGTGGGGATACTTTAGGAGAATGGGGACATTCTAAAGGGATAGTTCAAACTCATCAAATACACAATCCAACAACTCCAAAACGCTCTGGTGGACAAGTTGTGACCTGCACATTCACCACGCTATGAGATAATAACAGAACATTACCTGACAGAGTTGTTTTAGAGGGAAATTCATGCAAAACCGCTGATGCGCGTTCCCGTCTGGGGCAGTTTTACGGCAAGCAGTCTCTGTATTTGTTAACTCTCCGTTATTATCTCATAGCGTGGTTATTGTGCAGGTCGCAACTTGTCCACCAGAGCGTTTTGGAGTTGTTGGATTGTGTATTTGATGAGTTTGATGAGGAAAACCGAGAAAATCCCATGAGCCTCCTTAGCGTAGCTCTGAGCAGCTTGCGGCTCTGCTCCGCCGTTCTAAAAATAGCTTGCACCGACAATTAAAGGTAACGAACCTACTGCTATGACTATAGGTATTATGGCAATGGGCCAATTTGCCAAAAATGTTGAACTATCCCTTTAAGACCTAGGCCCAATCCCTTTTCTCCCAGTTCATACCCCTACACCTGTGGTAAGGGGTAGGAAATATTCCCCTATGAAATGAGACGCAACTACTAAAATATAACACATCATCATCTGCATAACGACACATTGATATCGGGTGTCTGCTGTTGGACAGTCTCATTACAGTTTGATTATGGCTCTGGTGAAGGTGACGGTGTATTCACACAGCTGCCAAGTACCAAGCTTTTATTATACATAAACTACAAATATGGACTGAAGTTTTTCAGCACTAAAGTATTAGCACTATTAGCACTGGAGTATTTTTTTTCCCAGTCCCGTCTGTTTGATTTTCCAAGAATAAATATGAGCAGACTGAGAAGCTTACTCTCATTAGACAAAACAGATGTTGAAAAAGTGTTTTTTTCTTTCAGGTCATAAATCACAGTGTATCACAATATGTTATTTTAGGATATTGCAAAATGTTTAAAGTCACAAGGACAGCTTACAAGCGTTTTTTTTTTGTTTTGTTTTTTTAATACAGGGTTACTTCGCGTCTTTGATGAAGACGATTTCTGAATTTAAAGTGTTTGTGTGTGCACATGTGTTTTCTCAGGCTGCAATGTATTGGGCTCTCAGGGCCACCATATTTTTGCCTTTATACAAAGACAGTGGCGAGGAAAAAAGACCACCATACAGTTGTGATGGATAAGGTTAGAGTGGCTCGAGGGGCTAGGGAAAGCATTATACCGGTACTAACTGTGTGTGTGGCTGCATGCATATACCTACAGCACACACACACTTGTTTCTGTATATTATATTGAACTTTGCAATGGCTTTACAAGAACAGCTGTGTATTACTCTGTGAGTATGTGTAGTTCATAAGAGGAAGGGGGGGTAACACTGGCTGCTGTCCAGGCTAAGCTCAGCCTTTGTTGCCAGTTTTTTGGGGGATGGCATATCACCAAGTTGGCAGCGGCTGCTTTCAGACGCTGAGGCCAGAGAAAGAAACAGAATGGCAACTTTGTTATGTGGACGGCTGCTGCAGAGTCGCTTGTTGTTGTGTGTGTTCAGCCTCGATCTGCAGCATGAAACTGGCTCTAACTTACGACTGGTAATTCAGAGGAAAGACTGAAGCCCCGAGACCATGACTGCCGATTTATGCACGTTATCATGCGCTCGCATGCATAAAGGGAACATTGTTATTTTCTTTGGGTTCTGCACCACTTTGTTATGAATGACAATTGCATCCATCAGCGTGTGTCCCCCTGATAAGATAAAGAATATAGAGCTCATTAATACCAGAAAAACATATTGTGCAAGAAACAAATCTGCTGGTAAATAAGAAAAACTAATTGTTCTATCTCCCTCCTGCAAGTTGCACACAGGTTTGCTGCTGGTAGGGCATTTCTGTTTGTTTGTTTGTTTGTTTGTGCGAGTGTGTTTAAATATGCTTATTTACCGTGTGATCAGCTTTTGTTTGTTATGCATTGCATGTGTGCGTATGTGCTACTGTGCATGTGTGTGTCCATGTTTATTTATGCTCTGTGGCAAATGCATGCATTTCTTGCTGGGCAAAGAGGAACAGATGAACAAACAGCGAGTGAAGAAGGGCCAGCCTGGAGGCTTTGTGTGTGTGTCTGTGTGTGTGAGTATGAGAGAGCGAGAGGTAATAACTAAAGCTTATTTTATGTCCTGGTTTGGTCCACCTTCAGAGTTTGCATTGTGCTTTTGGGTGGACATAACTCCTGTTGATGGCTGAGTTGTGTCAGCAAGATGTGTAGCCTCGCTCCTGCACGACACATAAATCACCGCTTCCCCCGCTGAGTGACTTTACACCACACAAACCCATCACCCCAGAGCAGCTCTGCCTACAACAGCAACATCCAACAAAGTACTAACACCCCCCGCCTCACACCATCCACCACCAGCCCCCCCTCAACCCCCCTAAAACTTTTACTTTTTACTTCCTCTGCTGGAACTGAATGGATGTTCACAGAATATGCACTGCAGGTATTTTCTGAATCGACGTGTTGAAGCTCTCTGAGGACAAATGATTATTACAAACTACCTCATTCTTTTGTTGTTGATAATTTATTTCCCCACTGACAAGTGTAATATATGAACATATGCTAAATTTCAATATATATCACAACTGTATGCATGTAAAATATGAGCACATATGTAAAAAATTATACATGTGACTGATTAGAAATTGCAACTTGACACAGAAATCTCTTATATATTCATCTGAAAGCCTGTCAGTGTGTGTTGATGTTATAAAAAGGCTCTGAAGACTTGAGACCACTTGATTGTGAAGTGAATAAGTCAAAATTAGTAATAAATTAAAAGAAAAAAAAAAGGGCTTGAACGGTTTTATGCTGTTTTGATAAACTTGCATTTAAAAAATAATCGTGTATTAACCATATTTTAACATATCGGGCTATACAACATGGAAAAATGCATTAATATGTTTAATAGGCTACATGTACATTAACATATTAATAGATTTTTGTTTGTCATAAACATATAGTTTCATATGCACAGATGTCATAGTGACACATACTGTAGCTACTGTATGTACACATAATGAATATACAGTGTATATTTACATTTCAAAGCCTGTAAATGTTATTATTTTGTGTGCTGCTTTATTAAACCAGCATGTAAACACGTAATCTAATTTATTGTTAACATGAGGTTAACAGCATTCAACAGATTGTTATTAACCCTCTACGATAAGCCAATAGATGGATAGATAAATGGTTGTTATGGTAATCTTAGACCATATGAAAAGTCATTATATAGGCCTAATTTTTTATAATGCATGTACCTACATATGAACATTTTACTACTATTTTCTCCCTATGTTATTCATTTATATCTTCATTTCTCCACTGGATATGATGAGGTGCACCATTATTCTTACAATAAGAACATATACAGTGTGTTATAAAGTATATAACATCCTTGCTCCTTTGCTCGCTCCACCTCGGACTCGTCACAGTGACGGTGGAGTTCAGAGCTGAACCTCAGTGACTGATCCTCTCTTCCTCTCTGAGTTCCTGCAGCTGGTGCAGCTTCTCTAATGAAATTTTCAGACCAGTCAGCAGGGGTGGAAAGAGTACCAAAAAAATCTACTCAAGTAAAAGTACAGTTACCTTGATGAAATTTTACTCAAGTAAAAGTAAAAGTACTGGTGTAAAAATCTACTCAAGTAAAAGTAAAAAGTAGTTCATTTAAAATTTACTCAGAGTACAAGTTACTTAGTTACTTTTTTTTTTTTGGGGGGGGGGGGGGGGGGGGGGGGGGGGGGGCTATAATGCCCAGAGATTGGCCTAACATTCTCCGTGCATGTCTCTGTGTTCCAAATTTGTCCCTTCTCCATCGATACACTGGTCTCCATCATCTTTTAGCTCCTGTGGCACCAACTTGATTCTGACCTTCTGACACTGCAGTTGTCCAGAGCCAATCAGATGGACAGTTACAGTTACTGGCACTAAGGTTGTCACGATCATGATCATGATACTAACATTTTCAACTCAATATCGATATTAAGGAAAATATTCGATACTCAATACCATTTTCAATACGGATAAAAAAAGAAAAGAAAAATCTCTCTCTCCCTCTTTCACTCACACACACCTGTTTTTTTTTTTTTACTGTCTTTCCTGTCTGCTCTCAAGGAGGAGGGGGAGGGGGGGGGGGGTTACTGTAGGTTCTCTCTCTCTTGCCTCTTTACTGTAACTGCTCTGAAGCAGTGGGCTGCTTGTCTGTTCCTCTGAGCATGGCCATGGATCTGACTGGGCTCCTACATTTAACTCAACGGACCGCCGGTCCGGCCTTCAGCCCCGGTGTGTCTGGCACGGTCACCATAAACGTAGCCGAGTAGATGGACATGCCTGATAATAACGTTGTCTTTAATCATTAACGTCAGCTTTTAACCGCTAGCTGCGGCTAATGTCTAATATTAAGACGACAACATAGCGACGAGCCCTGTTATGCACAAACTCACGTAGCGGTGAGGGGGGAGAGGTGTGCTGCTGCTGAGTGCGTCTGTGAAGGGACAGAGAGAGAGAGAGAGAGAGAGGCGGCAGCAGCGTAGCTACTTTTGACAACCCACACAGAGTTATATATTTTTTACTTTGTAACTTAAGCTATTTAAAATGTAACTAAGTAAATTTCTTCCAACAATATGTACTCAAGTAAAAGTAAAAGTACTGATTTTAAAAATTACTCAAAAAAGTACAAGTACACAAAAAAGCTACTTAATTACAGTAACTTGAGTAAATGTAACTCGTTACTTTCCACCCCTGCCAGTCAGAAACCGACAGAGCTGCTTACGAGGAGCCATCCAACACCAGAATGTCATCCTGGCTTATAAATGAGTCCTCGGCCCCCTCGGCCCGCCTGGGGGCCCTCGGGGGGGGGGTCAGGGTCTGGCACTGCAGCGGAGCAAAATAAAAGTTAGCTTGCCTCGCCCTGAGCTGTCCACTGCAGCCATGCAGGCGTAAACACATCTCTCAGTGGACAGAGCTCCCGAGGCTAAAACACGTGCACGTTTTAGGTTTGTTGACTCTAACGCTAACGCTGGCGGCGGCGAGGATGTGTGAGAGTTTGTGTGGTTGAGCCGAGCGGGAACGCAGCTGGTTGGCTGATGGAAATATTCATGATTTTTTAACTCTGTGGTTTATTTCCCCCACTCTGCTGCTGCGTCCCATTTACCACAAGTCATTTTCTCCCTGTGTGGTTTCCTTGTTCAGGTCGGGGCTGTTTGTTAAATAATACTTAACGCAGTCGGCCAAACTGGCTTTTCACTTGATATTCCCTATAGATGCCAACAGTCATCACTGTCATGCAGCACAAGCGCCATTTTTCTTCATAGTTTTTTTTTTGGAGATCAAAGATTTCTTTTTTTTTATGATTGTTGTTATTGTTGGAAACAAAGCAGGAAGATTAATTCAAATAGAAAAAGCTAGACTGCCACACTGTTGATTGATGGCGCTCATCTTTCAATATTTGCAGTGTTGTGACATCTTCATGTGCGAAGATGATGAATCGTCTGAGGAGGAGGAAGAAAAACGACAGAGATGGGAGGATAGTGTGGAAACAGGTGATTAGGGGAGACCGGGGATGGTTGGCACACTTTTCACTCTTTGCCATAGCACTCTGGCATCATTTATGTGAGAATATTCAAACCAGCATTAAATGAAAGGTTAAGGTGTCAGCTTTAACTAAACACATTTCCATGTCCACAGTTTTATTCTAAAATCAATTTATTTATGAATAAAATCATACTGCGCACTTGTGCCAACCAGCCCCGACACGGGGTTGGTTGGCACACTTCATGGGGTTGGTTGGCACAATGTACAAATGAATGGATGAAGCAACCAATATAATAATAAATTGGAAATTGAATTCTAATATATTCAAATTTAAGAAGATAGCATGTATATGCATGCATAGATTTGCATGTATAACACTAAAACAGGGCATTTAAGGCCACAAACAAGATAAAACGTACACAGAACATTAAACAGTAAATGATTCAAGCTTTTTTTTTTTTTTTTTAAAGAGAAAATATTCAATGAATATAGAATTTATTCTTAAATATAGCATATCACCTCTTTGTATTTTTATTTCTTTCCATCTCACTGTGTTTTAGATTTGCTGTGTGGGGTGGATGCAGATTATTTACGTTAAGGCCTATATAGAATTACTGGAATTACAGTATTGGCATATGTAGGCTTTGTGGCCCATTTCACTGCATAAGTCATGTGCCCATTTCTTGCACTCAGTGCACTGAATTGTATGAAATTATGTTTAATCACATTTAATATATGTATACCGCATATTGGGGTTGGTTTGTGTGTGCCAACCAACCCCGACATGAGTGTGCCAACCAACCCCGACCAAAACAAACCCACTTTTGTGAATATATGATGTTGCCCAGGTAACTTCACTCTTCAAAGACTTTCAAGTTTCATATCAAATTGAAGCTGACTCCTATCTCTACAAACTGGAAGTAACACATTTCCAATATCTTTATCCAAAGCAATTTTATAACACTTTAAGTGCGGGGGGCAATATTTTACTTTTGGTACTAAAAAACTGATATTTTGCCCTCAGCAAAGAAGTGAGTCATTTTCAGATGTTTTAACAAACTAGATAAGTGCAGCTCAAAAAGATGATCATTTTAATGTCACATTTGTGAGTCTGTGACCAACAGGAGGCCAGAAAACAGGGGTGTGCCAACCAACCCCTGTAGCCAACCAACCCCGGTCTCCCCTATTGTGAATCTAAATCTGAGAATATAAAAAAGTCAGAGCGGGGGAAAAGGGGGAACGGTTCGTCTTCAGGTGCCCGTCTCAGTATGTCTGACAGAAAATAAAGTGTTTAAAAATGTATTTCCTGTTAAAACAGCATGTAAAATTAAGCAGATTATAGATGTATACACCCCCCCCCCCTCTCTCTCTTTTTCTCTCATCCCTCCATCCTCCCTCTTTTCCTCCACTGTAATTCAGTCTTTATCTCTTTCGCCTTGATTACTTCTTTTTCTAAGACAATAACAGTCTCACTCTAAACGACCAGTTATGAGGAGAGATGTGTGAACCGTGCCATCGCCATGGAAATTAGCCTCTGTTTGTGATTTAATTTCAGATTTTCAGACTTAATTACTTGTGTGTGTGTGTGTGTGTGTGTGTGTAAGTGTGTGAACTGTTTTTCTCTAACCTGGTGCTTGTATACATGTGAAACAAAGAGTTTTATCCGACTGACTGTGGTTACAGCACACGCACACGCAGGGGGCGCCGATGATGACGATGATGATGAAGTTAAAGTAATTATTAAAGTTGAGGCAGCTGGAGTTCGTATCCTGGAAACAGAGGAGGAAGAAGAAGAAACTTTGTGTTTCTAAAATAAAGTGTGTTATTTACAGAATTATTCATCTCTGAGAGTGAAAGACGGAGAGATGTTCCAGTCGGCGCTGAATGAAAGAGAAGATAAGTGGAGTTATAGATCGTGTCCATTTGGTGAATTTAACTTTGAGTTTTAGATTTTCTTTAGGAAGAGAAAAGGTTACTTTGCCACGTTGTTGTCTGCAGCTTCACTGCAGCTTAAAGGGAAGATGCCAGATGAAGAAAAAGATAGAAATCCGGCTGGTGAAGAAGAGAGATGAAAATGTCCTCCACCTCAAATCCAATATGGTTGCAGTCAGAAGAAGATGAAAGCTTCTGAGCGAGGACTTCACCTCGTAGTCCGTCCTTCTGTCATCCCAGGGGTGTTTCTAGACACTCTGGAAGCCCCGGGCAAGAGCCCCCTCGCCCTCTCCAATATGTAACATCTTCCTCCTCCAAATACAAATTAGTAACAGTTTGGACAGAATAAGCTAGTCTACTGACAGCAGAATTGATGTTGGTACCTATCAATGTTAACATTTAACAACAAATGCATTATTCTACTGGTCTGTTGCTATTGGGAGAAATTAACAGTAACTTACTGAAGTGCATATAGGCTACCGGAACATTGTGAATACTAAGCACAGTTCTGTGTGCACAACCATTGGCAACTTCATGTTTTCATTGATATGGACCAACGTTAGCCGTCTTCCATCTCGGGTCCCAGGGAATTGCCAGGGTTTCCTGCCCTGTTGCAATGTCTCTGTCTTACACTTTCTTCTGGTTGTCCGTCTCAAACTAGGATGAAATTACAGTCTCCAATTAAAACAGAAAGGTCAACTTTAAAGACATCGGGTAGAATAAAATACAGCAAGTAGGCCCACTCAACCAATCAGAAATCTGCAGCACTGCAGCCCACACCCTGTTTCAGCTTGTCAGTAGCCTACAGTTGACCATGCTGCTAGTGCTAACATCGGCTGAATAGCAATAGTGACACTTTCAAATAACTGGTCATCGTGATGTCACTCTATAACCAGTATCTCGGACCAAAACAAACACTTGTCGGTCGTCCTCTAGATAAAGTGTTATGAAGCCCAGTGTCAGGTAGCAGTCCCTACCAAACCACAAGTACGTTGATGTCTCCTCATGGAGTTACAGTAATAACATCAGTGAGATTAGCATGACTTTATATTCCCTATATCTATCTGATCTGAATAGTTATCCACATTCCTCCATGTTTAGGAACAAAATGAGAAAAACAATACATTTAGGCTACATAAGAAATGTCTAAATTTACAGTAGCTTGTGTATCAGTTACTGTAGTAACTTCTTGTTTACATGGCTGATGGTGCAGATCTACAGATTCTCATGCAAACAATTCACTATAGGCCGACTTAAAGTCTTAACTTCTCTTCCTTCATAAACTCTCTGTTGTTAACTTTACTTAATTTTGAGTCTGGTGTTAAGTTGCCTTTTTAATAATGTATTGCTAGAGTGAACTCAGGGGCCAAGGTGTTGTTTTTTACGCAGCACAGGTCATTTTAAGAAACTGACCTGAACCGTCTCCTGCAGAATATCGAAGCGTCGTTGGGTTTGATACTCGTTGAAACACCAACCACAAAGAGAAAAAATTAATAAATAAAAGTGAAAAAGCACCCGGGGAGAAGCTCCCAGTGCAACCGGAGGCGTCGTGGGTTTTTATTATTTGCAACTGTAAAGTGCCAGTGGTGCAAACATCTGGTTCTGCAGCTTCATACAGTATACCTACTTCCTGTGTCCTCACGACCGTCTCCCTGGAGATCGGAGCTGTGAATTCTGGGAAGGAAAAAGAAACCACGAGAGGCCGGCCGAGACTCGATACTGAAACACAAAGTTGAGACAAAGTTTTTAAAAATGTTGGAGGATTTTTTTTTTTTATTATATAACTATAATAAAACACTATATTACACCAATCTACTTTTATACTCTACCATTACACTTTCATTTTTAACCTCTTTTTATTAGTTTTTTTTCCTCCTCGCTCGCTGTAGATTCAGTTTTTATTGTTTTTGAGCTCCATTAAATGTTTTAATGGCTTGAGACACACATTATTGTTCTTAGTAGTTTTTCTTCTGTTTGTATTTATCATTATTTTATTCTTACTTAAGTGGACCCCATGAGGAGTAGTTAGTTACCATCTTGGTGGTGATCGAGGTGAATAAATCAATAGTTATCAATACTTTAATGGTTTTTCTAGAGTGCAATGCCAAATGATTTCAGAACATTTTTTTATTATTATTATTAACAACATGTTGAATTATCTATATTTGAAAACCACGCAGGAAGTTTTGGTGTTAAAAAAGTAACTACCTGACTTAATTATGAATTAAATGATAAATAAGTGTTTATAAAATATCGTCTAACTTACTCCTTGTGTGTATATAAGTGCAGCATTAATGTTCATCTAAATAGTTTATTTATCATTTACTGACACTGAATAAATGACCTCATAAACCACTGACATCTCCTTTAACTGGTTTGTCCTTGATGAAATTAAACACATTATAAATGAGCTTATTAATACAGAGTCAAACTTTTTTTTTTAAACTATGTTTGTAAAGGACAGACTAATTGGTACCACTGTGGGAAGAATGACTAACGAATGATGAATATTTAATAAGGATTAACTAATGTTTAACAGTGTGTAGTGACAGGCAGCAGATCACCTCTAATAAAACTGTTTTACTCTTGATCCGGTCCAGCTGCTGCAGAGGTGGGATTGTATAGGTGTTTGTGTGTCTTTTTTGAGTTTTGAGTATTAATACACACATATATAACAACACAGCCATGCACCAGCACTTTCAGAAATCACAACGACAGAGAGAGAGATGATGACGCAGCAGCAGCAGCAACGATATGAGAGAGTCTTCAGCTCCACATCTATTGATCTATTGATTTCCCTTTTGTCCCGACACAGAAAAAAAAAGAACAATTTCACAACAATAGACTGATGGACTGTTCTTTTTCTCCGTCTTCTGTTCCCTCCTCCGCTCTTATCGCTCTTCATTTTTCCTCCACAGGCTTTTATTGCTGTGGCTGGAATATAATGACATAATAGCAGCAGTTTTTCTTTTCGCAGGCTGTAAATGAGGGTTTGACGGCAGTTGGAGGTGAGAAGAGAAGGGGGAGAGAGCGGGAGAGGGAGGACACAAAGAGAGGAGTATAGGAGGAGGTAATTTAATCTTCCTGTGTCACAGCCCTCCACAGTCAGAGGTCAGAGATTTTAGACTTGTTTTAATGAGGAGGAGGGATCATTGTCACCATCATCATCATCATGCATGTGCAAAACCAATGTCAATGCCACTGGAAGTCAGTGTGCTGGGGCATGCAAACGTTTGCAGACAACTTAGCTTGTATAGCATTTTGGTTTTATAGGAATCTAGGAATCCTAATTAACGCATTGACATTAAATAAAAGCAGAAATGTCAAAGTAGTAGTAAATCTTTAAATGTGCAAAAAATGAAGAATTTAAAGAGGAACTATGTAAGTTTGCTCGCTTTCCCGCTGTGTTGCTAACCCTCCTCCCGGCCATGTGCATTTGTTTACAACGAAGTCGGCGAGAAATCAATCAATAGAGTGGTAGATAATGTTATATATCATATACGATGCCGGCCCTGATCTTGCAAAGTTATTTTTCAGCCAAGAGATTCAATAAGTGACACGCAGGTGGAAGGCAGAGAGCCTCCATTCTCCCTCATAACAAGTCAAGCCATTTATTAAACCATCACAATTACTCCAAAGCTGTAATTAAGGTAAAAATGTGGCATAGTTAAGCTACAAATCCTGCATAGTTCCTCTTTAATAAAAAGAAAATAAATCCCAGAATTACAGAAATACCTATAGGTAGGTTGGCATGTAGGAAAGTAGGAAAGAAGGAAGGTGGGTGGATGGATAGATAAATACAGGAATAAATGGACCGGTATATACTGTAAATGAATACAGAAATAAATCTTATAATGCGTGAATATATAGATGAATACATTTTGCATTTACATAGGCATTGCATCATTGCATCACACAATGAAGTATTATATTTGTCATTTTACTGTTCTTCATATTTACATCCTGCAGGAGCTTATGTTTAAATATGACACGACCATGAAATTTGCACTGGCCCCTGTTACTGTGCATCGCTCTGCTGTTTTCTATTCAAGCATGGACCAGATCTAGTGTTTTTACAGTGTGTTTAAAACCTGAGTGGAGTTGTGTTTAACAGCAGCAACAACAGAAACAACAGCAGCAGTAACAGCAGCTTCAGTATAACAGACGCCTCGTCACTGTGGGTCCAGATGGTTTCGTGGTTGAACATGAACGCACTCAAAAGACACGAGATGAGGAGGTGGACGCTCTTGGCTCAAGGTCTGAGTGTTTGTTTGGAGCCGGTCTGTGTGTTTTTACACACACACACACACACACACACACACACACACACACACACACACACACACACACACACACACACACACACACACACACACACACACACACACACACACACACACACACACACACACACACACACACACACACACACACCCTGGAGAGATGAGGTGTGTGAATAAAATCAAATTATCTGAGAAACAAAGAGCCGTCCGCTGAATAGCAGCCACATCTACAAACACAAACACACACACAGCTCGTCTCTCCTGAGAGGAGGAGGAGGAGGAAGAGCCGGGCCTTCGCTCCCCATGCGGTCGCAACACAAACAAGCCAGAACCACCGACTTCAAAGCGGCCACACAAACGCCACACACACACACACACACACACACACACACACAGGGCCTGTCTCAGACATCTCCGGTCATGTGACTCGGCGCCAGGTGCACTCGGACCGGGCCCTTGGCAGAGCGGCGGGGGCGGCAACGGTGGTGGCGTGGTCCCTGGCCCTGTCAGTTTTGATCAGCAGCCAATCAGGGGCTCTCCCTCCTTTGAGGTGGCCGTTTCTCGAGCTGCTGGTGGGGTTAGGGGATTGAGTGGGATGGGGGGGCGTTTCGGGCACCTGCTGCTCTCCAATATGCCCACCCGCTCCCCACGGTGTCACAACAGTCCCCTCATTCACGCTCCTTCAAGACCGACCCCTCCAAACCCCCCCCAAACCCCCTCCTGTCTATCTGCCCCTGCCAGGTGGGGCCAAACACATGCCTGCTGTCTAATAAACACCCCGACGTGCCAGCGTTGCCCGGCTCGCTGCGAGGAGTCCTGGGACACGTCAGACCATCACAGTGACTTGTGCCAGAGCCAAACGGGGTTCAGGGAGGGGAAACCACAGAGACAATGAACACACCCCCCCCCCCCCCCAGCCCCCTTAAAGGGATAGTTCAACATTTTGGCAAATTGGCCCATTGCCGTAATCCCTATAGTCATAGCAGTAGGTTTGTTACCTTTAACTGTTGGTGCAAGCTGTTTTTAGAACGGCGGAGCAGAGCCGTGAGCTGCTCAGAGCTACGCTACGGAGGCTCATGGGATTTCTTGGTTTCCCTCATCAAACTCATCAAATACACAATCCAACAACTCCAAAACGCTCTGGTGGACAAGTTGTGATCTGCACATTCACCACGCTATGTGATAATAATGGACCGTTACAAAATGGAGCCGTTTTCAAGGCAAATGCAGAGACTGCTTGCTGAAAAACTGTCCCTGAACGCAACGCGCATCAGCGGCTTTGCATGAATTTACCTCTAAAACAACTCCATCTCGTAACGTTGTGTTATTATCTCATAGCGTGGTGAATGTGCAGGTCACAACTTGTCCACCAGAGCGTTTTGGAGTTGTTGGATTGTGTATTTGATGAATTTGATGAGGAAAACCAAAAAATCCCATGAGCCTCCGTAGCATAGCTCTGAGCAGCTCACGGCTCTGCTCCGCCGTTCTAAAAATAGCTTGCACCGACAAATAAAGATAACAAACCTACTGCTATGACTATAGGGATTATGGCAATGGGCCAATTTGCCAAAAATGTTGAACTATCCCTTTAAAACCACACATATAGCCAGTAGAACGACAACAACAACAGCAATAACAGCTGATAGACGACAGGAAAGAACAAAGAGGAAAATGGTCAACACATCCTCCAGGAAAGCAAAAGCCCCTAATAAAAGATTTTCAGCATGAATAAACACAATATAGAAAATCCCCACGCCGTCTTTAAAGGAGCGAGGGAGGGGACGGAGGGGACGGAGGGAGAGAGGGAGGGCTAAATGAGAAATCGCTTTTTTCCCCCTTTTGTTTGTTCATTTCCTGCTAAGAGGCGGTGATGGCCAATATGTCTGACCATCAACACAAAACCACCACGTGGTGTCGAGAAGCTGTAGGCTGATGGAGCCAGAGCTGCTCCCCAAATGATGACAGACACACTGGGGAAATCAAGCCAATCACCCCCCCCTCCCTCCCTCCCTCCCTCCCACCCCCCATATCACCACCATCACACCTCCACAGGACTCACTCCTCCTCTCTTTTACCTCTAAATAACCAAACTCCTGCTTGTTTTCTTCTTTCTCCTCCTCCTTCTCCTCTCCGCCATCGATCTATGAACCCGTCCCTCTCGGGCCAATCTCAGCCGGGCAAAACCAATTCAACACACAATGTAATGCTCTCCACTTCAGCTATATAAGCTCCAATTGCAGCTCTTGAACTGGAAATTACATTTTCACAGCTTGCTAACACTGAATTAATGCCAATTATAATGGGTGTTTGAGCCGAGGATGCAATGAAAACAGCAGCAGACACACTTTTGGAGGCCAAAACGCTGCATATTTGCCTCAGCCAAAATGTTAATATCAGTCCAGTTTGCTTTTTTTTTTTTTGACAGCTGCGATTTGTATTCAGAGCAGAGGACGAGACTTTTTTTCTTCCTTAATCTTCTCTTTACTGCTTTCACCTTTCCTACCTCTCTCTCTCCTTCTCTCTCTCTCCGTGTGTCTTCTCATCCAAGTGAAGTGTTGTTGAGCAGAGCAAGGAGGACGGTCTGCAGAAATGGAGATGATGGCGACGGCATCATCACCATCATCACAAATGAGGAGCTTAAACAGTGAGGAGAGGAATGAGGAGGAAGACAGAGGAGCGGGCGCCTCCAAGTGCCTTCGTGTCGAGAAGAGAAGAGAAGAGAAGAGAAGAGAAGAGAAGAGAAGAGAAGAGAAGAGAAGAGAAGTGAAGAGAAGAGAAGAGAAGAGAAGAGAAGAGAATAAATGGAGAGAAAATGATGGCACTTGGGGAGGGAAGTTAATAGTGATAAAGTACTCTACTGGAACAAAGTCCCCCTCAAATCCATATAGCTGTAGCTGCCTCTGCTGCCACAGAAGGAGAGGAGGAAGGGAGGGGTGGGGGGGGGGGGGGGGGGGGGTCTAAACAGTTATTTTGCGAGAGATGACAGCAGAATTTCTAATATAAAATAAATAACAGTTCCACAGTGACACAGAAAATACACCGAGTCACATTCCCAGTGTGTTTTACCTCCTTCAGACGTACGACCTGCAGCAGAGCCTCTCCTTCACCTCAGCTTTTAAGAAAATTAAAGATTTAAGAAACAGTGTCAACACGACCTCCGACTCTATAGAGTTCAGTTTTTGATGTTTGATTTACTCCCTGGTGTGATGAAGAGAGAAGAATCTGAATCATATATTTATCTACGTAGTATGCAGGGTTCATTGCATTTCATTTATTTGTTTATTTGTAATGGGACTCTGCGTATTCATGAACATACAATATGTAAATGCACCAGATTTAGCTCTAAGGCTAATTTAATTTCCATCTGCAGTCCCGGTTGTATGAAAGTCAAAGGCCGCCAATGTTAAAATTTTATCATATCATTAAAATGTTATTGTCCAGCAGTATAAAGTAAATTTAAAAAGTCTGGATGTGGGATGGAAACGAGACGTTGATCTGGATCTGGTTAAGTTTGAGTGTGTAATCTGAAGGTTGAGTTTCTATTTTAATAATATACAGTAGATCTATATGACCTGAGGGCCTCTAGGGGGCGCTATAGAAATATTGACCCCCCCCCCCCCACACACACATTTAATTGCCTGAAAATGACATATTTCATTTTTAACTGTTCTCTTTTTCAAGTAAAATTGATGATTAACCTACTACCTGCATTGCATTATGGGTATTTCATTAAATATCATAACTACTACTACTCAAAATAATATGGTGACAACAAAACCATTATAGTATAGATGATCCTGAAAATGAATATATCTGCAATGATAATCATTTTTCATGATTATTTACATGGACAACTTCCTCCCAGATGTCAGTGACGATAAATTTGAGTTGTGTAAAAAAAGTTAAAGTTAAATTTGAGTTTGTATTTTCATGCAAATTACAAACTGATTTCAAATTAAATCTTCAATTTTAGTACTGACGGCCTTGATCTTAAGTTTGCAGCTGTCAAAAAATATTAATTAAGTGATTTAACTTTAATGTTGTGAAATTTATTTGTGGAACGCGGACAGTATTTTTTTTTTTTTTCAAATTTGCAAGCCCCTCGACTTTGTGATTGAACAAGTTGATTTGATGCTTTTTGAAACATTTTTGAACATGTTTAAATCAGATTGTTTCTCAGCTGTCGGGCGTCTGCTCGTGTTTATTGCTGCCGTTTGATTCGAGAAGCCAATTCAGTGTTCAAGACGCTTTTTCTTGTGAGGTGTGAGTGTGTGTGGCTGAAATTAGAGCTGAAATCTCACACATTGTGCAGTCGGAGTATCACAAGCGTAGTGTAATTCCCAATGACGATCACACCTGTCACTGACACCATCTGGATACAGCTCGCTCTCATCCCTCTCTCCCTGCTCTCTCTCTGTGTCTACAGCTCTTACCTCCACTAGTTGTACTGTGCTTTTTGATAAATCATTTATCATCCGAGTCAAGCAGGTCATGCATCATAGCCCTCTCTGATGATGGAGACGCTGCATATTTTGTTGCCTGCAAAATATCGAGCCCGTGTGCACTGATTGAATGTCGATGGAGCAGATATGGAGATGCTGTTCAGCGCTGAGGTTGCCTTGTTTATATTTTTAAATAAAAAAGCCTGCAAATAGTGACTAACTGTGTAGCATTAATTGTCAGGCCCCCACCCCCCAAAAAACAATATATTGTTTTATTTGAACCCATTAACGCAGCATCAGAGAGTGGTGCAGAAAAGCCGGCCTTGTGTGATGGCTCATCTCTGGAGGCCGAGCTGTGGATGTACACAGCTCATTAAAATGAGCAGCGATAATGGGAACAAGCTTGATTATCTTGCTAATGACATGTTGTCTCATAAAGTAACCGGGAAAGCATAGTGTACGGGGATTAACTATAGCCTACTGCACAGCAGCACGATGTAGCCCAAAAATATTTCAATGTAATTTCTGCACCATTATGTCCAGTAATGTAATATATGTTTGGTAAACAAAAGCCAGAGTCAGAGTTTGGGAAAAAGGAAATTAAAGGAGAATTCCGGTCATTTCTAAGTAACGCTCTACAGCTCTAGGTCCCCGAGTGCGACAATAGGAAAAAATCGGAGAAAAATATGTGCAGCCCGGACCTAGCTCTCGCTGTGCTACACTGCAGTGAAACAGCAAAGTTCTTCTAACCGCGACTTTGGCCTCTATATAATGCTCAAAATATCACTACACATGCTTTGCAACATCCACCAGTTCCTTACCACACAACACTGAGTGTGAATAACACCATTAATATGAGAGAGCAGTGCTACATGTGTGTTTTCCTCAGTTTACTCTAGCTTCCCGGTTAGACCTTACTAGTCAACTGTCGAGCTCGGGACTGTTTCCATATCAACAAAGACAAAAACGGAGGAAAACATGGATTCAGAAGGAAAAAAATGATTGTGGATGGGAAAAAAGCATCAATATGAATATAACTGCTTTTTTTTGTAGCGCAGCTAGCAGGAGGAGAGCTAGGTACGACCGGGCTGCACAGATTTTTTGGGGATTTTTTCCTATGGTCATACTCGGGGACCTTTGCTGTAGAGCGTTACTTAGAAAATGACCGGAATTCTCCTTTAAGCCATGAAAACAACCTGCAGTGTGTCTGAATTTTTATATTAATCACTTGTTTAAAGCTTTTTAAACCTTTAAATTCTGCATAATTGAGGGTGTGACCACTTAAAGTGACAGGTGGGTGAACAAACCTTTGCCACAAGTCAGAATACACCAAAGTCTGTGCCCCGCCTCTTTGCCCATTTATGGATAAGCTGTTGGTTTGGGGGCGGAGTCAGGTGCTGCCAAGATGGCGACAGTGGAGCAGCTCACTGCTCTGTCCATCTAACGTCCAATGTCCATCTAACCCCCCCCCTCTGCAAAAAAAAACAAGCAATAATGACGCTAACAGACTAATGTTAATAGTGTTTACCATGGTAACCAACTTAATTTAGCTTGTCAGCATGCTAATATTTGCTAACCTGCACAAACGACCAGCCTACTCTGCAGGCTATTGGATAAATCAGAATTTCCACACAATGATGGAGCTTGATAGAAAAAATAAACTTTTCTATTACAATTCAAGTCATTTTTAATTTATATTCATATATTCACAACAGAAGTTATCTCGAGGCATGTCTCAAATAGAGCAGGTCTAGACCTTCTCTTCATTATAGTATTTGCAGAGACCCAACAATTCCCCATCAAGAGCAGCTCTCAGCCACAGGGGTAGAGGCTGAATCCTTGAACAGAAGAACCAAACTCGACTGGACGCCGACACCAGAAACTTTAACTTCCTGACAATCCATCCAATAGTTGTTGAGATATTTCACTTGAAAACAAAAATGTCAAACATGCTGATGGTGCTAAAGAACAAAAGTCTGAGCGATTAATCCTCTTGAGACCATGAACGTCTCCACAGAGTTTCACAGTGATCCGTCGTCAGTCCGTCCGACAGCTGCTGACACAGCAGCACACTGTCATGTTTACTTGTGCTGACTGAGAGAGAGAAACATATTTTTTGTTGTGTTTTGACCAACACTGACAAGGCTCCGTCTCCTGAAACCTTTAAGCTAATTGTTGAACTTCTCTCTGGCATTGCACTCGGCGCAGTAACAGGTTTGTGCAGCAGGTTCCTGTTGGAGGAAGCACAATACACGTCTATTGAGCGCGAGGCTGCACAGGGCCGGTGGCTGTCTGCCCGGGAGCAGGATGTTTTCGTGTGTGCGTGCACCCATTTGCTCTTTTCCCTCACACAGAACCTCTATTGTGATGTTCCTGGCACTCGGCACTAACATTTGACTGGAGGCCTCTGCCAGCAACCCCCCCTATCCCCCGCTACCCCCCCTCCTATACCCGCCGCTGACCCCTCGCTTGGGACTTTAACAAGAAAGACAGGTGAAGAATCACATCCTGAATTTTTTTTTGCTCCCCAAGAGTTTAAATCAGAGTGTCATCCTGGGAAAAAAGGAAAGTATCAAATAATAAATAGATAAATGTATCTTAAATCAGATATTTCTTTCCCCCCTGCACTATTTGTAACGGTTTACAAGCGACATCACTCACTGGTCATTTCAGATGCGATTATGTGGCGCCTTATCTGAAAGTCTCCAGGTGTCTCTTTAAATATCAGATGCTTTTGAAGTGAAGCAGCAGCAGCAGCAGCAGCAGAAGGTCTCATTATCATCATCACATCTCTGCTGTGATAGAGCCGTTGACATTTGGGATGTTTCACCCATCAGACTTTTATTTATTTATTTATTTATTTATTTATTCTTTTTGGGATGGCTCAGAGCTGTGAGATCGAGTGTCAGCCCAGGTGACTGCCCCATGCCGGAGCCAGAGCCAAAGCCAAAGCCAAAGCCGGAGCCCTCCTCACCTGTCAGTCATCCTGCTCCCCGCTGAGTGACAGTCCTGTCAGCTAGTGGGGAGAAAGACAGAGTTGGGGGGGGGGGGGACTGTGGGGGTCCAGTCACATCTGTTGTTCTACAGGCAGCCTGTGTTCAGCCCCAGGGATCTCATTATAACCCAGCCTGTCGAGAGGATCGCTCATGAAGCACTCAGCCTCACAATGATACCGACAGCCCCAACAAGACAGCAAGCTTGCAGACAAACACACGGGCATATGTTGATCATGTTCACTCAACACTGACATGCAAGTTTAACCAACCAGCCTATAGTCTTATACATATATACGTATATATACACACACATAAAAGAGAAATCTGGATGAAGATGCAGAGGAAAAACTGGGCATGCCATGCAAAAAACAATAAGTGACACCACTCAGTATTCGCTGCTTGTGTTCTGTTGCAGCTGTCGATCTGGGATTAAACTTTGCCTGCAAACAGACAGACACTAAAGGTGAGCAAAAAATAAATAAATAAATAAAAAAGCAGCCTTCAAAGTCAGAGAGGAGGCAGCAGCAGCAGCAGCAGCAGCAGCAGCAGGCTGCCCACTCTGCCTCAGTGTCGCTGCTCCATGAAACAAAGTGGGCTGATTCGTGTCACTTTACTAATTCTCAGGGGCGCGACGGGCACGGTGCTCCATGCAAATGGTGTGGTTTGTTTGAGAGCGAGGGAGGGAGGTGGGAGGTTGAGAGAGGGTGAGAGAGGGTGAGAGAGAGAGAGAGAGATGAAGAGAAAGAGTGGTAAAGGGAGGAGTGAAAGGAAGCATGGGTAAAGAAGAAGAAAAAAAGCAGCAGTGTGCATGCTGGGATATGTATGTTGATGTAAGTCATAGTCTCTCTGTGAGGGGGCAGGCTGCCCATCGACTCCCCACTGGACAGTGCATGTTTGTATACACACACACACACAAACACACACACACACACACACACACACACCATGGAAACACACTGTCCCGTCTGCAGCTGTGTCCTTTATTCAAACTACCGGCTCTGGTGCTTTGTTTCTCTTTAACACAATGACAGTAATAAATCTGATCCTAATGAGCAACAGTTCAGGTTTAATTTCTGTTGTTTATATGAAAACGCTGCAGTCACCATAGTTACGGCTCAAACACCTGAACATGGCGCCAGCAGCAGCAGCAGCAGCAGCAGGAGGATTTTTACTATATAAGGTGCAGACAGGGCAAGAAATACGAGCCGTGACACGACTGGACAGCTTGTAAACAATTTGACATTGTGTCCTGATTATCTCACACTTAGAGAGTCACCTTTGTCTTTTCTCTCAGTAATAATAACCCTTCGCTGCGTAACCACAACAACACAACAACATGAGTGTACTTGCTACGTGGCGACTTGTTTTAATGTGGTGTCTGTTTCCTTGTGATTATTGATAACTTTAATGCTCAGTGAGGCTGAAAGCTACGGAAGCCCTGAGCAGCCAAATGTTTATGTATTTATTTCCTCCATTTTCCAGAGGTAAAGACATCGTTTTTTAAAAACAGTCCATGCTGTTCAGTCAGTGAAGGAAACATCAATAAATGCAGCAGTGTCAATATTGACCGGTGCATCAAATGACTTCTGGCACAGACTGAAACAGCTTCATAAATAATGTACACCTAAGTGTGCATCGTCTAAGAAGAGGTCAGGAGGGGGGTTCTGGTTTGTCAGCGTCTCCATGGATACTGCTGGATGATGACTGAGAGATGTCGATCAGCGCAGCTCCACCTATACTATGTGACAGGAAACACAAAGTTTCTAAATCATCTCAGGAAATGACCTGATACTCTTAGGACACATGGAGTATATTTATTTATAGAAAGAATAAAAGAATATATCTAATATAATATATCTTATCTACAACAAAATGCCTTCTATGAATTCAGATTCCCTCTTTATTCACCGCTCGACCTCTCGTGTCGATTAAATAATTCAACTCTCTCCTCGCTCTCAGTGAACACCACCGACCCGTTGCTCCCATGTGTCTGTTTTGTTAGGACTCTGCACGCATCACTGGAAAATAAAGTATAAGTCTGTGTTTTATTGCGTCTGAGATTTTCAATCTAGTCGGTGGGTCAAGATCAGGAGTGGACATTAAAATTCATAAAGGGGAGGGGAAGGGAAGGGAAGGGAAGGGAGTGCTTTAAAACCAAAAGGCATGTCAGGAGAGCAGCGAAGAGACGAGACGATAAACAGCCGAAGCCTCAGGTCGACATGCACAAGACAACACGACCTCAGGCCAACACAAGGCCGCCACCGCCGCCGCCGCCGCCGCCGCCGCCATCTCCACGGCCGGCTCTTCTCTTCCCTGACCTCAGAGAAAAACTCAGAGACATTCGCTTTCACTGTATTTAGAAAGATTCCTGCATATTCAGGACAACACTGAGGCTGGTACAGTAACACCATAAGCCTGGTTTGGATAACACGTTCTGCTCCAGCTGCAGCAGATTAACCTGCTCGTCCAGTTGGAGAGGAGGAGAAACTTAAAAGGGGACTAAGAACTACTTTTTTAATCCGGAAATTTAAAATCTTAATAGTGTACAAGCTGAAACTGTCCTTGATCTGATGCATGGCTGCGAGGCGAGCTCCACCGCACTTCCCTATTTATGATATAATCTCTTGCCAACGGCTACACACCAGCTTAGACAATCCCTTTTAACCAGCGTCTTATCCAGCCTCTTGTCCACCCTGCAAAAAGTCATTTAAATGCTCCCTTACTCCTCTCAGCAGAAATGTGCAGCTTTTTATTTTGTGGCTTATCATTTTTCTTAAGGGACAATAATATTACTTCCATAATAGGAACACTCTATATACACACACACACAGCACTGTGGGAGTGTGTGTGTGTGAATGCAGAATGCAGAGCGTCCGTCTGGAGAAAAAAATGGATTAAGATGAAACTTTAATGATGACGCCTGTGAGAAAACAGAGGTGAGACGAGTCTCAACAACACTGTGGAAATATTGAATATATATAAATGTGAAGAAAATTGGACCGAAACTTTAAAAAAGCGATACCACCGAGTCTGTTTTTAATATTTTCACCACTTTATCTCACAACCAAACAGCCCTGTTTCCTACGGTGGCCTCAACACACTGACAAACACATGCAAAAACTGTAATTTCAGAAAACAGTTTTGTCAATATGTCACTTTTCTATGTCTGTACAAACTCTTCCATTGTGCTGTGAGTTTTTGCAGCGCCTGCGTTCTCAAAATTGATCAAGTAGTTTTCTAGATTTGCAGCACATTTGTGGTTTTTGCAAGTTGTGTGTACTCTCAGGGCCAATACCTTCCCCTGAAACTACACTTTGGCAGCTGCTATATAATACGTGATGCTGCATTCAAGACAACTTGGAAACTGTGCTCCAAGTTGTGATGATTGAATTGAACAGCGTCAAACTCAGTCAGTGACAGCAACAAAACATGGCAGCCTTCACCATTAGTGGTGAGAATGGAGGAATTGTAACAAAAGTTATTTGTCAATGTTTTCACGCATCTTCATCTGCTTCTAAAATATGCATAAAGCATAAACTTATTTTGGGCATCCATGTTTTCTCTCCTCTGAGTTAAACCTGTAGCATGAACACTATGATGTAGGAAAGTTTCTGAGTTCTGACTTCTCGGTGACTTCCAAGTTGTTTTGAACGCAGCATAAATGTACACGTGCAGCTATGTTTAGCTCTTCCTGACGCTGTACTGTCGTGAGACACTATAGTATCTATAATAAATATTCAAAATGAAGCAAAACGCTGAAACTGATGCCAGTTGATTTTTCTGGTGGGCACTTTAACTTTTTTTTTTTTTTAAAGAAGCTAAAACATGTTTTTTGTCTTGTCCACTGATCCCCAACACATTTCTATAACTATAAGTACCACAACACGACCCCATGCCAAATAACCAAACTATCCCTTTAAGAAGATGCAAATTAATGAATTAGTGCATTACATTAACAGAGTTTCTGGACAAAAGGGGCAAAACTGTATATTTTATAAAGATCTGTGTTTTTTAATTCACAATCATTTGATTGATATTGATATGTACAGTATATGTATGTACTGTATGTATTCACACAATGATTTATATGTATGTAAATATGAGCCCACGCACATCAACACATGTATTCAAATTAAAGATGTAGATACGTACATGGCGTCTATATTTGGATACGCGTGCTGCTGGGTGTTCACTTTATGTAAATCTGACTCCTCCATCTGTGTGGAGTTTTTTTTAATAAACTGTGTCAGAGTATGTGCGTGTGTGTGTAGGTGTGTGTGTGTGTGTGTGTGTGTGTGTGTGTGTGTGTGTGTGTGTGTGTGAGAGAGAGAGTTTGTCATTATCTCACGAACAACTGTGGCAGAAGAGGACGACATAGCGACGTATATAACATCAAGCCTATATACAGTGATGCAGTGTTGTTTATGCACTGATCAGTCGAATATACAGTCCAGGCACGAACAGTATACTCAGTGAAGAGTGTGGAAACGGTGCACAGAGACAGTTCTCATTTTCTTTAAATAAGATCCCCCCTCCTGTTGCAGATATACTGTACAAAGACAGTGGTGCTGCTGCTGCAGAGTCGACTGTGAAATGCCTGATCAGTCCGATTCATATTCACTTTCAAATCTGAACATTTTTCAAATAAAAAAACGAAAATGTAAAAAGAGAGGCAGGCGGCCTCGCAGGAAAAAAAATATCCTATTCACTGCACAAAAACAAGCCATTCGATTGAAAAGTTCTGCTGCATTCAAATCCTAAAATAAAGCCTTACCCTTCTCTCACAATCTGCTTTTGAAAGTTTTAATGGCTCATGAATCGATCTCCCCTGAATGTTTTTGCAACAAACTGAGCAGCATAGAAGGATTAAAAATAAAAAAAACGTCCAAGAAATAAAAAAAAAAAACCCTGGTCCTTTCAGAGCCGCATGAGGCAGCAGGGCCGCAGAGAAATTACCTTTATTAAGTCTACAACGACCCTATTGATTTCCTGTTGTGTGTCTGCCATAATAATGAAGACGGCGGATGTCAGCGGGGCCACGGCGTAATCAGTGTGTGTGCTCCCACAGCCTTCCTCTGAGTGATGAAGAGGAGAGAGGCCGAGCGGTAACATGTAGCCGCCGCAAGATTACAGCTGATTTGACCACTTAGAGAAGCAAATGGGTTTTTAATGTGGAAATACAGATCAAGTTGTCGTCAGGCTTTAAAGTGCACGTAGGCTACACACACTTTTGTGGGTTAGTGCTGCTGTTCAAGCTTAAAGGCTTAATCCTCATTTTGTTTTAGAAGTCGCATATTTAGCTTCTTTATCGATTTTCAGGCCCTTCTGTTTTATTCCTTTCGATTTAAAGAGGCTGTTTATGTTTTTTCTGCTGCCCAGTGTGGTTTCTCTGGAGGTGATGGTGGTGGTTGTTGCTGCTTGACAAGGACTTCCACCAAATGTAGGTTAAAATTCACTTTGGCGGGTAGGCTATCAATAAAAACTTGATGAATAAGGTTCTGTACAGCCAGTTCAGAGCCATCTCCCTCTAGCTCTGTTCCCCATTCACTACATTTCCCATTGGCTGCAGACTTAATTCATGCTGTGGCGCGCTGCATTTGTCTGGTTGACGAGGAGTAGCTATAGGCTACTGTGAAAAGTCGAGACAAGTGGAACAAATTTAAAAGAAAAGAAGAACTTAAAACGTGGCGATCGTTGGGACAGACACTCATAATCTGCCTAACCCTAACCGAACGGAAAAAAAGGCTAGTGGACATTCTGAATGACACTTACCAGCCAACTTTTTTGATCTAGTGATCAAAAAAGTTATTTTAGAGCTCTGATTGAGGTGTTTACATGACAAAAGATTAGGCTATAGGTTAACATGCTAACCTCAGTATAAGAAAAGACGGAATAGAGACAAGAGCTAACATTCGTGTTGCCTCTCATCTGTGGAAAGAGGAATAAAGTTTGATGTAGTTTCTTCCAGACTGGTAACTAAACAGCTGCTAGTGCTAATAGCCTACTAATTATGTATGCAATGCTAATTATGTAGCCTCAGCAAAGAGCCAAGTGTGTGCAACACAACGCCAACAGATTCAATGTTTGTATATTTTTTGTTTCTATAACTCACACATTCATGGTCATTCAGCTAATGTTATGCTAAGCTAGATTTGTTGTGATCTAAGGAACCTTGGAATTGCATTTGAGCTCTTTGCAGATGGTGTGGTTCGAACATGACCTCCAGTGTTCTCTTCACTAGGATTTCCAAGTAGCCAGGATGAGAGTCAGCACCGCCACATCTGAGGCCGTGGCCCCGCCCCCTGCTGGTCGGGCTGAGGTCAGGCTTAGCTTTGCCTTAGACATAAGGTCAGGAGTTTGTGAGCTGCTCCATCACATCTAAAAGGAGCCGGATGAGGTGGTGTTGTCTGATAAAGACCGCCTCCTAAATGACTTCCTGTGGAGGTTTTCCAGGCCTTGAGGGATTTCTGGAACTTCCCGTTTATCCTGCTGCCACTATGACCCCAAACAGAGGAGAAATGTATGTATGAATGGATGGATGGATGGATGGATGGATGGATGGATGGATTTGTGGATATTTCGTCAAGTCATCCTTCTCATCCCTTGAAAGTAAATGACAGAAGTACATTCTCACGCAAGGCATCATGGGAGCTTGGACTGATGTGGATATTTTCTGTCTGAGACCATAAAGGCCTCTGATAAAATGTGATGTGGAGAGAAAAGGAGTCATGAGATTGACTTCAACAATCCCTCCTGAGTCTTTTCTCTCTCTCTCACATAGGCTACAAACACCGTATACTGCACACACACACACACTCAGAGGTGCAGACGCTGATACATCCCCACACAATCCCAAACTGTGGACTCTGTGATTTGATTCCTTACACATTCATATCGAGAGCCATTTCTATGTAAATGCGCGGCTCTTCTGCATCCCTTGACATTGTCATTCACTGCTCCGGCAACACGAGCCACAGGACACACTGTGAAGCAGCCGAGGAGACTTTGATCCTGCTGAATACAAATGATGACACGGCTCAACAAAGACGCCTTTCACACGGACCAGCGCTGTCATGCTAGGACGTTGCCTTGAAGGCACGTGGTGGTTGGATTAGCTGCACTCGAAACCTGCTGCACCACGATGAGATGCTCAACCATGCAGAGGTATAAGCTACACAGAGGATAGAGGATACCGCTGCAATGTTTGAGTCCAATGAAGTTCAATGATAGTTAACAATCCAAATATATTTTTGGTATCAGATAATAATTTAACCAGTTTCAGCTTCTCAAATGTGAATATCTGCTGCTTTTCGCTTTTTAAAATCACAGTAGATTTAATATATTTTGCTTTTGATCAGATGAAATGAGCAATTTGCAAATAACCTTGTTGTCTGGGGAAATTATGAAAGCTGTTTTTTATACGGTGGCCCTGGGAGCTCAATACACTGCAACCAAGGAAAACACATGCAAAGACAGAAATGCTACTAAATTCAGAAAGCAACTGACAAAACACACTTAACACAAACAGAAGTGACACACAAAAACTGTCTAAGCTAATGTTAAGCTAACAGTAGATATTACTTATTGCACTGATGCAATATTAATATCAGAATCATGTGATATTGATGTTATAATAATAAAATATTTTTTCAAACCCCCCAGAAACACTTCCTGTTGTGTTATAGACTGTGTAGTCAAACTGATGAAGCTAATTTCTGAATTTGTTGCGTTTGTGTCTTGTTTTAACTTGTCTTGTTTTGAGCTGTCAGGGCCACGGTAGTTTTCTACACTATATGGCAAAAAGATTTTTTTAATATGTGAGCATTCGATTCGATTCGATTCGATTCGATTCGATTCAATTAGATAGGACATATGATACACAGGAATATGAATAAAATACACATAATATAAATAATAACACCCAATAAGTAAAATATCTATGCATATATACATGATCAGTGTGAGTTAATATGTAATAAATAAATATTAAATAACACCACAATGCTTGTGCGTGATGAAAGCGGAGAGAATCATGCTCAATAAGATTATATAGGACATATGACATACAATACAAATAAGAATATGAATAAAATACACATAATTGGAGGTAAAATATCTATGAGTACATGATCAGCGTTAGTTAATATGTAATAAATAAATACTAAACAACACCACAATGCTGGATTGTTGCATGATGGACGTGGAGAGAATCATGAGCTGCAGCTCTGCTCAACTACAACTTGTACGACTTTATTCAATAACAAGATACAAGAGAGCTGAAAGAAATAAAGAAAAGAGCGCAGAAAGTTCTCGTCCATCATGTTTAAAGTTAATAGACAGCGGTGCACTCGCTGCTTCTGTCTCTGAGTTCCTTGAGGATAAGGGATGAGAAGAAGAGGCGCAGCCAGTCAGACATATGGAGGGAGGCCTGTTGGACACAGCGAGCTGGAGGTTCAGAGAGGAACGATATTTATTCACAGAGATGTTGGCTCCGTGTGACTTATTGCTCCTCTAAAGCCTTTTTATGAAGTGAGAAATCTTCATGTCTTCCACCTTGATGTGCAGAGTGCCGGCTCTCTGGGAGATGATGGACAGTCGGTCTGTGAACTACAGGCAGTCCTGTCTGTTCTGTCTCAGCGTCTCAGTTTTGCTATTCGTCTCTTCGGCTGTCTGGTCTCTGTAAGAGAGAGAGAGAGGGGGGGGGGAAGCAAGATTGCCTTTCATTGTTGCCTCCCCGGCCTCATCTCTCTTCCAGCTGAGCATGCACTACTTTTTTTTTTTTTTTTTTGGAGGGGGGTTGTTCTGTTCTTCCAGTGTTCTGGGATTGAACGTCTAGAAATTATGTATATGCACCTGCTTTGAACCTGTGCACCTTCACTTCAGCCCAATGTTTATGGAGTGTGAGTGACTTAAAGGGATAGTTCAACATTTTGGCAAATTGGCCCATTGCCATAATCGCTATAGGTCCGTTACCTTTAATTGTCGGTGCAAGCTATTTTTAGAACGGCGGAGCAGAGCCGCGAGCTGCCCAGAGCTACGCTACGGAGGCTCATGGGATTTCTTGGTTTCCTTCAATGAACTCATCCTACACAATCCAACAACTCCAAAACGCTCTGGTGGACAAGTTGTGACCTGCACATTCACCACGCTATGAGATAATAACGGAACTTTAAGAGACAGAGTTGTTTTAGAGGTAAATTCATGCAAAACCGCTCATGCGCGTCCCCGTCGGGAGCAGTTTTCCAGCAAGCAGTCTCTGTATTTACCTCGGTTTTGCATAAATTTACCTCTAAAAAGATTCTGTCTGGTAATGTTCTGTTATTATCTCATAGCGTGGTGAATGTGCAGGTCACAACTTGTCCACCAGAGCGTCTTGGAGTTGTTGGATTGTGTATTTGATTAATTTGATGAGGGAAACCAAGAAATCCCATGAGCCTCCGTAGCGTAGCTCTGAGCAGCTCACGGCTCTGCTCCGCCGTTCTAAAAACAGCTTACACCGACAAATAAAGGTAACGAACCTACTGCTATGACTATAGGGATTATGGCAATGGGCCAATTTGCCAAAATGTTGAACTATCCCTTTAATGCTGCTAAGGCTGTGGCAGGTGGTCGCTCTGCTGCTGTTTAGACGCTGCAGAAATATACAATGATTAACACGTTTATAGTTAAACTGAGTTCAGGTAAATGAGCAGCAACACTGCAGAGAGAGAGAGAGAGAGAGAGAGAGGGAGAAAGAAAGCTGCTCCAGGCTCCGGTGAGATGATTAAATAAAAATGCAGGAAGAGCAATAAATATTTATGAATATAAATTTAATTGCTTATGACTTTAATTTACACTGCAAAAGAGTTTATAATAGTTTTACAACCGGAGAGAAAGTGACAGCGGTTTTATCTTTGGTCACTGAATATCTACAGGGGATGTGAAGACATTCACTGTTCATTATTGGGTTGAATTTAAACTTTTTACAGGTTTGTTGATATAAAGATTGTTTGAGGGGTTCGGTTCTATGTTATTTATTATAATATTTTATCAACTTAATGTCAGCTTTAAAAGTTCTTAATAGGTAAATGGTGAATGGAAATAATTTTTGAAGCTGGATCCAGATGGATGCTGTTGATGTAGTTTACGGTTGCAGTGCAACAGAGTGTGGGATTCCTGAAGAGTTCAGCTCATGAATCTGCTCTCAGATCAGAGATAAATAAATATCACGGCTGCTTCTCACCGGCCGAGTCCGTCTTCCCTAATCACCAACAACACCGAACCAATGTATCCCTCCTCCTCCTCCTCCTCCTCCTCCTCCTCCTCTCCACTTCATGGCCCGGCCCACCCCTCGCTCTCAGACAGAGAAACTCATTATAGCTAAGGATTAGATCGATCAGTATGAGGTGGGTGGGGGAGGAGGGGGAGGGAGGGGGGAGTCGGGGAAGAGAAGGAGATGCCCAGTGGAGAGGCAGCGTGCCTGGGCCAAGCAATTTATGCCAACAATGGAGCTCATCTCTGCATATCCTGACTGCTTCACGGAGGAAAACACTCAGCATCAAAACACTGGACACACACAGACACACACACACACAGAGAGTTGTGTGACTATAGGAAGAGACTTATTAGCACAAAATGCACCTACAGAAATAAACAGTATCCAAGATGTGACACTTCTTTGTCAACCATGGGTCAATAATTAAGCAGAAAAACCTTTCTTGTTAGAAAATAGTTCCTTATTACACACATACACACTCATACACACACAAGCAGCATTGTCACATTCAGAGATGTCTGCTGCACAAATAAATAAAAAAATGGTCCTGATAATGAAGCATTTCCCTCACACACACACACGCACATGGATGGCATTTTTAGTCTCAAGGCCGAAGTGTTCTCCTCTAAGTGGGTTCGCCTCCACAGGAAGAGACAGAGCCTCCTGCCATCGCCCTGGAAACCGGTGAGAGAGTAAACACAAGTGGGATTGGGTTGTCTTCACTGTGGCCTCATCTCACTCCTCGGCCTATCTTTATTTCCCAGAGGGGTTATATTGGCTTCAGTACCTGCTTCACCCTGACTCAGGAATCCTCAGCTCCGCAAGGTGTGTGTGTGTGTGTGTGTGCAAGAAGCTGTGTGTATACCTGTATGCCTAATGCCATGTGTGTGTGTGTGTGTGTATATGTGTGTGTGGGGCGGTTAATAACGGATTAAGCATCAAAGCAGCGAGCATAGGAGCAGCCAAGCTTTCCATAAATTAACTTCACCTTTTGTCTCTATTTCTTCCTTATTATTATTTTGGGGTGGAAATCCATGCAAATGAGGACGCGTCTAATCCCGTCTCCCGCATGGTCCAGGACGATAATGACGCCTTTTGTTGTTTACAGTAAAAAAAAAGTCATCACGAGGCGAAGGTGGAGGAGTGGGCACCTGTAGTCAACTGACCTCAGTTCAGCCCCAAAAACAGTTCAACAGATTGTGTCTGAGGGTCAAGAAAAGGCAATAAAGAAAGAAAAATCAATCATCTTAAAGGTGTTCAGAAAAGAAAATTGATTTTGAGCCCACTATGGGTCTTAACATAACTCATCTATCAGACGATGGAGCCCAAACTTTGTGCAAAATTCTATTTTCGAGTAAATCCGCGGTGAAAGTGGGGTAGTTTTTTTTCGCATTATGCGTCACGTTGCTCACGAATCACGATTCATCAGCCAATGATATTGGATCTGTCATCCGTCAATCAAACGTCTGAGAAAAGCGAGTTGACTCGTCCGCCACCACCGACACTAGGGATGTGCACGGTTACCCGAGTACCCGGGTACCCGAGTAGGCAATCTGCTATCCGGTTATGAATTTATTATCCGGTGAGGATTAAAAAAACGGCAACGACAACGTTAGAGCGCAGTCTAGTGTCGGATCAAACTACATTATCATGCCGTGGTTCGGCTTTTTGTAGTGTTAAACAGTTTCGGATCAAGCAACGCAATTTTTTGCTGTGTAAAAGCGTTTTTGGATCGAGCCTCGGACTTTCAAACCTTTTTCAATAATCTGTGGTGGCCGTTTGTCCTGTTTGTCGCGCCGAGTTGTCACGAGCTGCAACACGAGTTTACCCGAGTAAGGAAAACGAATTTGATTGGTCGTTATCGAGCGGGCGGGATATTCAAAGCTTGGGGCGAGCCCGAGCTCCGTGTGTGTGTGCGTGTGTCAGACGTTTGAATGACGGATTACGGATCCAATATCAGTGGCCGGTGAATCGTGTACAGGCTGACGTATAATCCGTGCGCCTGCATTATCCAATGCGAAAAAAAATAATACACACTTTAGTCCTGGATTTACTCAAAAATAGAATTTTGCACAAAGTTTGGCCTGCATCGTCTGATAGATGAGTTATTACACTAATTTAATGACCCAGAGTGGGCTTAAATTCAATTTTCTTTTCTGTACACCTTTAAACTCCAGTCTCTACTCTTATTATCCACCTGATATTTTGTCTGACGACGCTGTGTGTCAGTAATGCGGACTGTCTGACGGACAGAGCGCATTTATGCACCGGCTGCGATCTGTCCGTCAGACATGACGTCATTTTATTTTTCATTACAGTAGTTACCCGGGTACGACAAGGTTAGGATACTCGGTTAGAAAATTATTCGAAATGCCCATCCCTAACCGACACAAACTCTCCTCCGTTCCTCCTCCACTCTCCTCCTCCAGATCCCTGCGCTCCATCACTTAGCCTCACTAGCTAAGTTAACAAGCTATAACGTAGCTAGCCTACTAGCTAACAGTTAGCTACGTTAGCTAAACACACTCGTACACACCGATAATATAATACATCCATTGTACACACACACCAAGCTCGGTCCCACCCCAAACATTGAATATCCTGCCCGCTCGATAACGACCAATCAAATTTGTTGTCCTTACTCGGGTAAACCCGTGCGGCAACTCGTGGAAGGAGGCGCGACAAACAGGACAAACGGCCATTTCTGAAGAGCTTTAAAATGTTTGGTAGGAAACAAGGGTTGTTATCAGAAGCGGAGCTGCTGCTCTTATCTCCATCTCCATCATCTCCATCATCATCTCCATCATCATCATCATCATCATCATCATCATCATCATCATCATCATCATCATCATCATCATCTGTACATAAAGGGGCTTTGCTTTTGAAATCAACACAAACTGTGCAGGAACCTAATTAGGCTCCATTAAGGATGCTAATTACATAGCCGGAAAATGGCCAACAAACAAGACAACCAAGTGCAGATACCAGCCCCCCCCCCCATATACCCCTCTCCCTCCCCCCAAAAAAGAGGCTGAGACTGGGAACGGCGTGCCTGTAATCCTTTTCACCACATGGATGCTGTCCTTGGCCTGAGAAAGAGCAGCATCCCGCAGGCAAAAACATGTTCTCATCTGCACAGAGGAGATAACCACACCACACCCAGGCTCCTCTCCTACACACACACACACACACACACACACACACACACACACACACACACACACACACACACACACACACACACACACACACACACACACACACACACACACACACACACACACACACACACACACACACACACACACACACACACACACACACACACACACACACATATATATAAACCCATACCCCCCCCTTCCCGCGCCACCAACCTGCCTCTACACACCATCCATCCTCCTGGCCCTCTAAGTTTTCTCTCTTATGGCTGTCCATCACACACACACACACACTCAAAGAGAAGCACGATGCCGCTGCAAACTCGCTGCAAAAGACAACGAGGAGGGGAGAAGAAAGGCTGGAGTTAAAATGAGTTTGGACAGCAAAGCTTTTTTTTCTTTTTTCTTCCTCCTGCTCTGGTGTTGGCGCTTCTCTGTGCATCTCTGCTGATTCAGTCACTTTGAAGTGTACAGCCTTTGATTTGGACAAAGATTAGGGAATTTGATCCCCCCCTGCTCTAAAGAAGCTGGCACACAGGGGTTGTTTTCACGGCCGAAAAGAAAAACACACACACCCACACACACAAAACATTCTCTCTACAAATCAATGGCTGATTCCAGATGGGACCTTCGCAGCTGGGAGTGAAGTGCATCATCTTCTGCCTGCAAAGTGTTTATCGGGCGACCCACTGGCCAGAGAGATTATTACATTGACTCCACACGCTCACAGACTGAGAGGAGTTTGGCAAAGCCGCTCCAGCGTCCAGCGGGTGACAACAGGTGGACGGAGAGCCACCGCCGTCCTGCTGGATGATGATGACACACCAGAAGCAATCTGAGCCAAGAGCCCTCATCTCTGCAGACAACAGGGGACGACGCCACCGCCGCCGTCATCATCATCATCATCATCTCTGTGCTGCCTTCACAGAAAATAAAGCTGGAGAAGCACAAGAGCTCTGCGACCACTTAAAAAGCATAATATTAGGATTGCTCAGATCGAGTCTCAGCGCTCTGATAGATCAGAGGCTCACACTCAAATCACACACAAACCCCCGTTCCTCCTCTCGCTTTGATTTGACTGTCACCGCAATTTGAAACTCTATGTTTAATAAGAAGATGCATGACTTTGTTAGAAGAAGACAAGTTGCTTTAAGAGGGAAAAAAACAGAAATCCGAAACCTTCAGGGCTGAGAAACAAAGCCGACATGGAGGCTACAAACGTTCCTACAGTTCCTCTCCTGACCACTAGGGTGAGTCAGTCCCCACCATAGACTGTAAAAAGAATGGACGTAGCGTCCGTGACGTCACCCATTGGTTTTGGGGAGTTGTTTTTGTGACTCAAATATGGCGGCCTGAACAGCGCCATGTTGGATTGGCCGGCCGAGAACCCGCCCACTGGCCTCGAAGCAGCCTGTCTCCGGACCTGCTCGGACCTGTCACTCAACGTTTCCGCGCCCTAATTGGCCAGAGTTTTAACCTAATAACAATAAAACGGGATAGTTAAAAAAAGATTCACCCCCCTCAGAGTGTGTGCGGGGGTAGAAACTATCGATTGAGACCAAAAAACGTGCTGACACCAGGCTTTGATCATGTTTATTGAGGATGTAAAGTCGGCGATTTTAACATGGTGGTCTATGGAGAATGCTGCTTTCTGACACCAGCCCCCAGAGGAATCCGAGGGGATTGCAGTTTTTTGAACGCGGAAGTGAGCTTCACTTCTCAGACCGACAACTGCCCCCTTGGTCCCCACACAGTTTGATGGTGTATTTTATGAGCTGGGAACGACAAGTTGGCAACAACTCTTAGCTGATACCAGGCGATAACAAGGAGGTAGAAGTAGCAAAATACTGTTCAAATTCAAAATATTAATAAAACAGCATTTATCAAAGTAAGACAACATGGTATATTTATATATGGAGTATATTTCGATGGATATATGATATGTGTTATTATAATGTATATTCTGTAGAATGAATGTATATACAAGTATGATGTGTGATGTGTAATGATGTACAGTATACATATATGATATGTAGAAATATGGGTAATAGGATTAGTATGTGAACAATTAATATAACAAAGAAGGAATGAAGCACAGTTAAGAAATGTAAACACTTATTCTGTTTTTGTTTTGTTAGGTGAAGCATATCGCTCACTTGTTTTTTATTTTTAATTTTTATAATGTTTATGTTTTGTGTTTTCAACTGTATATTTGATACTGTTGGACCCCAGGAAGAATAGCTGTGGCTTTGCTGCAGCTAATGGGGATCTGTATAATAAACAAATAAACTGTTGGTAGTACGGCAATTCAACAACACAAAAACAACAATTACTAATAAACAGTGTAATGTTCAACTTTAATTTTCTGTTGATGCATGGAGCAGCCATCTTGGATTGTGAGCTCTGGGTTACTTCCAACTTCAGGGGATGTAGGCAAGTGGGAAATCTCCACAACTAGCTTCCTCCTTCATAACAACTGTTAATTTACTAACCTGTTTCCTTTATATTAAGCCTTTAAAGTCATGGTTAAAACTGAGGGTGTGGTCTATTTGAGTGATGTGAATGCGCCATCTCGGCCCCATACATGCCCCTGAGCCAATCCATCTTTGCCCATTTTTGGATTAATCAGGAGTCAAGCTCTGCCAAGATGGCGACTGAGAAGCAGCTTTACCACCGTTTTTCACCTTCATTACTACAATCATATTTAATTTCAATCTATGAGAACAGATCTATTCACCTCTCAGGGCGGGCTGGACTGTTAGGCTGCTGTTGGCGGTGCTGCAAAGTCAGCAGGTCTGATTTACATCAACATTAGATTTAAAATACTTGAATTCATCAATGTGATGAATTACCTTCATGGTTCAGGTGAGTCAGTTCAACAAATTAGTCACAAATAGACACTTAAAAGTCTAGATTTGTTGCCTCCAGTTACGAGTTTCCACAAGACCTACACCATGATTTATTATTGCGAAATAAAAACATAAAATGTGAAAGAAGATTTTCAGGTCACCTGCAGTAACCCACACAGCTCTTAGGGGAAGTTGCTCAAAATCTCTGGTGAAACCTAAAGAAGATTGTTGAATAGATGAGGTCAGAGTTTCTTCACACAAACCAAACAGCACCCTGAGGTAAAGGTCACATCTACGTCCGACTGCACCACAGTTATTAAAAACACTCTGTTGCACCCTTCACCTCAATCAGTGCATATTGTTTGGTCAAAGGGAATTCGTGCGATCGTGTCGTGTGGTTATTGGGACGAGCTGTTTTTTTCTGGTACAGAACACATACACATTCAGTCTCAGGGCTGCTATTAGACACTAAAAGCGATTGATTATAGACGCCGATATTCTGAGATTTTTTCTGGCAGCTTCTCCTTTTCAGAGGGAAAGTGCACGATCCTGTTCCTTTCAAACCTCCCTCCCTCTCTCTCTCTCTCTCTCTCTCTCTCTTTCCCCCATTGCCAACCCAACAGCTGCTTCTCCTTTGGCCAGCCTCCAAATGGATGACTGAGGAGAGTGAATGGGTTTTTAATTTCACTTATCGCCGCTTTCTCTCTGGTTCCCCCCCTCCCTCAACCTGCAGTGCCAACACTGTCAGATAGGAAGAAAACTTGGAGTGGGAGGAAGGAAAAATAAACAGCAGTTTGTGAACAGCACGAGAGAAAAAAACGATCCGAGCATCAAACCTTCAAATTAAGAGGACATTGATTAGGCATGAGCCGAGGTGTTTGAAGGAGTTTCTTTCTCCATCCTCTCCTCTTTTGTCGGTTAATTAATCATGATGGGTTTTAGTCAAGCACTTCAGAGGAGGCAAGAGGGAGTGAAGCAGTGATATTGTTCTGTTCTCTCCCAGAGCAGAGAGCTCAGGCGTCACTGTCTGTCTTTAAACTCCAGACAGGTGCGTTCGAGCCGCCTACGGCAAGATGGCTGCTTCCCTACACGAGCAAACAGAAGCCTGCACGGGCCGCCATGAAACCTTCCTCATGGCTCGACCTGCTCCACCTCACATCCTCACCCCCCCTTCCCCCCAATTTCATCTCAGTGAGGCGTCGAATGAGGAAGAAGAGACAAAAACCAAAATGCGGATGAAACCTGATGAAGCAGAGTAATTAAAATGAAAAGTTGTAGCTGCAAAGCTCGATAGGCCAGATTCTCTCAGCAGGAGATATGGGTGAAAAGGTCCCACACACACATACCTACCACACATATCAATCTGTATATATAACACTTCAGATTTCCTTCAGCTGTTGCCAGGGAAACATTTCAATTAAATGTTTTTCCTCAGCCGCTGAGATACTTTGAAACACACCTGATGTCTCACAGAGGACGAGGAGGGTGCAGCGATAAATACAACACGACCGGCGTAATATCTAACAACAGGTTACAGCTGAATGCAAATCAGCCTCTGACATTCAGCAGACAGACACTGTAATGTGTAAAGAGTATAAGTACAAAAACTAAAAAACTAAAACTCCTCCAGGATAGTTCCCTTACACCACAGAGACACATTAAAAATGACAGGCGGGGGCTGTGCAACTTATAAACAAGTGGTGGGGGGAAAAAAAGACAAACCCGGATGCTTTAAACTGAGTGCCTGCGGCGTGCAGTCGGCGTTTTGACACCCGTCCTAAGTGAGACGGATTACACAGAGCCAGTTTGATTTGAATAACAAGCAATTTACCAGCTCAGATGTGATGCTGCAGAGGTGGAGGTCTCTGGGAGGAGGATGAGGAGGAGGAGGACACCAGCTCCCATCACAGCAGGCGTTGGGACACTTGTCTCTGTGTCGGTTGCTGACCCGGTCCACCTGTGGTCCAGCTGGGGGGACAGGAGGACTGAGATCCCAGCTCAGGTCAAGAGTCTCTGTGGTGGACTAAACAGAGGATAAACAGAAGAATTAACTGGATAACATTGATGATTTTCACATTTAAAACTGATATTTAATCAATAAAACAGAAAAGTAGGATTTGTTGCTTGTTGTTTTGGAGGGAGCTGTGGGAGCTCAAACACAATCACAACACTTTGTTTGGTTTCTTTATGTTTTCATTCTGTGCTTTGTCACCACACTGTATTATTCTTATTATACACTTGGTTCACATTGTTCTGTCCGGATAAGTGGAATTAATCATGTTCTGTTTGTGTTTTTGAGTTACCTGTTCCTACTTCCTGGTTTGGCCAAAAGAGGTGTGCGTGGGCGGAGCCTGGATAAATACAGGGGACCAGGAACTGGACTGAACCAAGAACTGTTGGGTGGGGGGGGGGGGGTAAGGGGGTTGTATTGATTCTACTGAATGGTTTTGTCCTTGTATTCTAATATGGCTGATTAGTTTGTATGTGCATCCTTCCTCTGTTGTTAGGACACCTGACCTCTTGTAAAAGCTTTTACTTTATTTCATTCATTTGTATTTCTGAAATGTTTTTAGTCGGAATCAAAGCTACTTTTGAAAAGGTTCTGTCCCTGCTTGGTCTCAAACACATTTATTTCTGTCTGTTTGGTTTATTAGGCTTCTTTTAAAACACTGTTACCATGGTGTGTTTGTGGTCCAATAAATATCATTCTTTGTTTTCAGGTCAGTGTTGACAAGGACGTCTTAATTTAATGAATCTAAGGAGAAACAAACAGCAGTAGGAGCTGAGCTGCAGACAGAGCCTGTCTACAGTGTCACGTCTCAACATGTGACTGACAAGTGTGGGTCAGTTGTGTGGCTGTGAGCAGGAGGAGTGATGGGACAGAGCAGGCGAGGTGTGCCCTCTTGTGGACATTTATCAACATCACAGTCAACATTTTACACATTCATTACTGTAATTTCCTCCAAAGTTGCAACAGGTAAAAAACTTAAACCATCTTCACATCAGAGTCATAATAAACTACAAATAAGTTTTAAAGCCAAACTTTTGAGAACATAGACTTTATTCATTTCATATAAAAATGACACAAAAACTTAAAAACAAAACAAAACAAAACAGACAAACAGTTGAACAGGTGCTTCAGGTAACTTCACAGGGACGTGAGGCAGCCTGCAGCGCAGACGTGATCTCACCAGGGTCTCACACACACACACACACACACACACACACCATCTTCACGTCACCGCCTCGGTGGCGAGTTCACATCTCCTGCACACACACACACACACACACACACACACACACATGGATGGAGAAGGCCGACCTGTAACGGTGAACCACCAGCAGAGGCCGGGGTAAGCCTGGGACAGCTCTCCTCCTCCTTCTCCTCCTGCCGACTGCTTTTCCTCTCTCTCTACATCCACGACTCCTCCTTACACTCCTCCCCTACTTTTCTCCTTCATATGTTTTTTTTTTTCAACTTTTTCCTCTTTTTTTTTTTGCCCCAATCTTCATTCTGACCCTTCATGTCCCTGAGCCCTCCTCCTCTGATTGGTTCCAGACGTGCCACTGAGCTCTTCTTGCCGACTCAACATTCCACAGCTGGAGACTGCACACACACATTCAAACACACACACACACACACATTCAAACACACACACACACACTCCTATTTACTCCCTCTCCTCCTACCTTCCCCCTCTATCTTAGTCCAACTCAAGGAGCAAAAAAAAAAAAAGCAGTTTTTTTTTTCACAGCCGCTCAGTGAAACACCAAAAGCCTCAGACTGAAACGGCTCCAAAGCATTCCTCTCTGAGCAGCACAGAAATGCACTCAAGAGGCAAGAGAAGAAAAAAAAAAGACAGAAAAATGTTAACAGGCAAATGGTCATAATGTACAAGTGTGAGAAAAAAAAACAAAATAACAAACGACAGGAGGTCTTCTTCTTCTTCTTCTTACGAAAGAGTGAATTCTGTTTTAAAACATTTTTTGGCTCTTGTATATACAACACTGTCGTTCACATGAGGGATGTTTTCCTTAGTGGGGCAACGAGAGGTTCAAGTGTTGGCAATTATCCCATAAAAGTAGGGAACGTTTCCAAATGTCTTTTACCTAGTTGTTCTGGAGTGAAAAAGACATCATGAAACCTGCGTCATTAAAAGGAAAAGACAGGAATGAGAGAAAATTACCCTGGCGATTAAAAAAGAAAAAGTTAATTGTGGTCCATAAAAATGATGAATCAGACAAATATCAAATTGCAAAAAGAAGACCTTTTTTTTTTTTTTTCTTTTCTCACGGTGCATACAAAGAAAATTACTGTCCTTAAAAAATGCTGAATCAGCTCCAGATGGAGGCACAAGGAGCCAAAAGAAACAAAAAGTTAGGAATCACAGAGCAGCAGCTGAATCTTAAGGATAATGACTAAAGGCAAGCGCACGACGGAAGATTGATTTAGAACAAGATAATAGTAGAAAGTGCCAGAACGTACACGGAGCCGTAGAAGCTCATTTGATGACAAACCTCAAGTCCTGCTGTACCATTACAAAAAAAAGAAAAAAGACAAAAGACAATGGAGTCTATTTAAAGACCAGCTTTCAACACTAGGTTCTACTTATGTGCACAGTTTTTTAGTGTACTGCCCTCAGACGGTTTGAGGTCACTGGTCCCTGTCACCTTCCACACATTTCACATTTGGACCCCCCCTCCCCCCCCGACCTCCCCAAACCCGCCTCCGCTCCGCTCGTCCCACAGCTGGTGCTGACGTGTCAGATCAGACAGGAGGAGAGAGAGGCAGGCTCACAAAAAGCACACATGCATCATCAGTAACAGTTCTCTGCAGCTGCACGGATAATGACAAACAAAAAAGTCAACGAGAAGGACGCGGACGCAGTAAAAACAAAAACAAAACAAACAACAAAAACACACCTCAAGGTTAATACTGTCATGGCATGGAAAATTACAAAACTGAAAAATGAATTTGGTCCTGAAGAAGAGTAGACTGACTGCGTGTTTAGAGGACAGAGGCAAAGTGGGTTTTTGTTTAGCTGAGAGCCAATCTGTGGCTGTGATTGTCCTTTTTTTTCTTGCTTTATAAGTCTTTCAATCAAAATGGGAGCAAGAAAAGAAATATACACCAAGTAAAAAAAAAAAAAAAATTAACTTTGGCACCAGGGTAGGACAACGAGGAGTCATTTCATAAAACCCATTTCATGCTGAACTTTTCCAGCTGCTATAAAACTAAAACTCCCAGTGGATCCATCTGTGGCCTTCACGGATGCTCTCGCTGTTCATATGGAGTGGTCCGATTTGGTCTGGAGAGAAATTTGCAGAACTGTTAAGTCTTTGTAAAAGGATGATTGAAAAATGTCGAGGGGGTTCAATTTCTAAAGTAAATACAAATACATCTGCTGCGCTCTACACAGCCCTTCAGCATTTTTTTTTTGGTTTCAAAAGAAACAAGGAAAAAAAGACAAACACATAAAAATGCCACAATGTGTTTCTGAGTCAGCACAACGAATTCAGCCTCTCCTGCGTCCGGTCGGGTCCAGTCTTGGGTCTTGGGTCTTGGGTCTCGGGTCAGAGCGTCGGCCTGCTACTCAGGCTGCTCGTTCAGCTCCATGTCCGACACCAGGATGTTCTTCTCCGTCTGCTCGGCCAGGCTGGAGTTGGTGCGGCTGTAGCGAGCTCCTTCGTAGGACCCCCGCGCCCCGATGGCTCGCCGGCGGTACAAGTAGATCACCACGACAACCAGGACCACCAGCACCAGGCCCGTCAGTATGACGACGATCAGGGTGGGCAGATGGTCTCCATCCACTGGGGCAGAGACAGAAGGTGGAAGTCTGGATTAGCAGCTGAACACAACATGGTTCAGGTACAAACATTGACAGCTGGCGATCATACTTACTTGTTACAGCTGAAGGTTCAGCACCTGCAAATGGAAGAAGGGATTGTAAATTCATTACTTTTATTTACCTTTAAGTTTAGCTGATACAACCCACTCTAATGCACAGCAGTAATATTAATTTTATTTATTGGATTAAATGAGAGCATATTGTATGTAAACTCCTGCAGGATCATCCTCCATGTATGCTGTGAGCAAACATTGAAAAGGTTATTTAAGTTAACTTTATTAAAGGGACAACGAGGAGTTTTGGAAAGCAAGGTGTTTTCACACTACAGTACATTTCCCATGAGCCTCCACGTGCACGGTGAAATTCTTGGACCGGCGCAAGATGGGCGGAAGCGAAAGCATTTTGCCAAGAACGTTTTCAAATCAAGAATGAAAGTCGGAGGTTTGAAGACGATCAGATACTGTCGTAGTTCCGACCATAAACGGCGATCCGGCGGTGTTATCCCCATAACCCGCCGCCGCTGGGCAGTGTCTGCAAAACCGAAAGTAGGAAATGCTGGGCAAGCCGACCACTAAGTAATATTATCAAAATAACTATAAAGACAAAACGATATATTTATCAAAAATTGACCCATAACAAGTGGGTAACGTCATTCATCCACATTTATATGAGACTTTTTTATAACCAAATACAAACTCCTCGTTGTCCCTTTAAAATGCAATTTTGTCCTAATAATCTGTGTGTGTGTGTGTGTGTGTGTGTGTGTGTGTGTGTGTGTGTGTGTGTGTGTGTGTGTGTGTGTGTGCTTACTGCGTGGCCGCTTGCAGATGACTCCGTGTGTGCGGTTCCTGCAGGAGCCCGGCTTCCACAGGCCGCTGTTGCTCAGGATCCAGAAGCAGGAGTTTGGAGACAGGACAGAGAAGGCGAGGTCGTGTGCCTCCCAGTTGGCGTACGACATCTCAGTGTCCTCGCTCCACACCAAAGTTCTACCTGCAGCAGGGACACAACCACACAACCGTATACTCAGAAAAGTAAACACTATCAAACAGGGTGAGCATTGTATTGGGAAAAGTTGGGCCCTCCCTCCCTCCTGTGGCTGAATGTACAGTAAGTAGCAGCAACTATTGCAGCTTGTTTTATAGACTTTTACTTAACTGTTTTCTCAATCAGGTTGTGTTTTGCTAAATAACCGGTAGCTAACCTGTTTAACTAACCTATGTTAGCCAAAATGAAATTAGATAATGTTAGCTGGTTTAGCCAAACTTTTAACTTAATAAGTTTTTCTAACTGAATTTATTTAGTTTCCTAATTAAATTGTGGTAATTATCTACCGATGAATGCAAATGTTAGCTTCTAACTAAGCCCTAAGCCCTAAGACGTTAAAGTTTAGCATACAAACGGGTAAGCTGTAAAGCTAACCAATGTTTGATAAACTGTATTTAACTAACTTGTTTGGCTACTGTATGATCAACATTAGATTGTGGTAAGTATTTTGGATGAGCCCTAATTTTCTAAATAAGACCATAAATCACAGTTTGGCTAACTAATGTTAGCTGTAGTGAATTTAGCTAACTGAACTTATTTTCTGAAGTAGATTGTGTTAAACCTAAGGCAGATGGCCTATGGCTAGTTAAAGAGGAACTATGCAAGTCCTCTGTTTTGCTAACCCTCCTCTCGGATGGCATTTGTTTTCAACGAAGCCGGCGAGAAAGCAATCGGTGGATAACATTTTATCATATGCGTTACGACGTATATTTGTGTAGTCTTATCTGTCCGGTTACGGGGTGCATTTGTGTCATGGTGCTGCCGAGACGATCGAGCTGGGACACCGGGTCGGAGGCTCAAGGTTTGTTTTCGGCCATTTACTTAACAAATGTATTTAAATGTAGCATAGTTACGGTAAAGATCCTGCATAGTTACCCTTTAAACTTAATTAATCTAACAGCTAGTTTGAATATAGCTGATCTTTAATAGAATTAATCTTCTTACTTTTGTTGTGACGTTCTGTGGCTAAGCACTGTTTGCTAGTTTCTGACTTTGGCCTAAACTTACAGTCTAGCTAATGAACTGTTAGGTCTTGTTTAGCTAGGTAATGATAGTTCACCTTTTCATTACCAGTGCTGGCTTCGCTTACCAGTACAAAATATATCGAGTAATGTTCGCAAACACCGGTGCTCTGTCACTGCAGGAGGTTGTAAATACTGATGTTAATACAGAGTTTATCATCTATTGTAGAGTTTTTCTATTATTTAGCCTAGTTGTTCTCTTTAGCTTCCCAGGCATGTTTCAGGGTACTTTGCTCTAATTATCTAATAGTGTGATAATAATGCTGTTTAAATAAATGAACTTACCGCACCTGCCTTATCACATTTAGACATGAGCGAAACAGTCTTAATCAGGTTTTACTCTACTTAATTAATTTTTCATGATCATTCTATAAAAAAAATCATAATCAATCAGGTTAAATATATTAAATTAGGGAAATTATCTGCAAGCAGAGGAAGATAATTTGACTAAAAATAGCTTTAAATTAATAAGCTTGGATTTAAACTTTTGAAAAGTTGAAGGTTAAAAAGTGTGCGGCTGTGGAAAAAAATGGGAAAGACTGTGTGTGTGTGTATGTGTGTGTGTGTGTGTGTGTGTGTGTGTGTGTGTGTGTGTGTGTGTGTGTGTGTGTGTGTGTGGTTGGACCTTTCACACTAATGCCCAGCCAAGCTCCATGTGCCTGCTCTGCATAGCTCTGGATATGTTCCGACACAAATCCGTTCTCCGTCTCATCCAAGATAGAGAGAAGTTCTGCTCCCACTAGAGGAGGGAAAAGAGAGAGAGAGAGAGAGAGAGAGATGGAACAAACCAGAATTGATCACGGAGAGAGAGAGATTCAGCGATGGTGCATGAGGCTCGATGAAACACTTCTAAATTTAGACATATTGATCAATTTGGTCAATCATGTTTGCAGTTACAGAAGGTCAGAAGTGTGTTAATTGGTTTTCAATTGAGTGTCATGAGCTGTTGGGGGGCAGCTCGACAGGACTGTGAGCGAGCTCAGTCTGCAGCTATTCCTCCTACCTTTTGTACAGGACATGCGTGCGTCCTGCTGCAGTTTAAGACGTTGTAGGTTGAAGGCGTAGCAGTGGTTTCTGAAAGGCACCCACGCAAACTCTCCCAGAGAGTGGGGGCAGATGCCGGGGTAGCTCCACTGGTGGCTCACAGACTCATCTGGCCGAGAGAGAAACAACAGGGAAAGATTAATTAATTAAATAATTCATTTAATTCCTTATAAAATGAACCCCCTGGTGCTGTACGTTGCTGCACATATACATAGCCTACCACTAATTTGACAGATGGCCGCATCCAGTTTAGCATCACATGGAGTCATAGTCCACTGCCCAGGAGTTGTCATGTGACCACATCCAGCCATCTGATTGGGCTCCCCATCTTTCCAGTTTGAATATGACACTTCCTCCTCACCCATCCAGGTGAAGCTCCGTCCCTGAAAACATGAAATTAACTATTAATATCCTAACCTACCTAAATTAGCTGCGCAACCAAAAAAAAAAGACATGGAAATCTTCATTTTATGGGGCTTCTAAAGTAAATTGACTCACTCCGTAGTTGTAGAGAGCGATCCAGGCCGGCCGGCGCAGGCTGTTGATCAGCAGCGTGAGGTACGCCTGCTGGAAGGGATCCTTCACCGTGGCCAGAGTCCCATTCAGAGATTCACACAGATGCAGAGCACCGGTCCAGTCCAGGCGCTTCTCCACCACCCGGTACGTCACTCCACCGAGCTCCACGGGCTTTGACAGGGTGGCGGGGATCAGGGCGGGTGCTGGGGGTTTGTCTTGAACTGATGACAACAACAACAATATGTGTCAATGTAACAGAGTTTAAAGATAATTTGATTCCACTTTCCATAAAAACTCACCACACAACACAAACACTTGTTTTTCCTATGGTAATTAAATGCATCACCCCTGTGGATAAGGGTCGTGCAGCAGTCGGACTTTGCTACTTCCCTGGTAGGTGCACAAGCTACGAGCTCCGCTATTGTTTCATATTAATTACTTTAATTTCAATACTAAGGGGTGGTTTAAGTTGTATTTCTTAAGCATATAGCTCCCGAACGGTCGAGCACGTCCTTTTTCATAAAAAGTTTACGGTGTTTTTCTCTTATTTCTGTTTACAAAATGGCTAGGGTTACACGTGTTAGCTGCCCTGCACTTTCTTTTCATTTAACATTTTTCAGCCGTGTAGCCTATGTGTGTGTGTGTGAGAGAAGAAGAACTGGACTGACTGTAAATGTTGATTCCTCTACCAGGTCAGTCCATGTGTGCATAATAAACGGCGAGATTGCCAACGGTGAAGGTCTGCCTCGTATGTTAAAACTACACAACGCAAGGATGAGTACCAAAACCGCTACATCAACACACTTCTGTTTGTGCTTCAGGTGATAACTTTTAAAATTTTGTGGTTAAGATCGAACATCGCACCTTGATGCCTTTGACAGATGAAGCCATTATTCTCCATCTCACAGGCTCGGGAGGCCCACATGCCTGTGTTCTTCAGCGGGTTTCCATGAATCATCACCACACAGTTTCCCTACGAGGTGACAGTGACATCATCAGAACAGGAAGTAACATGGAAGGATAACATGACAAGAGCTGCGATTGGTGAGTTCTGGCGAGTTCCTACCCGTGTTTTGTTGTGGTGTGGTCCGCTGTTATCGAGCGGCTCCCCGGGGCCCCAGTTGGTGTAGCTGAGCAGGCTTGTCTTGGCCCACTGGAAATGACCCTTGGAGTCGGAGGTCAACCCCACCCAAAGGTCAACACTAGCGTTGTTCAGCAGGGTGGTGACAAAGGCTGTGGGGGAAACGGTATGCATGTTGGTGACGTGACATAAAGAACAGGTAAGTGCAAATATGAAGTTCTAAACTGGTGATAAACAGGAAATCAGTCTAGTCAGTTTCATCAATGTGATGCTGCCCACAAAGACACATAACACAAATTCTAAATATAATAAGACCTAATAATAATCTACATCCAAGTGGAAAAAAGTAACTTGAGAAACTTAAACTGGGTCAACCCTCCACCCTCCACCCTCCACCCACCACCACCACCACTCCTCTGTCTGTGAGTGTATGCCAGCTGTAATCTGCTGTAATTACCTTGCTCCAGATGATTGGACACCAGTGCCAGTATACCTCCCTCTGTCTCACATTTCAACTTGGATGCAGACCATGTGACCCGGTATGACTGATCACTGAACACCTTGAAACACTGCAGAAACAGCAGCACGGCTCGGGTTAGGTTTGATCGGGTTAAGTTGGGACAGCACAGCAGGAAAAAACATCTTATGCACTTCCTGTTCTGTTCACTCACTACCAAACTGGAACAGTGTGTTTATTTATACATTTACTTAAACAACTAACATGGCAAATACACAGGGAGATGAAATCCTGGTGTGTTATGTTGTGTTGTACTCTACCTTATGCTGGTAGGAAGCCCATCCATCAGGACAGCCTGCAGGCGGGTGGGGGGATGATGGAGTTGGAGGAATGGTCCCAGTGACGTTCACTCTCTTGCAGATGTAGGGCAGGTCAGAGTGGCACTTTTGATCGGCCCAGTCCGCTGTTGGGAAGTGAAAACCACAACATTGTGTTTCTTTTTCTTTCTTTTCTTTATTAGGATCCCCATTAGCACCTGCAGCAGCATCGGCTATTCTTCCTGGGGGCTTCCTGTTAGTGCACCACCTCTGATTTAGCCACGTTCTGTTATGAAAAAACAATCTGTCTTTTCATGGACAGCCATCAAAGAATGGAACAAGCTGCCTGAAACCCTGAAAAGCAGATCAAACTACTTAAATTTCTCTTATTATCTAAAACAATGGCACTTGTTACTCAGTTAGTCTCTTAAAAAATGTATCTTAGTATTTCTCAATGCACCCAATTCATGACATTATCTTAAAATCTTATGGAATATGAACTGTGGAAATCTAAAATGTTTTATATTTGTATCTTGTAAGACTTAGCTTTTCTCTCCATTGATTATATAGGATAGGGTACACCTCTCTCAGGTGTGTTGCACTTGATCTAGTCTTTTTAGATGTGGAAACTGTTGTTTTTTTGTATTGTCTATGTGCTGTCTACTGTGTATTTGTGTATATCTCTTGTATAGTAGTTTGTGGTCTGCGTTTCTTGTCTGTTTGTTATATGTTACATGTTGGGACTGCAGATGGAAATAAGCTGTGAGTTAAATCTGGTGCAACCATCTTCTCATTTTCTGTAAATGATTAATGTCATTGCACAATGTCCCCTAAATAAACTAATAATAATAATAGTATCCCGGCTGTTTTTACCTTTGCTGGCGGACAAATGGACGCACTTGCGATCCCGGCTGAGGGGGTGTGGCCTCCCAAGAGCCCATGACACATAATTAAGCACAGAGCCATCGGACCAGCGGAAACGGCCATCGTTGTCGTAGGTGTGAAGCCCCAGCCACCAGTTGTCGCCCTCTACCTTCACCATCTGAACATTAGAGAGAGACTGTAAAAAAACCTTGTGGAGGCCACTGTGTCCTTTAGAAATAGATTTACAACACAGTGTTACTGTAAATATACGATTGTACAACCCCTAAGTGCGGTCACACAGTGTGGTTACCATACAGAACACAGAGGCCATAATTAGTGGTGACTTTCATACACAGTGTTTAGTATATCTCATGCTTTCCCCCAGATTAAGCTCCACTGTTAGTTAAAACCACTGTAATCAATAACATTTTATGAATCAAATCATTTTGATAAAGTGTCCAGTGCCTTGCGTAACGTGTTGGCCAGGAAAGCCTCCTCCTCAGCTGAGTGGACGGAGGCCAGCGAGGAATCAAACCAGGAGCAAATCCTCTGGGCCTGGTCCCAAGTGGTGCGGTGGTCGAAAAATTTATACTCGGCTTCCTGGAAGGCAATCCACTCCGGTGAACTGGCGCCTGACCAACCACGGCGAGACATGAAAGGAAGGTGCAAATAAACACTAGAGAGATTATTCAACATGTTGAGAAGTGAAGCTAAAAGATGAGAAAATAATAAGACTGACCTTCAGAGACTTCTGGATCCTTCTCAGCGTTTCCTGAAAACACAGGAACAACGAAGGGTGTATGAATGACATACAACCAACAAGCAGCAACAAACAACCCCAGGTCTGATGTCTCTAGGACTGAAACCTGCAGAACTGTACAATAACAAGAACAAAGGAAAGGTCCAATGTGGTTGTACCTCTGGGAATCTTGCAGATCCAGTCCAGCTCAGAGTCACAGTGCATGGCCAGCCAGGTCATAGTGCCCAGGTCCGCTGCAGCACACTGACGGATGTTGTAATAGTAGCGGCCAAAGTTCTGGTACGTGAACTGAGACCAGAAATACAGATTAAGAGATTCTGTTTCAAAATATTTTTAACTCACAATTAATGAATCATTAGGCGTCATTGTCTGTACTCACAGCCAGTCCATCGCTCCACTTCCAACTGCCGTTGTCCATTGGGTTCCTACGGTTCAGTCCAATCCAAAACCAATGCTGCTCATGGTCCTCAGATTCCCTGTGGAATACATCATCATCATCATCATCATCATCATCATCATCATCATCATCATCATCATCATCATCATCATCATCATCATCATCATCATCATCATCATGCATCACCTGGTCAGAGGTGGCCACCTACCCAAAGGCCTCGTGGAGGACCTGCAGGACATAGTGCTCCTCCTCTGGGCCGCTGACGCTCAGCAGGTTGGCTCCATGTCTCTGGCAGTACAGGTGAGCCTGCAGCCAGCTCAGCCTCTGCTCCAGGTGGGAGGAATGAAACACCTGTGCACAGGTAGCACTCATATGTAATAACAGTCTAATTACAAAGGGTGAAAAAACAAGCAGCTGGAGAATTAAGATTACAGATTGTGTTGACAGAACTATGGTCACTGCAGTTGTATCATCCGCCACTCAGACTAGTTTCACTTTACATCTACTTAACGTTTTAAAATATTTACCATTTGTATTAAAGGGATAGTAGCATTTTTTTAAAGTAGGGTTGTATGATCTACAAATAGCCCCTAAGTACTTTAATTGCAGTAGAAGTTTTACGTAAAAAAAAAAAACAGTTCCGTTGTTTGCTATTTTTTCCAGCCCTTCAAAGTGCAGGAAAAACACTGTTTTTATTTGGACCTAACCAACTGCTCAGCGCCATAACGTAACCGTGCGGGGCCCCCGCGATGACGGAGGGGGGGGTTGACGGCGGCGACAAAACAGCAGAACAATCCTGCCTAGGAGCTGTCCATGGTTACTTTACCAAAACTGTCTTGGAATATCAAACAAAGAAGAGAACTATGGACTGTGGAAGCTTGAATGGCCAAAATACATAAGTTATCATGACGTGAACCATATGTTGCGGTGTAAAAAAAAAAAAAAAAAGGACCATTGATTCGGTGGAAACCCGGCTTAACGGGCGGGGGCGGGGCCCCCACGGCATGCGGGGCCCCCCCGCCTCGCGGGGGCTGCGGGGGTATACTTTACGGCCCAGCAACTGCTGATCGGCGGGCACTAACCCTGGGCCGGAGGGATACGTGAGTTGGTTAGGTCCAAATAAAAACTGTGTTTTTCCTGAACTTTGAAGGGATTGAAAAAATTATATTATAGCAAACAATGGAACTGTGTATTTTTTTTCAGGTAAAACCTCTTTTAGGCCACGAAAATAGGCAGTTTCTTTGGGTCTGTTCACAACACTGTATGTTGTAAATCTCTGGGCAGGGCTATTATGGGCTGGCGTTGCTAACGGGAGGAGTGCAGAGAGTCTTCTACTGCAATTAAAGCACTTAGGGGCTATTTGTAGATCATACAACCCCACTTTAAAAAAATGCTACTATCCCTTTAAATGTCATGAATTGTTGTGTGAAGTGTTGAGAAATGGTTTTGTGAGGTCATTGTGACCTTTGACCCTTGAGCAACAACACATTTCATCAGTTTGTCCCTGAATCCTAGTGTTTAGGAAGTTCCTTCAAGGACTTACTGAGATCAGGGCTAAACCTGTGTTTTTTGAGGGATACTTGAATCCTAACGAAGGTTTATTTAAAATATGAAGACGTTACTGAAATATTGTGTCCATGAGAACGGGACGGACGTACAGATGGACCAACCAGACAAAACAAACAAAAAGCTCTTGAGAACTACAGTAAAGTCTTGGTCATAAAATTCTCCAACTGTTTCAGTTGAATTAAACAAAGAAACAGAGACTGATTTTCTGGAAGATGCATCACAACCAGCCTGGAAACAGGACTGTGTGTGGAGTCATGAAAAGAGTAAAGTAAAGTGTGTCTGAAGTTAGAAGAAGCTCCTCCAGCAGTGGGATGATGGTGTGACACGTCTGTGGGACGAACCTTGTAGCAATAGCGCAGGTTGCTGTTGCTCTTCCAGCCGCTGGGACAGGAGCCGCTGAGACTCGGGGTGGGCTGAGGGACGGGGGGCTCGGGGCTCAGAGACGTGTCCTGGTTCTGTCGGCAGATGAATTTCGCCTTGGATGACGCACACTCCTTCACCTCCCACAGACCTGTTGCGATGCCCGTTGCCATGGAAACACAGCCGCGGTCGACGTTGACTGAAATAGACACAGGGTGAAATGTAGGTGAGCAGAAAGAGAGAGAAAGAGAGGCTGCACGGAGGAACACGTGAGGAAATAAGAGGATGATGATACGGAGGAAGAGAATTGTTTCCTCATTATGGATCATAGCTTCATCAACTGTATGTGCATCAGCGTCTTTTTTTAAGTGATGGATGTCATCATATCAATATTTTCAAAAATGACAGGATGAGATTTATAAGAAAAAAAGCTGCAGGTAGAAACTTCAGCTTCTTCTGTAGTTTCTCTGCTCTTCCCCCCAGAGGGCTGAAGGCAACACTGAGTCTTTCTACTACAGCTCCTAAGGTGCAACAACCCCAGGTGGATTAGCAGGTGGAACAGGGATGACGTGTCATTACAACAAATCTTGTCATGTGAATAAAATCTTTAGACAAAGGTGGAAATTGATAGTTTTAACCAGTCAACCCATCGTAGGACTGTAATCTGTGCAGAGGTCATTCAGTCCATATCTTTGGATCTATCAGTGACTCTAAGACTAGAGGAATATGTTTGAAGGTCTGGTTTATAAATTATAGCTAATCTGAATCCAAAAACCACAATGGGATGAAGTTTTCAAAAGGAGAATCCCCTGTGTGTCTGCCTCCCTCCTGAGCTGCTGCCATGACAGTTTGTTGGAAGACAAAACTACCACGATTTCAGTTACAATTTCCTCAACACGCCCATCTAGATTCGGTTCATTAAGTTAACATCAGGGCATACGCCCGCTGTCTTCTCAGATGGGCAAACTGTCAACCAGTCAAAGCTGATGCCACAGATGCCAAATCAGGAAACACAGGATGAGGCTCTGGATCTGAATCCTGGCAAAAGAAGAAACACCTGGGAACAATCCAGCTTCTTCTCTGCAGATTAATTCCACCACTGGCTCTGGTTCAGAATGCAACTCATGATTTGGGCAATTGAAAATCTCCAGCTATAGATTACATGAAACTTTCATAATCCCCTCAGGGAATCATAACAACAAGGATAAAGAAGCGGATCAGCAGTGTGGAGAGAAGATAGTGCTACCAATGAATAGAGCAGAATGGAAATAATCGAGAGATTTTAAGGACGCATGAGCTAAAAATGGTGTTAAAACTGATCTCTCCCTAAAACTTAATTTTCCACTGGAGTGAATCATTAACAAACTCATTTCAGCATGATGTGTTGGGACCAACCTGGCTGGTCTCGGTTCCAGTTGGTGTAGGACACCTCATCCCCACTGAGCCAGCGGTAAGAGGGGCTGGTCTGGTTGGTGAGGCCAATCCAAAAGGAATCTCCGGAGCGACCGAACAAAAGGCTGTTGATGTAAGCCTGCTCAAACCTTTGAGGGTGTAAAGAAGGCGTTTAGGGATCGCCAGTGACCAAACAGACTGATATGTTAAAGTACAGTATGTGCGTGTTGCTGTGTATTACCTGTTGGTGATGGTAACGAGGGTGGCTCCTTGGTCGCCACAGGAAGTCCTGGCCTCATCAAAGGAAAGAAGATCTTCTCCCACCCAGTAACAAGCTGGACTGTGCCATTTCCAGCCCTGACAAGAAGGGAAGAGGAAGTTTGGAAACTTCTCCCATCACTGTGATTTTCAGATAATGTTTTGTATATGGATTGTGCTAAATTTCAAGCGAGTCAGACTCACAGCCCACTGAGTTCAGGGCATTTACACCGATCATGTTTCAGAAACACCACTTACCCAGGCCAGCAACAAACTGGAACAGTTCAAGGAAAACACAGCATCAAATAACACAGAGAAGAGAAATATTTGTTCCACTGCAAACACTTTACTCTTCTGCCCTGAAAACCTCCCACTAAATTTCACATCTGTGAAGTAGAAGCAACAGATACCACCAAGGAGATACCTCTGTGAAGAAGGTATCTCCGAAAACAATTTATTTTATCACTCATAACAAAAGTAAATCCGACTTTATCCCGGAGGCAGAATAAGACAGAACAAGTCTGCGCTTGCAGAAATAACTTTCCTTGGCCTCGCTCCCTCCTGCCAGCTCAAGTAGTGCAGCTGTGGACGTGTACAGACGTAGAGAGCGGCCAACTCACAGAGGGTCACGAGGGGGGAGATATTGCACAAGCAGTGACAGCTTTGTGTGCATAAGCTCAACCTCCGGCTTTTTGTGCAATCACGCCGACATCACAAAGCTCAGCCATCAAACCCACTGCAGATACTCGATCTGTTGAAACTCATTTCTCTATTCTCTGTCGTACAGTCAAAACATCAGCCGTCTAACGACTGACAGCTCATTCCCGTAACCTTGTGTGTGTGGTGATATTACGCTTGATATCACCGATACGACTGATGCTTGTCTAGCCTTTATAAATCATGCATGACTCAACCACATGCTCTCGATTTGCTTGTTCATTTGGTGGAGATCCAACAGACACCTGAAGGCCCTGAAGACAGAGGGCACTCTTCCTCTCTTTCTTCTAGAAAGTGCCAAAATTTGACATTTCCCATCCAACAACATCTGGACAGCTGGCCCATTATTCAGGAACTGTATCTTCAAACAGTTAAATATTCACAAAAATGAAGACAGGATCCCAGAGAGTTCACATTTTCAATTATTCCAGGCACCCCCCTCTCCCCCGTGGCTGAGGGGCCTCAGCAGCTGCTTCCACCCGAGGCTGCGTCTGACATTAGCAATCAGTGCGTTCTCATCTCGCTGTTTAATCACACATGAAGCCACTGATGATCACCGTCTTTGGAAACAGAAAGGAGAGAGAAGGAGCGGTGCGAGTTAGAGTTAGCAACCGGGTAAAATGGCAGCGTTACAGTAATGAGCGATCCGCGGAGTTGTTTGAGAGATGAGCTCAGCTCTGGATGTGGTAAATGGTTCAGGGGGATCGTGTGGTGCAGCGTTCGCCGCAGCTTTCTGTTGCTGTTGTTTCACATGTTGCGTGAGAATGAGATCATCTGTTGGAAAACAAAGCGGCGCTGCCACACGGGGCCCTGCAGCGGGTGCCACGCCAAATGACCCCTGTCACATTACCACCCATAATGCCTCCCTCCCATAGAGAGGGGGTAAAGATTCATTACGCCAAACAAATGGTCCGTCCACACTGAGACGTAACAGCTGAGGAGCAGCACGACGCTCGGCAGCAGATCATCTGCACCGTAAATCAACTCACGCAAAAACACGACACTGCTGAAGGGCACAGAGACAGAAGGACACACTCTATGGTTTCTCTGATAAGCTCCAGTATCACACTCAGGGGTGGACAGTGATAAAGTACTTTTATTTGAGTATTATCTTTTTAGAAGCTTCTGACTTTTACTCTGTTTAAAGAAAAATAATGTACTTTTGACTCCATTATGTTTCTATGAAGGATTCTTCTCAATTTTCATCTATTTTTTGGTGAACACAGGAGAAAAAAACATTCAGAGCCTTCTCCTTTCCTGTCAGTCTTGTCTGAACCTGTCAGTGTCCCAACGATGCTTCGTTAGAAGAGATAAAGATGAGACAGATGATGCCTCACCAGAGACCAAGATCTGATCTGAGGTCTGTGTTTGAAGCTTCAGAAACAAACAACGGTTCATTTAGATTTGATGTTGGCCGTGTTTAACACGACCAAACATTATCACTGACTAAAACATTCATGATGTTGAGATATGAATCATTTATTTAATCACAGACACACAGCTTGTAGTAGTTAATGTTTTCATGCTGTGATTGGTCAAATGACTTCTGTCCATTCCCATCCTCTACAAGCTTTTTATTCCATTAGAGCCATTAAGTTCTGTAAATGCAGAACAATACAGCAATGTGTTGATACTTCTGATACTTAAATATCTTTAAAATCAAGACCTCAGTGCTTTAACTTTGACAAACTTTCACTTGTACTGGTCTCATGTTTGACCGGGAGGACTTGAGGTGGAGCTGTGAACCGTGTCCACCTCTGGTCACACATCACTCAGGCACTAATCTCAGCACTTGAACAGCGAGTATTATGGGCTGTTGCTCAGGTAGGGACGAGTCAGGTATGTTGAGTCTCATATGGAGAGAATTATGAAGCGTGAAATCACTGAGCTGTTGATGGATCTTCCAGATGTGGCTCAATTCACCACGTAGGTACAAAGAGTGGGAATATCAATGTTGTATGGACTATTTACACTTGTTGAATGAAGAGACAAACATTGGCTCCCTTTGAAAAATATGATGTCTTTTGCGTTTAACTGGAAAAATCTGTTAAACCAAAGAAGTATGTGTCAGTGTGTGCGTTGGTTGGCGTAGCCTGTTCAGCCTCCAAGTCTTCAGGGAGTGATTTATATTACAGTTACAGACTGGGGGCGGACTGGTAGACCGGTGGAGGGTTGAGCGATGAAGGGGAGCTCTGGGAAAAAGGGGGCAGAGATGAAGGAATGGCTGAAATATTTAGAATAATAATTATGCTCGGTGTAACACTGCAGACTGTCAGCAGCTGGAATAAGAGCTCTGAAATGCTGCAGGAGATCTGAATAGACTCTTTATAGCGCAAAAAGGTCATGGGGAAAAATGAAGTGCCGAATGCAAAGAGAGAAAAAGAGTAGTACTTGTTTGCAGTCTTGGTGCTGCGGCTTCCCGTCACTCTTTGTTCCTGGTTTCTTGCAGATGGAGGGCAGGGTCATGTTGCAGGGGCTGTCATCCCAGCGGCCCTCCTGCACATGAAAAGCAGAGGCACAAACAGACAGAGAGAGGACAGCTGTTAGATATATACAAACGTAGAAGACTGGCCCGACAGTCAGAGTCCTTCACTGTGAGGCGAAGGAATCCCCGGGGCCTCAGGGGTCAGTGCAAAGGCTGCGTGAAGGGGTCAACTCACAGCTCCCCAGATGGAGACGCAGTCTTCTTGGGTGTTGCGGAAGTTGTTGGGTTCAAACGGGTGCCAGTAGGTGAAGATGACGGGCGTGTGGTCGGTCCACTGGAAGTCCATCTGCATGTCGGTGTCGTGGAGGCCGATCCACAGCTGATCGATGTCTGAGAGCAGACACAGATACATTCGGGTTAGTGGGACGACGGTGGAGGAAAAGAGAAGTGGGATCCAACTATGACCTTAATGTGAAATTCTCACATTTTCCATGAGGTTGGATAATTAAGCCGGAGCTGGATCCATGACCTAAAAATCTGATTCCTCACTTCACTTCACGAGCTGTTTTTCAGCTCAGGAAAGAAAGAGAGGAAAAAGATCTGGTTCTCACTACTGTTAAGGTTTGATGTGAGGATATGACTAAATAGTGTGATGTAGGAAAACAGCTGGAAGCCATCACTTAGTGAATGTTTAGCTATATTTTTGAAAAACATCCAAATCTCCCAGTTTGTATTTTAATTATTTTTCTTAAAGGTTTCACATCTGACACATGGACGTGTTTGTTCAACTGAGATTCAAACAGAAACAGAAAACTAGAAAAATAGATAAAGAGTGCTGTGATAGGTTTGAGTGTATGAACTCTTTACGAACCTGCTGCACTTCAAAAACAGTTACACGCACTCTTGTTCTTTCTTTTTGTTCTTGGTTGAGCGTGATGTTTTTTTTTATTCTTCTACATTTTTACATAAAAACATTAAAGACTCTGTCAAGGGTAAATCTGTGAAAATGCACATTTTATTCCTTTGATTTGACGACGAGTGGGAACCCCGCAGCACAGGCAAAGAGAGCAGGTTAACACAGGGCCGAGTTTGACGTGTCAGAAAGAGATTAAATAAAGACAAAGTGAAGGGTGAATGTGATTTGTGAGGGTTCTGTTTCATTTTTGGCAACAGAGCAACTCGGAAGAAGAGTTACAGGAGCATAAAGAAAGAGGAATTAACAAATCACCTTTCTTCAAGTTGCGCAGGATGAACTCCAGCTCAGGCAGAGTGTGGATGCTGATCAGGTTGGCTTCCATCTTCTGGCAGGTTTTCTGCGCTGTATCCCAGTCTGTCTTCTCTGAGGTGAGCTTGTAGCATCCGGCCTGGAAGGCCTGCCAGCCCACATCACACTCATACTTCTCATCATCTGCCCACGAATCTGCAGGAGCAGAGAGATAAAAACCTGTTGAATCCTGCAGCGTGGCCCTTTGACACCGCTCTGCTTCACCTGAACAGACTCGATGCGTCCACACTGACCTGTAGTGAAGGGGTCCAGGGTGGCGTTGGGCCTTTTCTTACAGACGTACGGCAGCGCAACAGAACAATCACGGTTCTGCCAACGACCTGATGACTCAGTGCGGATCACAGCACAGTTCTCCTCCTCAGCGTGGTTTGGCTGGTCTGAGGACGACAGGGAGAAATGTAAACCTCTACAGAATGTCACTGTTGTCAAGAGACGCACTCGTTCAAGGCACTTAACCCCCAAATACTGCAGTGACCAACAGAGTGTGGCTGCGCTGGAAGGCCGCCAAGTGAGTGCTTGAACTCAGAGCACAGTGCTGCTAAAAATGAAAAGAGCATGCTCATTCAGGCGTCTCTGGGATATAAAAAAGATCATGCTTCAAGCTTAGAAAAGGGCAGAAAGGGTTGACTTGGTTTTACACACTAACCTTGCTCCCAGTTGAGATATTTAAGAGGTGAGGAGTCGGCCCACTGCCAGCCGCCGTTGATGTCCAGGTCGTTGAGGCCGATCCACAAAGAGGCACTGTAGCCAGTCAGCAAACCTACAACAGCACAAAGCACAACAACTTGCTCAGCTGCTGTAAAATATGACACGAGCAAACTCAGTCTGCTTTCTCTTTGCACTTCTGTGACGGTAGAAAAGGAAACACTCGATATTCCGCCTCCACTCAGGCCTCACGACCTCTCCAGTCAGCCATGATTTTAACTGTCAACACAGCGCTGGGTAAATGACAGAACAGTTGTGTATGAATTGCCTCAGCGTGGCTTGATATCAGCAGCAGGGTCACAACACCCTCGAAAAATCAATTACTCCTGTTGGGAGAGTGAAGGAGCAAATCAAACAGTCTGTGTTTGCCGGTGAGGCATCACGCTGCACGGCACATTTCACCGCTATTGATTCTTGTTGTTAAATCTGAGACAAAGGCTCAAATTGAATCTACGAGACAAAAGTGGAAATCAAGCAGCAACCTGAAAAAAAAAGTCGATCACTGAAGTGACAGAAGCTGCAGTTCCTCTCCTGGCCACTAGAGTGAGTCTCTAACAGTAAGTCATGTCTCCATAGACTGCCATGTTAAAAGGTCCAACTTTACAGCTAAAATAAACATGTTTACAGCCTGGTAGAGAAACTGTTTTGGTCTCCACAGCTTATTTCCCCCTGCGTGACGACTCTGCAGGGGATGAATTATTAATAATAATGCACTCATTTTGATTTTATTAAGGTTTAAAGTTCTGAAGATATTGAGGGTGTTGCTACAAATTTAAATGTGCCAAAGCAAAGATATCTTATGTAAAGGTTAACACATTACAAGAAGAGCCAATGGTTGACACTTCCTGTCTCTTAAGTTGGAGTGATCACGATTGTTTAGAACAAAACTACAATATACAACACTAGAGTCAGTGGTAGTGGGAGTGCATTATTTAGCTGCTCATTTTTAACCGTTTGCTTAACATCCCAGAAAAAGCTCAAATCAGTCTCATAAGATGTCAATACAGTATTATAATTAATAATAATAGGAGAAACTCTGGTTTTACTGCAGTTTCAACCAGTAAATTGAATGGACTCTGACCAAACCTTGACCCTATGGGGTTGGGGAGTTTAAGAAACCCACCCAGGGAATAAATATTTCCTTCCTCAACTGTACTGCATCTCGCCGAAGTTTCAGCTCCACAGGCCCCTTCTCTTTTCCCATTTTTGGATTATCTAGGGGTTAGGAGGTGGAGTCAGGTGCTGCCAAGATGGTGACGGCTCAGCAGCTCACTCTGAGCTTTAAAAATGCTCTACAGAAAGCTGTGGGTGGCGTCACTGAGGCTACATTCATTTTTATTTACAATTTACATATGGCCAAAATATTTCCTGTAAATCAATAGTTAAACTATTTACTGAGCATTGATTGATTTGTATTTCCTTTTTAATTTCTCAGGGTATTATTTGGTGGTGTGTCTATTTGCAGTGATAATGTCGAGGACCAGTAAACTGGAAATAACCACTAGAGCAAATGATTTCTTGAAGAAGGTTCTGACCGAAACACAACATGTTTATCACAGTCTACTTCAGACGAGTAGCTCCAGAACCTGTCGACACATCGGAGTTAGCTGACTTTACCGTTGATGTAGGTCTGCTCGTGCAGCTTGGTGATGCTCAGCAGGTCTGCCCCCTGCTGCTGGCAACTGATCCGAGCCTCGCTCCATGACAGCGTAGCCTGGAAGTTGAACTGGTAACAGCTGTCTGTCAGCGGGTCAGTATCCCAGAAAGTCTCACAGCCGCTGCCTGCCAGCGAGGAGTGAAAAAAAAAGAAAAGAAGAGAAAGACAAGGAGCCAGTTAGATCAGAGGAGGAAACTGTGGGGGAGCTCATCGAGTTCCTGACAAAGTTTCCAGTGAAACAACTTAATGCTGAACTTGCAGAGCGATGACTCACTCTTGACTGGGCAGAACCCCCATCGTTCGTCCTTGCCGTAGTCGTAGGTGGTGGCGCACCAGAGGTGACCGTCCTCACGGCCGATGCTGGTGCAGCTGTGGAACCACTGGCCGTCGTACAGGAAGGGCAGGTAGCAGGGGCGGCCGTGAGAGTTGCCCTGGATGGTATAGATCTCTGCCAGAGAGTAGAGAGAGGATGAGGGGGTGGGGGTGGGGGGGAGGTAAATCCCTGCATGCAGCAGCAGAGATGCTCCTCGCGTGTGTTGTCTAAAGTCGTGGCTGCACACTGTGCTGAACTCAAATACCTTATCTGTTTTCTCAGAGACTTGGATAATCAAACAGAGGGTGGAAATAGAGGATGAAGTTCCAGTCAAAACAGCAAAGTCAACCCGTGGTCAGCAGAGGGAAGAGTAAACAAATAAAAACAGGCCTATTGGAAGGAACACCATGGGTCTTTTGTTATGAACTTTATGTGAAAACAGAAAGAGCAGCTACAGACTTAGAAAAAAAGAGAAGATCAGGATTTTTCAAAGATCTCACACAGGTTTTTAACTAATTATCTGTATCAGATTTCTGCAGTTTGACAAAATACCCTGAGGTTATCGCTCTACAGGAGCCTCGACTTTCCACCAGTGTAGTGTGGTGTGAGGAAAAGGGCAACAGAGAGAGAGGGAGAGGGAGAGGCTGGATCTGTGGTGTTACCAAAACACATTGGGCCAATGGAAAGTAGGGCAGACATGTTAAACGAGGGAGGAAAAGATTTCTGAAGCTCCCTCCCTGACTTCCCTCTTCTCCGCTCCACCGCTGTCTGGAGCTGCTTCTCTGGCTGACTAATGTCAGAGGTATTCTTCTCTCTCAGCCGCGAGTCGACTTCACAAAGAAACTTTGTGAAGATCGACACTTGAAAGTTAAAACATGTCAATGCACTCAATTCCCTTGCCACTAGAAAAGGGAAAAGACTTAGGAGGAGGAAGAAAGTGAAGAAGAGATTTTCTGGTCTTACGTTCACGTCAGATCTGGTTTTAATTGCAATCGAGCAGAGCCTGTTAACTACAGACAGAGCAGCACAGTGCAGTCTGTCAACCGGCAGCCATCAGAACATCTGATACCGGAAATGAGGCTTAGCTGCAAACCACCATGGTCGGGTTTAATCTGGACTGAAAACTATATATAAATACAAATATACTTGAGGGCCAAGACGATTCTGTGTGTTTACTGCAGTTTACAAACACCGGCTATGTTTTCCTTGGCTCTCCGGCTGGCACACGGCCACTTGTCCTAAAAGATTCCCTCATTTGATCAGATACAGCTGTGGCATTCACAACAGTGGCTCTGTCTGCAACATACAGTGAAGCAGCAAGTGGGTCAGCACATCTGGAGATGAATCAGACCAACGTCTCTGATGATCTCATCAGAGTTTGACTTTATCATTCTATTCATTGCTTATTTCTAAATGGTTGTGTTATTTATGTCTCTAGATAGATCAATGAAACACTTTCCTGTTTACAGACTTGATCGGCCAGGAAAGTGACGTTGAGGCTGGATCTTGGATTCATTTGTTTAATTCTGTTGCATCAATACTTTAGACTCCAGTTGAACTGTGATCTCTGCTTAGCTTTAAACCACAAGTTGAGGTTTAACTGCTGCATTTTTTTAGATGGATCGACCAAAATCTAGCTCCTCAGAGAAAACTGGAAGACAGACTCAACCCACTGGAGTTGTGATGAAGAAGATTCTAGGTCACAAAATAAATGCAGTGACAGACACACAGCAGTACCACCTATGCTCCAACTCCTGTTGCCCAAGATTGTCTTTACTAAACTTAGTTGAAAGGATGCAACAAAACTTGGCTTCATTTTGAACCTGGATTAACTTGTTTTAAAGGTCCCATATTATACTCTTTTTACTCAATTTCACTCAGCTGTCAGACGTCCAACTAAACTGTATTCGAAATGTATTGCCCCAAACTGATCCGTGGTCCTGAATGTCAGCTGTCTAAAAGTCGCTGAAATGAGCTCTACTGAGAACAAGCTGTTTCTGTGCCTGCACCTTTAAGTAACATGGTTACTGTACACGGCAAAGATTATTACCACTTTATGACTTAAAATTGGTCGGTATTTCATCAATTTAGCTCAGGAGTTTCTTGCTGTGCACAGCAGCCATAGAAATAGACGTGGTAGGCGTTTTATCGCACTGAGGGGCCGGCCTCGCTCCCGTTGTGACATCATCACAGGAGCTGAGTCTGAACAGCCTGTTTTAGCACCGTTTTACCAGTCGGTGGGCTGCAGAGTTGATGCAGGACCCGTTTGCTTTCTTCATTCTAGGAGTTGGTAGGCTCAGGGAGGATCAGTTTATGTATGTAGAGACCAGAAAAAACCTGTTTTTCATAATATGGGACCTTTAAACTCTGACCTCTACCTCAATGAGAATGACTATCTGAAAAGGCCTTCTCGTGCAGGCTGCAGCTGCTGTGACTGCACTCACCACGATATGTCTTGGCACACAGGTCCTGCACGCCGCCGTGCACGCTCCATTTGAGCTTGGAAGGGGGAGGGGTCGCGGAGGAGTTCCAGACCGAGGGCGAGGGAAGGTAGTTGTTGAGGTTTTCCAGCACCTGGCCGCAGCTCCAGGTCCAACGCACTCTGGGCGGCTCGTGGTCGCAGGTGTACACCGCCAGAGGAGACCTGTCCGACCTGGAGGAGACGTTGCCCGTGGTGACGCCCAGGCAGAGCGAGGAGCCCAAGTTGAAGAGGCGCCCGCGGGTCACCCACTTCCAGCGCTGGTTGGCTTCCCCACAGGAGGGCGACAGGATGAGGGAGTGGTCCCGCACCCCCAGGCACCCCCGGGTGCCCTCGTGGAAGAAAGCAAAGTCGTCAGAGTCCAGCGGCGCTGTGCGGAGAGAGAAAGAGAGAGGAAAACAATGGCATCAGTCGATCATGTTGGCAGCTGCTGAGGCAAGAGATGAGGTCAGGGACTGGATCAATACCTCCAATAATAGCTGCGGTGCCGGGTTATAACAACGACTGTGTGACACACGTCAGTGCTATTAATCCTCTAATCATCCAACAATAATCCTGAAACCCTGCATACACATTATATGACAGGGGTCTCAGCAGGAACTAATTGAAATGACATGCAATAAAGTGAGAAAAGTGCTTGCACATGTTTTTAACGCAAGGTTCGCAATTACAGCTGAAAGTATTTCACCAGGTCTGAAGTATTCACCCGGTTTAACCTCGTTCAGTCGGAGCTGTGGGGTTTCTGCTGGTGGATCTACTTATCATGGCAATCTGACTCACACGTGTAAGTGAACATGTTAACACTGAATTTGATTCATTTACACGAAGCTGTAACGATCCTCAGGGGTGAGGTGTTTTCAGTCTGACTCCTCACTACTGTACACTGATGTCTTTACAGGCTTCACGTGGTCTTGATCCTCGGAGGAGCCGTATCTGCTTGAAAGGTGCTACAGTATTCTCATAAACATCCACACTCTCCAAAACAAACAGAGTAAAAGAGCCACTAAATGTGTTGAAGCTGACACCTCCAGAGCGCCGGCCGGCTGGACGCCAGACGCAGTGACTCCGAGTTTCGGGAACAAAACCTGACACCATTTCTCCTTTAAAAAAATATGTGTTTTTTTAGCTTTAACTCTTGTTTTTCTTTTCTTTCTCGGAAGAAAGATTTAAGAAACAATTCCAGGACTGTGAATGTGCTGGTGTGTGTGCGAAGGTGGGAGAGAAACAAGAAAAGACAAAGAAATGCATGTCAGGAGTGTGGGAGTGACTCTAAATTAAAACTGTGTTAGAAAAACACATCCCCCAAAAATAAACTGAAATCTGCTCCGTCAGAGCTGAGATTCGGATTCAGAGGAGGGACGGCAGAGCCTCGGCATTCCTCCTCGGCGGGCTCCTGTGAGGGGCCAGGAAGTGGGGAAGAAGGTGGGAAAGATCACTGGGCTTTTGGGTTGAAAAGGACGACTCTCCCATGTGGGTATATAGCTACTTCCCCGGCCTCTCGGGCTCCTAAACTCTCCTGGTGTTGCTGCAGCTTTTATGGACACAGAGAGACAATGGCGTCTCATGAGGACCCTCATAAAGATCCCTGTAATCTGGGAGACGACGGACGGACACGCCCCCTTTTTTTTTTTCTGGCTGTGGTCGAGTTTCTCAGAAGCAGCGTTAACTCGGTGGCAAACAGAGCCGCTCAGCTGTGAGTTTGAAAGTGCTCTGTGTGTAATCAGATATAATCACCAGCCTGCTCTTTTTATAAAACCATCCATCTCTGAGTGACTAACACCCAGCTGCTGCGCCTCCACTGGGCTCACCATCAAACACTCGGATCAGGGAAAACAAGCCTTTTAAACTATACATAGACATATACATATGTCTCTATGTCATATGTATCAGATATATCCATCCTCTGTATACGTTTTAAAACATATGAAACATCCATAGTGAAATGTATATATGCACATGAATGAACAATGGATTTACGTATATTGGCTATGACATGTTGTGACCATTTCGTTTATGATATCAGCATATATTGACTGAAATTGACTTTTGGATGGCTATATAGTTACATAATATGCATGTCCATGTAAACACATTGTATGGGCTTAACATGGATGTAAATATGTCAATAGGTGAAGTAATTCCACATTCTGAAAGTTCCCCATGTACATATATGAGATATATCAATTCAATATATGAATCTATATTGAATTTGCATGAAAGCAAAGCTTAAAAAAACAAAAACAAACACTGTGTCTTATTAAGAATGATGTTCGGATGAGGCCGTTTGTCTGGATCATTAATCCAAAACAGGACGAGATATTAACGAAAACAAGCAACAATCTGAAAATCGTTTAAAAGTCAAAAACATCAGTGATCTGCACCAGATCAATACTCCATTACTGATAATCCCCAATTAGTGAAAACAGTGAAGACTGTCACAATCTCCCATAACCTAGTTGAACCACCGACAAAACCTGATGCATCATGCAGAACTCAGAGGGAAATTAGGCCAATTGATTACCTCAGGATCTCTCTGTCACAACGGCCAATAATAATAATTAAAAAAAAAACACAGGTTGGCTCATGATTTGGTTTCACTTCTCGTTCATTTCCAGAGAAAAGGGATGCTGGTACACCCTTGCGTCAATAAATCTCCCACAATGGAAACTAAACTTCTAGAAACACACCACAGGACTCGGCCTGTGGGAAGATTTTCACACCAGAACAAACCCCAGTATAGGAAGAAAAAAAAGAAAAAAGAGTGTACGTGTGTGTGTGTGTGTGAGCTCAGTATGAATATGGTGACAATATGAGAACTTCCAGGCAAAAAGCTACAGAAGCAGCAGCGAGACGACCTGAGGCCGAGGCTGCAGACAGAGAAGAAGGCCATTTTTTTTTTTTTTTTAAAAAGCAGTTTTAATTCCAGTCTGGAGGGGGACGCGACGGGATGTTTGATGTGAGAAGAACTGCGGGGCAATCAGAGAGAGTGCAGAATTCCAGATTAACTTTAAGCCATTGAGCCCTGTGAAAAGCTAAGCCACAACAGCTCTCCTGCTGTGATCTCATCCTCCTCTTCGCCCTGTCACCCCCCCTTCCCTTTCTCCAAATGCTGGAGACTGTTTCCTGCTGGAGAAGAACAAGAAGAAGAAGAAGAAGAGGAAGAAAGAAAGAGAGAGAGAGAGGCTGAAAAACCCTCGGCCAAGAACAACCCGGCGCCACAACGCTCGCCAACACAGGCCGATATTCCCAGAATCCTCCACCTCCACAATACGGTCATCTGCTGGAGCCGGTTGGAGGACAATGCTCAGGAATGTGACCGACTAATCAATAACAAGTTTTTGCCTGAGTGTGTTGGTGGATGTGTGTGATGATAGTGATGATGATGATGACAGATGAGTGCGACTCGCTGCTTCTGCCAGGTAATTAAAACTAAATGGATTGTTATTTGTTTGACTCCACATTAACATCTAAAGATCCAAAATGGAGAGAGTGTTTTTTTTTCTGTTTTTTTCCTCTCCCACAACACAACAACAAAAGTCTGAGGATAAGAAGTGTAAAAAAAAACAAAAAAAAAAACAGTTGGACGGGTCAGTGTGATAAAATGGCAATGGACAAACAGGCAGGAAATTCCAGCCTGCTGTGTTTGTTTCTTTGGTGTTTTATGGTGGTCCGGCCTGTGAGGCAACGCAGGCTGAGGATAAGTTTTACCTCATTCAAGAAGCACGGGAGAGGAAAGAGAGGAGGAGGGAGAAGAGGAGGAGGAGGAGGAGGAGGAGGAGGAGGAGGAGGAGGACAGGGCTTATTTGCATTTTGCAGCCACACTCAGAAACGGAACTGGAACATTTTGGGAAAGTGCATCTCAAATTTAGAAACCAGAGGGCGCATGAAAAGAAAAAAGAAAAAAGTGCAAGTCAGGAAACTTTTCCACCCTCACTGAGCAGCACTGATCACAGAGCAGGTATAGTATATCCACGGATCATCCAGCTGCTGTGTGCTCAGCCTGAGCAACTAAAACTGTCCACTCCACATGCAGCTGGAGTTGTTTGAAGTTTTAACCCTCGCACTCAAACTCTCTGTCACTGTCTTATCTCTGCTCCTCTGTTTCCTGCTTCAGACGAGACAAACATCAACTCGATTAAATATCTCGCAGTGCGACGGAGAGTTCAGGACAACAACACAGATCAAACCCACACTTTTCGCTCTTAAACTCCGACTAGAGGAAGAAAATGAAAAATGAAAAACAATCTGTATAAATCCAGAGAGACAACATTTCATAAAAACAAATCAACACAACCTGGGAAAAGTGACTGCATGGCAGACGGGTGCAAGTCATTTTATTCTCTTTTTTAGAAATAAAGAAACTCCTCGGGATGATTCAGAGTGTGTGTGAAGCTGTGAGAGTGTAAACACACAGTTCATAAACAAACACAGAGGTGAATGGGCGTAAGGAAAATGAACAACAGATGAGAAAACAGGTGGTTTATTGTTTTCCATATGATGCTGCTGACAATAAAACTATGATACTGACCTATGATGCACTGTTTTCTATTAGGACTAAAGAATTAATCCAAAATATTATCTGGACAAGTTTAAAAACCATCAAAAATCACATCAGTGTTTCACTATTTGTAGTGAAATCACAACAATCAGAACAGGGTTTGTTTTACATGTTGTGCAGCTCTATGAAAACAAACTACACAACCAGCCAGGAGAGTGCAGTCAGTGACCTCCGACCTCTCCAACTAAAAAACATGATGGTGGCGATAATAAACCAGAGGGTTAATTGAGCTGATGGCTGCTGTGGGACAGAACCTGTGAGTGTGACGTGTTTCATGTTGTGTCTGCTCGGGCTCTTTGCACTGGACGTGTTAATTGCTGCCTGTAACAGGATGTAAAGGTCACATCTGCCCTCAGGTCGCCCAGTGACGCGTCACAACAAGTAGCTCTGCTCAACAGAGACACAAAAAAACACAAAAAAAAAACTCATCCACTGCACGAAAACGGTGCAAAAAGTGCGTAACTTTGGATCAACTTTACGCATAGCCTAAATGCAAATAAGACAAACTGAAGCCTGCAGCCCCCCTTCTTCTTCTCCCCCCTCTCTCTCCCTCCTCCCCCAGTTTCTCTCCACATCTGTTTCCACTCACTGCTCGGACTTTTGGTTCGTGGCATACCAAAGCACCGAGTCGTCCACCACGATCAGGCTTCGCAGTTTTGCACAAACACCTCACAACAACCGATCACTTTTCTGACGACGACTCGGTGCCAAAGACAAAAAAAACACAAAACCAACCCTGCACCGACACTTCACCGTCTGCACCTCGTTTTTTTTCTCTCCCCCCCCTCCTCGACTTTTAACGTGAATGAAATGAAGCGAGTGGAGGTTGTTGCTCACCAGACGCGCTCCTCTTCAGTTCCAGACTAAAGATGAATAAATATAAAGTGCATTTGTAAAGTACAAGTGGCCGATTTGTCCATGTTCCCCTGGATTCCTTGTGTCGGTGACGCTCGTTGCCTTGCATGCTCACAACTAGACTACAACATACGCACACATGCACACACACACACACGCACGCACGCTCACACACGCTGCAAAATTTCCAAAAAAAAAAAAAAAAAAAAAAGAGCAAAAAAAGGAGTAAAAAGAAAAGTGGAGCCGGAGAAGCGCAGAGTGTCTGAGTGAGTGTGAGGCCGGAGATGATGCAGAGTTGGTGGAGAGTTTGGCCGCTAGAGCTCCGACTGCCTCCGTCAGATGAGACTGAAATGAATGGAGCAGCGTCAACAGTGTGTGTGTGTGCGTGTGCGTGTGTGCATGTGTGACTATGTGTGTCAGTGTTTGTGTGGTTCCCAACATAAGGTCCGGGGACCTCCGGATGCCCGCACGGCCCCCGAGGCTGGCGAGGTTTCTGTTGTGGAGGAACTGAGACGGAGGAACCTGCAAGAATCTGAATGTAAAACCTACAGGGAGTGGAAATAAATCCATAAACACACAGATACAACTGTCTACATTGTTTAAATGTAGATAGACCTACATGGTTTTAAGTTCTGATATCATAAATAGTGGTTTCCAAGAGTCTGAGTCCAGTTTAAGTTTGAAATGTTCAGATCTAAAGAGAAATGTATATATATATATATATATAAAAAATTAATCTGGACTGTTCATAATGGGTTAGCACATCAACACTTTGTTACACTTTTTAAATTCATTTTTGTAAAAAAAAAAAACACAACCTAACCCTAATTGTATTTATATGTCTATGTGATATTATAATAAAGTCTCCTATACTGCAGGTCACATGAATATATAATTTACATCCATATAGTTAGGCTACATGTTTAAAACTAAGCAGAAATTAATCACAAAAACATTTATATTTGATGTTATTTTAATACATTTGCCTAGGTAGATATAAAACATATAATATCAACATGAACTGGTAATTTTTACCATATTTTTAAAAATGTAATTCTGTAAAAAACAAAACATCACGGACATTAAAAGTTTAACTATATGGTGAGGATGTATATGAGACATTTGGTAGGTTGCCTGTTATATATTATGTTTCAAAGCTTGGCAGCCATGTTGGAAATCAGTGTCAGTGTTTGATCGCTCATACAACGCCATCCAACAACAACAATCACTGAGACTGATGGTAAAAGTCTTTGACTGGTTAAAAAACCAGGGCTCGTATTCACAAAGAATCCTAAGACATTTAAAAAACTGACTCAAAATTTATTGAAAGGTGTTAAGTTGTTCATGATATAAAATTAGTTTCATGGGGCGGCAGTGGCTCAGGTGGTAGAGCGGGTCGTCCAATGATCAGAGGGTTGGCGGTTCGAATCCCGCTCTGTCCCGGTTGCTGCCGTAGTGTCCTTGGGCAAGACACCTTACCCACCTTGCTCCTGATGGGTCGTGGTTAGCGCCTTGCATGGCAGCTTCCGCCGTCAGTGTGTGAATGTGTGTGTGAATGGGTGAATGTGATGTACTGTAAAGCGCTTTGGGTATCGTTACAGGTATAGTAAAGCGCTATATAAATACAGGCCATTTACCATTTACCATTTACCATAATTATACCATACAGTCTAAGTTCTGTGATGGCTGGATTTCACTGTCAGTTCATCACTAGGAGTGCATTTGTTTGTTTTTAATTCCCTTTTTAACAACCAACCAGAGCTTAAAAACAGAATGAATCATATCTATAGATCAACCACACCTCTTCGCTTCAAGTTTCTGTTCCCTCCTTACTCAGAGTTGCCCTCAGCAACTTCCTAAATCACTCTGACTCCTTGCTAGAAATCTTTAGGCTGAGTTCAGGGCTCTCTGAGAGGAGCCCAGGGGCCGTATTTATCAAGCGTCTAACAGTGCCATTTTAGTCTTAACTGCTGAGAATTTGAGGAATTCAGTCTTACTCTCAAATTAAAGAATAAAAGCTATATATCAACTTTCTCAAGTCTGAGAATCACCCCCCCCCCCCCCCCCCCCCCCCCCCCAGTTATTTAAGAGATCACACTCCCATTGGCCAATCAACTATTCACTGAGATATTTCTAAATACAAGGCCTGCATTTAGCAATTGGTAATTCCTAGGGACTTATGGAAGTGACATAATCTAAAATTCAGTTTCATCACATAGTACTGTCGCAACTCAGCTCTGAGACCGACACTTAAGATTCAGTCCAACACTTTACTAAAATATGGAAGTTTTTCTGTGCCATCTGAGTTTGAATATGAATTTCTAAGACTGAATTTTTTCAGCATCAAAATCAGACTTTGAATTTTAAAAACCATCAAATTTCTAGCACTGAATTTTTTTGGCCTCTGATTTTTTTTTTCAATGTCAAAAATCAATGTCTAAAATATTCAGTTTTAAACTAAAACTAAAAGTGTGAGTTGGACACTTATAATAATTTTTAGGTGAAGCTTTCAGCAAAGAATCTTTTTTTCTCACAAGTCACCTCTTAGCAGTGTTGGTAGGCCGCATAATTCTAAGAAGCTTGATAGATACAGGCCCAGGTTAAAGGGATAGTTCACCCAAAATTCAAATTTCTTTATCTACTCACCCTCATGTCGACTAAGGGCTGGGAGAAGTTTCAAGAGTCCTCCGTGGCTTCTCTGAGTTACAGCGGGGCTCCGTGCAGCACTGCATGTCCATATCACGGTTGTGAATGGGGCTCACTTTTCTTCGTCCAAAAAGACACAAAAAACAAACATCCAAATACCTCCATAGTGCTCGTCTGTAATGTCCCTCTTGTATTGAAGCCCCAACATGAGAAATTGTTCTGAAAAAAATTCAATAAGTCTAGATTTTAAGCTTGTTTTTGGCGGAAGCTCCCAGTGTCTCAATTCACTGCTTTGCCTGTGTCAGTGCAAATCGACCGGCGGAACAATTTCTCATGTTGGGGCTTCAATACAAGAGGGACATTACAGACGAGTAGTATGGAGGTATTTGGATGTTTTTTGGTGTGTCTTTTTGGACGAAGAAAAGTGAGCCCCGTTCTCAACCGTGATATGGACATGCAGTGCTGCACGGAGCCCTGCTGTAACTCAGAGAAGCCACGGAGGACTCTGAAACTTCTCCCAGCTCTTAGTCGACATGAGGGTGATAGATAATGAGTGAAATTTTTAATTTTGGTTGAACTATCCCTTTAACAGTGGTCAGGATAAAAGTTGAAAACAACTTAAAACACAGAGCAACACAACTCCTGTTAATGACTCAGGGAACTTTGTATTAAGACCAGTGATGGGAATAACGGCGTTAAAATAAACGGCGTTACAACGGCGTTATCTTTTTCAGTAACGAGTAATCTAACTAATTACTATTTCCACCGTTACAACGCCGTTACCGTTACCGACAATTAAATGAGGGGCGTTACAAACTACTCAGTGAAGCCGTTGTCCTCCGACTTGGCTCATCTTAGACAGAAGCTGCTAAACTGTTGTTTTTTTTTCCTCCTCTCCTTTGGTGAGGGGAGGGGGGAGGAGGGAGGGACGAGACAACCGCATAAGTGATGATGATTGGTTGAGGCAGAGTAAGGTTTCATGCTAAGCCAATCAGAGGCAGTGTTCAGTTTGTACACAAACCACACAGTTTAGCCTCACACACACACAGACTAGCAGAGGGAAGCTGCCGAGATCGGAGGGAAAGTGGAAACAGACACTACTTTAATCTCCCTGAGGTAAAAGACAAGAACATGTGAGGTGTAGCTACATTATGTCCCGGAGCGAAGTGTTTGTCCTGAGCTTCTGCTCACCTGACTCTGTGCAGCTTCTTCATTAAATCCAAACAGTCCGACACAGCGACGCACTGCTGCTCTTTGACTCTAAAGTCTCTGTAGCTCATCAGCTGGAACTCTTCCAGAGCAGCTACAGCAGCGTTGTGACCTCAACCATGGTTGGTGAGAGCAGAAATGTTGTTGTTGTAGTGAAAATGGGCGGGCTCGTGAAGACGCGAATTTACACAAAGTCAAAACGAGCGATAAATCGCATTTCTCGCGTATCTCGTGTTTGGTCGCGCGTATAAACTCGAGCGAAAAAAAAGCGTTCCTCGTGTTTGGCGGGAAGCCCCTTGCGGGTCTTCCCGCCAAACACGATGAAAAGGACGAAGACGCGAAGGTCCCGTCGCCATAAAAGAATCGGGTGTAGCGTCGCAAAAAAAAAAAAGTCGCGTATACCGCGTCTCGCGCCTAATCGCGTCTTTGCGTCACGGCCTTTTACACCGCGGACGTAACGAATAAACGGTGACGTGTGAACGAACAACATAGAACAGGACCAGACGTGGCGTTGTTTCCTCTTTTCACCTACAGCTCCACTCTCCCTTACTTACACTAACTACTGTTATTGTTGAGGCCAGATAATTGTGGGATTTGTAGTTTTTGACCAATCGTGTGCTCTTTCTTTTTGTGATTTTTCCGGTTCACACGTTTGTTTTTTTTAGGGCAAATGCGAGTGAAATGCTTTCTTCGACATATTTAAACTTAAAAAAAAAGAAAGAAAAAGTAACGCAATAGTTACTTTCCCTGGTAACTAGTTACTATTATATAGTGAAGTAGTGGAGTTACTAACTCAGTTACTTTTTGGGAGAAGTTAGTAACTATAACTAATTACTTTTTAAAAGTAACGTTCCCAACACTGATTAAGACGACAATTATGTGATTTATAATAGATGTGTTTGTTGAGAAACAAACTGGTGTGTTGTCAGATTGATGACGTTTTATGAATGAATTAGTGTGTGTGACAATGTGTCCTTGTTGCAGTGTTTTGGGCTCTCTGGGCCACCATAACAAACCTGTTGATGGAGCTGAGTCTTGTCAGAGGATCGAGACGAGGACAACAAACAAAAAAGGATTCAAGTTGGTTCATGTGGGGGAAAAAAAAAGTGCGATTTGTCTCGTCACTGTTTGAGCTGAAGTTAACCTGTCAGCGGTTACCATGGCGATATAAAATCAAAAGGTAGAGAAGACCAAAGATTTTCATTAAAAAAAAAGATGAAATCAAATTTTTTTTTTCTCTGCAGCTTCACCTCAACTTAACTCTTAACTCTTCACTTCCTGTTTTTATTACAAGTGACACATCTGAACTGTCTGATGTTGAGGTCAGAGTTTTTGCTCCCGTTTCTCCTCTGTATTATAAAATGTACAACTGTGTGTGTGTGCGTTTTTTTAATCATCTGCTCACATCATATTCATCAACTCGGTGTGGTCGACCCATGAGAAGCCTGAGATGTGAAGACGAAGATGAAAAAAGGGAAGAAGCCATAATTACATTGAAATATTCCAACTAAGATTCAGACAGTAAAAAACCACCGTCATAGTTTTTCTCCTTAATGGTTTAAAATCCTGTGAAGAGGAGGAAACTTGGCGAGTTATCCGCCGTCTTCTCCGTGTTTCTCATGAGGAAAATATAGTTTGACAAAAATAAAAGTCCACAGTTTATGTCTGTGTGTGTGTATACGCTCTTATTTTGGCAGATGGTGGAGAGTCTCATCATCAGCCAGTGTGTTTTTACTCCGGTCCTACTTGTTTTAAATATTACAAATATTGGATTTTGAGGTTTTTTTGGGTTCTAAAGCAGATTTAAAAAGGTTTTACAGATTCAGCCTGTAGCTCTGTACAAATGTCATATTCATCCATAAAACCCTGAAGCAGGTCAGAGTCCGATCCTCCCTCTGACTTTTTCTGACTCACCAGAAAACAAACTGAACTCTCAAATGAACACATCCGGGAATATTTCACACTCATGTGGCAACGCTGAAGTTTTCTCCTGAGTCCAGTTCTCTAAAAACCAAAATAGAGACTACACAAACACACACGCAGACGTGATGTCAGAGAGACGCTTGGAACAACAAACACATTTTAACCAATAGTATTTAATGGTTTATGCAACTGTCTGCTAAGGCCCAATCTCCTCCACTGTACTATAAGGTAAACCAGTCCCTTGCATTTTATTGGCCAAAAAAAATAAAAAATAAAAATAAATTCAAAACATACCTAAATAAATATGTGTGTTTATGGTCGGGCATCAATCCAAAAAAACAAAAAACAAAACAATAACAGTTCTAATTACTGTAAAGGCAACTTGAGAAAACACAACAGTTTCTCCATTAAACTGGTTAAATTGATAAGTGTTTTCTTTAAAAATTAAAAAAAAATTAATAAAAGGTAAAAGGGGGTCGTTCTTCAACAGCTTCCACTCCATCATCATCATCATCACCATCATCATCATCACGTAACACGACTCTAAAACCATTCATTATAAAAACGGAGGTGGAACACTGCCACCAGCTGGAAGTTATAAGCTTTGGTCACAGGAGTTTGACGAGGAGGTGGGAGGAAGAGGAGGAGGAGGAGGAGGAAGGGGGGAGGTAGAGGGGGGAGGGGAGGGGGGAGTCTGTCCCTCCTCGTCACAAACTATCTGGGTGTGGAATTTAAGCAGGTGGGGTCGGGGTTGGGTGGGGGGGGTTTGGCTGGATGACGTAGTGCCGTAAGATATTTGGGGTTGGATACAGGAACAGGGCCGGAGCACTGGGGGCAACGGGTGGGGCAACGGGTGGGGCAACGGGGGGTGGTTGGTTCTGTCCGTTCGGGTCAGGGAGGTGAGAACCAATGAAAACGTTGGAGATTGTAGAGTTCAGATGACCTCGGACCAGAATGGCTCATGCAGGGTGTGTGTGTGTCTCTGTGTGTGTGTGTGTGTCTTCCCCAGTCCGTCTCCTCCGGCCAAGCTGAAGCAGTTTCTATACTTCTTATTATTTTCTCTCTTTTTTTTCCTTTCTCCTTTTCTTTTCTTCTTTTTTTGTTTAGCAGAAAAAAGAAATAAATCCCAAAACGTCTTGAGCCCCGACCGACCGACGCTGTGGCGGCGGTGTTGACAAAACCTCGCCCCCCCCCCCCCCGCCTCACACCCCTCCTTTCTCCTCGCTGTGTGTGTGTGTGAGCCGTCCAGGGCTTTGACCCCCGGAGCAGAGCAGAGCCGCCCCCTCAGAGGAAGAGGAGGAGGAGGAGAGGAGGGGATGGTCTGGGTGGGGCATTACACTGCAAAAACTCAAAATCTTACCAAGAATATTTGTCTTATTTCTAGTCAAAACAAGTCTCATTATACTTGAATAAGACTCATCACATTAAAAAGTAGATTGTTTTTTAGACACTACTTCTTTCAAGCATATTTTCACTTGAAATAAGTAGAAAAATCGGTAACACTTTACTTGAATAGGTATTCATAACCATGACATAACAGCTGCCATAAACATCAATGAATACTTATGACAGCTGTCGTTAAGTGTCATTCGGTAAGTTATGTCACTTTTAATGCAAAGTTGACATTGTTTGAGATGTTTTTGTTCTGACAACTTGACATAAAGACAATTTAAACTGTCATAGCAGACCTAATTGCCAAACTTTAAAAATTATGTCAAGTTCTCATAACAAGGACATCTCAGATAATGTCAACTTTGCATCAAAAGTGGCATAACTTACCGAATGACACTTAACGACAGCTGTCATAAGTATTCATTGATGTTTATGACAGCTGTTATGTCATGGTTATGACAGTGTTATGTCAATCTTATGAATACCTATTCAAGGAAAGTGTTACCAAATTCGGATAGTGGAGCAAGTTTTTCTTTCTTATTACAAGCACAAAAAACTCGTTTTGTTGAAAATGTGTTTGAAATAAGTGAAAACTGTCTAAAAACAAGTTAAAGTGTTTAGTTTTGACTAAAATTGAGACATTTTGACAAGAAATAAGACAAATATTCTTGGAAAGATTTTGAGTTTTTGCAGTGTAGAGGGGTGAAAGGGGGCGGAGGGGTGGCGGTGGCGGTGACGGTGACGGGGGTCTCCCTCCCCAACCCATCCGTAACGTCTCATCTCTGCCGTCGTCTTCCGACTCTTCATGGCGAGGAGGTGGGATGCTGCTGGGAGGCGAGGGGGGGGTGAGGGGAGCAGGAGTGGATCCCTCCCCCACCCCACCCGGTTCGACTCTCTCCCTCTCTCTCTCTGTGGTGGTTCAGTCCGTCCGCTGGTGGGCGGGGGCTCAGTTCGAGGCGCTGCTGTTGGAGGAGCTGGACGTGGAGGCGACGGCCATGCCCAGCGTCCCCGACGACGCCACCGACTTCCGGATGTGGGGCATGAGGAAGGGGTCGCTGGACAGCTGGTGCACGTCGATGCGGTCCTCCTTACGGTAGACTAGACAGCGCCTTATAAAGGCCTGGGGGGGTAGAAGAGTAGAAGAGTTAGAGAGCGAGCTCAGATTCTGTTCGTCTTCATGGTGTTTAGATAAAAAAAGATACAAATCCTAAATATCTAAAGTCTCCGCCTCGCGGTCGAGTCACATCCAGAAAATATTAAGTGTGTGTGTGAAGTTTTGTCTCAACAGCTGTGTGAAGTCTTGAGTAACGACTAAAACAATTATGTGTGGCGAAAAAAAATCTAGTTCCAGAATCCAGCTGAACATTTTTAACAAAACTGAACTTTAAACAGTATCTTTGAGTCTTTACACTTCAGGCCTTGATGCCAGATTCTGACTTGTTGCCTATGCCCGATTTTTTTTGTCCGATTGTTTACGTGTTTTAAGGAAATGACGAGGGCTGCACGATAATTATCGGCCCGATATCAGGAAATTATGACGTCATTCCAATAAGAATAGCCCCGATTAGATATAATGTATATTTTGTCAGCACTGCGGTTAAAGCAGAAGTGAGTGATATATTTGTGTTAATATAAGTCTTAAATAGTTATATCTTCCGACAGCAATCACTTACATAGAGTGTTTGGACTGAAACACGGGTCTGTCAGTCCCTCTGCTCTGCTCTGAGCCGAAGAGAAAACATTTATCGTATCCTACAGTTTTTATCCAATGAGGAGAGAGAACGGCATGCAGGGCTGTGTGTGCAGCCAAGGAACGCCGTGAATGTGGTGACGTAGCGACGAGGACTGTTATGGTGCGTTCAAGGAAACTCGTATTTTTCCGACCGTGAAGTGGTACCAGTTCGATCTGGTACGAGTTCACCGGTCGGAAGTTACGAGTGGCCGTTATAGTGACTTTCACCGGTAAAACAGGTCGGAAAAACACGAGTGGGTTGCCTGGAACGCTACAAAGTCGTAAGTTGTGACTTGAAGCTGTAATTTACGATTTCAAAAGCCTGCCTGGAACGCAGCATTAGCGAAAACGACCGGATCACTCACTTCTGCTTTAACATAGAAATGTTTGAATCTAACACACACATGTATATATACATTTCTAACTAGTGGAATTAACTTTTTCACTTTGTATTCATTTTAAGTTCTAGAGGTCTTTATTTTACTTTTTTTTTATCAATAAGTATTGCACCTTATTTAAATAGATGTTCATTTAAGATATCAAATAGTTTTGTTTGATATATTTTAGCAAATGTCTGAAAGGCTTGGTACTAGAACATCTTCATTTAAAGAGTCAAAACTGTTTTTAGTTTTGTTTATAGTACTGATGTCATGATATATGTTAGGTCCACTTGTGCTCACCAGTCTTTCTTATCTCCAGGTATGTTATCGGTATCAGTTTCACAAAATAGTTATCGTGCATATGCGCTATCGACGCATTTTTGATGACATACGACTCACATTGCTAGAGAATACCCCATCTGTCTGTTTAGATCTGATTTGTATCTGATGTATTTCCACATATAACGGTTACGGGGCCTGAACCCGATCTAACAATATCCAGTATCATGTGTTTTTTTCCCCGTTTACACATTCATGTTCCAGGTCCGATCTGTGCAACATGAAAGGAAAAAATGGGAATTGGGCCACTTGAACCTTAAACAGCCTCAGTTGATGTTTGACAAATCTGAAGATGCTCCTTGAAAGTGTTGCTGAGACATCGTGTCCACACACACACACATGTATTTCAACAACATGGCTCTGACTCTAAGGAATAACCCCCTCCCTCCCTCCCTTCCTCTCTCCCTCCTCAAGAGCAAAACCATGATGTAAACACATGAAAGAGAAACACAGAGGTGGTGGGTGAGTGTCCGCTACCTTAGCTTCAGGTGTGACTACTGGTTTAGGAGGAAACTGCACGTCTGTGGCCTTCAGGATGGTGTTCTCCTGCAGGATGTCCTGCTGAGACTGGTTGTGGCCGAAGGGCTGAGAGCAAAGAGACGGAGAGGAGCAGTTGTTAGAAAAACAAAAATATATATACAGTATATACACATTTCCCTACAGTGTGGGCAAGACATGAGAGAAGTAAAAAAGAAACAGGAACATAGGGCTGGGCGATTAATGGGAAAACAATCAAAAGCAACATTTAGAGCCTTGATATGAGCCGATAACAACAATGGCCGACTATTATCAGTCCCTCAGACACTGCGGCTGAATCTCGTCCGTTAAATCATCATCGATCATCCTATTTGCACTGACACGACCAGACAACATTTAATTGCCTTTTAATGTTTGATATTAAATACAGCGGGGAAGCTTTCACAGCAGCCACACAAGCTCCACACAGGCCTGGTGTATCTACCACTGCGTTTTGAGTCGCATACGCAGATATTTCTATAAACGATGCAGTGGTTACAGAGATTTGTTCAAAAGGAACAAGAAAAGGATCGTTTTGGGGGACGCTCCGTTTCCGTGTGGACAAGACCTTAGTTATCGGTTCTGAAGCTGTGAGAGAGGAACTCTGGTCACTGGCACTAAACCCAAGTCAACAGATAAAAAACTTACGAGTCATCTTTGACTCAGACCTCAATTTCCATTTCCAACCTCATATCATAAACATGACCAAAACAGCCTTTTATCATCTGGAAGACTTTGCCAGAGTGCATCCACTCGTCACTAAGGTCATTACATACTTTTATTACTTGCAGAATCAACTACTGTAATCCTCTACTTTCTGGTCTTCCGAAGAAAACGATATCACAGTATAGCTGCTCCAAAACTTGGACTAGAAAGAGAGCACACATTACTGGGGAGGGACAGGGTCTTTTTTTATTATGGAAAGCACTTTGTGTTGCATTTTAACTGTATGAAAAGTGCTATAGAAATAAAGTTTGATTGACTGATCGTAATCAAGGTAAAAAGCTAAATTAATCATGATCTTGATTCTTGCCATAATGGCCCAGCCCTTAAGGAACAATTAAACAGGGTCGGTTCCAGTACTGTTAAAGAAAACCCAGCTCTTAAAAATTAAGTTCCTGTAACTACGACATGTACAAAATTCTCCGGTGGGTAGTTTCTTTATAATTTTACTTTTACTTCAGTAATAAACTTCAGAGTTCTTCCTACCTTTCGGCCGTACAAACACTGGTAGAAAATAACCCCCACCGACCACACGTCCACCTTGTTGGAGATTTTGGGAGGTTCCTTTCCAACAACAAAACACTCGGGAGGAAGGTACCTGCAGGAGGAAGAGAAAGACGTAGTTATGACATGAAAACTCAACATGTTCATCACTGAGTCCTCCTGGTCTTTTTTACCTGGTTAAATAAAGGCTAAATAAAAACGGGATAGTTAAACATTTTGGCAAATTGGCCCATTGCCATAATCCCTATAGTCATAGCAGTAGGTTCGTTACCTTTATTTGTCGGTGCAAGCTATTTTTAGAACAGCGGAGCAGAGCCGCGAGTTGCTCAGAGCTACACTACGGAGGCTCATGGGATTTCTGGGTTTCCCTCATCAAACTCATCAAATACACAATCCAACAACTCCACAACGCTCTGGTGGACAAGTTGTGACCTGCACATTCACCACGCTATGAGATAATAACAGAACGTTACCAGACAGAGTTGTTTTAGAGGTAAATACAGAGACTGCTTGATGAAAAACTGCCCTCGACGAGAACGCACATTTTTTTTTTTTTTTTACAGATATCGATCATCTATGTGTGACGCCTGGGATCCACTTCAACTTATGCAAATTAATCTGTGAGACGTGAGGTCACTGTCCAATGGGGAGCGAGACAGAGAACAGCTCAGGGAGGTGTGTCGGACGCCAGTGGATCCTCGGCGTGAGATCAGCTGATACCGATCAATTCTGACAGACGGTGTGTGTGTGTGTGTACGATATTGGTCTTTATGTACTTAACATGTTTCTGTTCTGTGGTCTGTCAGTATTATAAAGCAGGCGATCAATGATTACAGGCATTAAGCTGATTGAGCAATTATAAATATTTAATGAAAAACGGCTGAAAATGACTTGATTAGTATCTAGTTAATCACAGCAGCATCCCTCAACTGTAACAATCCCATAATATCAATACAGCTCCACTGCCGCCGACGGGCAACGATTCATTTTCTCTGCTACAATGAACGTCTTCTCTCCTTTCACTCTCCTACATGAAGCTGCTTCTGGCAGAACTTCACTCCGTCCTGTCTCCTGTCAGACGCAGCGATCGTATAAGATGAAGGGAGCTGCTGTGATTTACTGACTTTCCAGTGCAGATGGAGGATCGAGTCATTTTCAGAGGTTAAAACGTTGGTTTGGCTTGAAGGAGCTCAGCGAGAAGCTTCTGAACGTCCATATAATTCTGGCGTAAACTGGCTCCACAGAGAAAAATACGACCCGCTCCGTGACAGACTGTGATGTGATGTGGGGGGAAGCACTCGAGTGTAGAGAAATATGTTTCAGCTCTGACTATCGGGCATAAATTTGACCCTTTTAAGAACTGAGGGGTTTGGGCAAGGGTAAAAAACGAAAAAAAAAGAAAGAAAGAAAAATAAAAAGCAGGATTTATTGCATCACACATGACGACACCTTCTGCGATCTTACCAGTACGTCCCGGCGCCCTGTGACGTCAGCTCCATCCCGTCCACTGAGTTGTAGCTGTCGTCGTCCATGATCTTCGACAGGCCGAAGTCTGTGATCTTGATCTCCCCGCAGGCGGTGCCGTTCACCAGCAGGATGTTGCCTGAGCAGAAAATTACACGTCAAGATTCATTTTCACATTTTAAGCATAAAAAAAAACAAAAATATATGATCACATTTACACTGTGGATGATTCAACTCTGCTCAACACAGGAGGTTCGTACGTTCTACTATGTAATAATAAACCGTGTTCACATCTTAATGGAATAATAGCGACTAGATTAGAGGCGAAATGATGTAATTGTTCACATGTGAGACACTGTTTGATTTCACCCTTCACTGGCCACACTGTAATAGACTCAGCACAGCTCGGTCCAATCAACTCAATCATATCTATTAACAGGAAAATAAACGTCCTGTGAGTCCGTCCCTTCAGCTGCTTGATAATCATTAATCATGATTATGATGTTGGGGCAACACTTGAACCAGAACCAAAACTCTACTAATAATACTGAAGTAGCTGCAGCAGCGTCACTTCAACTGCTAATTTTATTTCTAGTAATGCTGCTCCAGAGACTAATTTCAAGAAATATCTGCGTACACACAGATCCACTGAAAACTACGGAAGCGTATTGCATTCACTTGCATTTTTCTATTTTTCGGAGTAATATTTTTTCTGTTTTTCAGAGTAATTTTTTTCTGACTTAATGAGATCTCTACATCCCACAAGAGGCTCCCACCTGCAAGCATTGTGACGAGTGGTTTCAAAACAAAGGTGCTACATCAGACTGCTCTGATATTTTCTGAGTGACACTCTCTGAGGTGGTGTTCTGTAATAACAGGTCGTCTCCTTTCAATATCAATCTGAATTTACAGGGAACACAGTGAAAATAAGAAATATTAGTGTTGCTTTTCCTTTGAAAATCTACATCACCTTGCAAACTATGCAACTGAATCAGTTTGAGAAGATCACCTTTATTTTGAAATCAGTCCTTACACGCTCTTACTGTTGTTTATAGATATAGCACAAAACAATGCCAGGGGATAGCTCGACTGTATTTTATACGTATCATGGATCTAATAGATCTAATAGATCCATGATGGAAGTGGAGGCTTGACCGCAGCGGTTAAACGTTACTTTAAGGTGGGAGCTTCTTGCGGGATTTTGAAATCTCGTTAAGTACGGGGAAAAAAATTACTCTAAAAAACAGAAAAAATGTATTACTCCCAAAAATAGCGCTTTTTTAAATTTTTTAAAGTGAATGCAAAACGCCTCCATAGAAAACGACTCAAAACGCTGTCGTACATACACCAGACCTGTGTGGAGTGTGTGTGACCCTGTAACGCTGCCACACATAATCACCAAAAGCAGAGAAGAAGCCACAAAGCTCACTGCTGTATTTAAACTCCAAACATTATATGTTGATTAAATGTTGACTGGGAGTCGTGTCAGTGCAAATATGACGATCGATGATGATTTGACAGATTCAGCTGCAGTAGTCGGCTGTTGTTGTTACGTTACGTCCATAGACCATTAACGTCCAGCTATGTGGCTCAGGTTACAGGTCAGAGCGATGGGGGATAGGACGTTATCATTTCACAAAACATCCGTTTGGGAAGTCGCCCTCAAAACGCTGTTTCCATCTTGATGAAACGTCGAAACAATAAAAAACTTATGTGGATTCACCGACACCTGTATCCGTGTGGACGGGCCCTCTGAGTTGCAGCAGTTACGGCGGCGTGCAGGCAGGGACGTACCGGGTTTAAGGTCGTAGTGGATGATGGGCGGTCTGATCTCGTTGAGGTACTTGAGGGCGTTGACGATCTGCATGATGATGGAGCGGCCCTCCTTCTCTGACATCAGCTTGTGCTGCTTCAGGTAGAAGTCCAAGTCGTTGCCCTCGCAGTACTCCAGCACTGTGCAGAACCTGCAGCGCAGCGAGGACGGACAGACGGGTTAGAAACCACATCTACAAACCACTTCAGCAGGATCAAACTGTTTAACTTCTGTTGAACACAATCTGCAGAAACATGAGTAATTTTAGTAAAATTTAAAACAAAATGACTTACGAGTCAGTGTCGAGCGAAAAGTAGTCGTAGAGTTTAACTATTCGTGGGTGGTCCAGCTCTTTATGGATTCTATATTCTCTGCATGCATGTCTGAAACACAGAGAGAGAGAGTTTATTTACACCATTTCTTTTAAAAAGTAGTAGACATTACTCACAGTGTGGCAGTAAAAAAAAAAGAGCTGGAGAGTGAACACTCACTTGTGATAGTTTTCCTTCTTCTCGTCCCTCCAGTTCTTGTTTAACTGGTGGATTTTGACGGCGACGTATCTTTGCTCCGTGAGGTCGAAGGCCTGGGAAATAAATTCCTCCCGTTAGTCGTGACCTGTGTTTGGCTCGACTCCGTCTCAGCCGCAGAGAGAGTCTCTCTCTTCACATTAAACAGCTTCAGTTCATTCATCATTTTTAACCGAGGTGACAACAACACGGTGTTGGAACAACTCTCACATTCTGCTGCAATCATTTTTTACTTTGAAATGTTGATGATGTCAACTCAGTGTAATGTAATGAAACACACGTCCTCAACTGTTTCCACAGCTCACTCACTCTCGGAGCTACAGGAGCTCATATTCAACAGTGCAATAAACTGTATATGTCAACCCAGAGGCTGTACTGCAAAGCCAGTTTAGTGGGTTAGCGAGGTCCGACTCGCGTCAGGAGCTCATTATATTAGGCTATATATATATTTTACTTTTATATACAGTCTATGGAGACAACTGAAAAATGTTGTTGACTCGCAGCAGGACAGATAATCAGATGGATAATCGATGAAGTTAATACAGTAAATTCACTTTGATGTGGCCAAGAATAAACTTGGCCGTTGTCGCACCATCATATGACACCAAATGCCCCGTTTTATGTGAATGTGCACAGAGCACAAAGCGGAGAGCAGGACTTAACAAACCAAGGTGATAACCAGCATCGTAGTAGTGTGTTAACTCTGACCAGGGCTTAAGGTTTTGTTGAGCTGCATCATGAACACAAAGCCTCCTTCCCAGTACAGGCCCCAGGTTTCAATCTACATCTCTGACATCAAGCAGCAGAAAACTGTTGTGTTGAATCAACATATGATCGACCCTGACCTGATACTGTGTCTTATTTTTTAGTCTGTAAAACAGCCCCGGCTGTTTTCGACTGCATTGGTTCCAAGGTGTTGCCATAGTCGTGGAAATCAACGATCATTAAGGAACAAAGGCTGCTTCACCAAGGCTGAACGTTGTGAAAACACTGTCTCTAAAAATGAGCTTTAGAGACGTTTTGATATAAAATCAAATCTGTCTGTTGCTTCAGCGCCGTGGGCGTGCTGCACGTTAGCAATATCACAGAGGATGACAGGTCTTTACCAAGTATACGCTTCATCAAGAAAACCACTAATTATATAAATGAAACAACCGTGTGACATTTATAATTATCGACTAACTATTTAACACATCACAGGGAACAGCAAACTAGTCCTCCTGTAGTAGAGCTGGGCTGAAACAACAGGAAGCCTCGACCAAAGAAACTGAGTTCTAATGTTAAAGAATATCTTGCAAAAGCTCTTCATCCATGACATAAAAACAACAAACCAACAAAACAAGGAAGATGAGATAAAAGCTCTGACATTGTGTAATTTCTCTCACCTTGTAAACTTCACTGAAACCTCCTCGCCCAAGTAAATGGAGTAGCAGGTATCGGTCATTTAGCGTAGGGTGATCTTTGAATCTGCACGGGGTTGGAAAGAAAAACACAAAAAACAATACAAGTTTAGAAAGAAGTAGAAGGCAGGGACACAACAGTACAGACTGACAAGGACAGGACAACAGAAGAAATGGAACTCATACTGGGAGTTATCCTCATTGTGGATCCTTTTCAGCTCACGAATGTGCAGGTTCCTCACGCGCTCCAACCTCTCCAGCTCCGCCTGGATCTCAGCTTCCTCCTGCAACGATCAATATCAAACGGGTGCAAATTTAATAAAACAACCAAACTGCACTGTAATTTCCCAGCTTGGGATCAATAAAGTATATCCATCCATCCATCCATCCATCCATCCATCCATCCATCCATCCATCCATCCATCCATCCATCCATCCATCCATCGAATAAATAAATAACCAAAGCAAGTGCTGCGTGTTGAAACAAAAAAACTTTTATAACCAAACATAACAGCATTACCTTCTTGAGATGGCCTAGCCTCAGTTTAAAGATTTCCTCCTGCTCGTGGTACTCTGCCTGTGATAACCTGTGAGAACACAGAGGAAACGAAACCTCAGTGCAACAGGAACGCAGAAGGAAAACAGCCGTTTCAACAACAAAAAAAAGAAAAAAAAGAGAGAAGATAAATAATCAAAAGCATCGTACGCTTCGCTTTCCGTTCCATTGGCCTTGCTTTTACGTTTGTTTTGCTCCAGGCTCGGAGGCGGAGTCTGGGCCATGGAGGGCGGTTTGCGTTTGGCCAGGAGCTTCCTCTGCCGCTCGATGTCCTCTCGCTGCGAGTTGATCCTTTCTTGCTGTCTGGAAACGACCGGTGCATTAGTGTCACATCAAGAAGCCGATTCATTGCTCTGCTTTGTCTGTGTATGTTTGATCTGCTCTCAGCTCTTTGGCTCCCTGGACCGAGGAGCTGTCTTTACCCCCTCTAGCTAAAGATTACAAGTGATATCTAATAAATACAGAAACGTATGTTGTTCTCTCTGGTCTGGTTTCTCCTATTTAGGATCAAGTTTGAAGCTAGAACATGAGGACTCTCACTTGATGAGGTTTTGGAAGGCGTATCCATCCGTCCACTGCTCAGTGAAAGACGCTCCATGTCTCACTGTGGTGAAGTGACCCAGCCGCAGCCTGTCCTGCATGCTTTTGTCCCTGCATGCCATCTTCTCCTGTTTCGACTGAGGGGGAGAGAGAGAGCAGAGAAAACACAGACATCAAACCGGCGCTGTCGATTCCACGGGGCTAAAATTAGGACTTCTAAAATTAGTCACAACCCCCTCGATGACCCGATCACTCTGATATCCTACGTACTTTTTCAATCAGCAGCTTCTTGGACATGGTCACACACTTGTTTAAGCGCTCCTTGTATCGCTCCAGCATCCTCTGCTGCTCGTCGATCTGCCTCCTCAGGTCACAGTTCGCCTGGATCACACACACACACACACACACACACAACGCACAGACAAGCAGACGAGAAGAATCAACACCATTTTACAGTTTAAAAAAACAAACATGTTACACAAAGAAGGAAATGTGTCAACTAACATGCCAAAAATTAAGACCACACGATATTCACTGAAAACCATTAAAAACATGGCAGCAGAGCAGAACGCCCGCGATGAAACGTTATGAGATTAGTACCCGGAGTAAATCGTCTATTCGTCCCTCCTTCTTCTCCAGGTCGGAGTTCTTGTTGTTCTCCATCGCTGTTAGTTTCTCTATAGTAAGGTCAGACTACGGGACACAAGTCAGGACAGAACAGTGGTTAACACGCTGATGACGCATCATTCTGTATCAGTGACAAATGCAATGCAACAACTAGACCCACATCTCCCACTTGATGATTTTTTTTATACAACAATGATAATGCAGTGTTAAATAAACCATCCAGCAGCAGAGCCAGGTGCTGTGTGTGCGGTACCTGTGTGGCTTTGTGGAGCATGTGCAGAGAAACAGGCTTCAGCGAACACGTCGAGTGCTCGGTGTTGGCCGAGCCGACGGAGGAGGGGCTTCCCTGCTGCACCTGCAAGACCAGACACATTCATCCAATGAAAAGCCTACACACACACACAGGCTGAAATCACTCACCACTCACTATATAGTTTGTAATAAAGGCCGATTCTGTTTCTGATAGTTTGTAGTGCAGTGAGAATTAATATACCCCATATAGTGGACTCGTAGTATCCCACAATGCAGCGTGAAAAATAATCGATAGACACACTAACCAAGCAATAAATACGTTAATGCATCGTGGATGACACTGATCTGGAGCGTTTTTATTATTATAACTGCGCCGTGGAGTCGTGTCCGAAAGTATTTTTTCATTTTAATAATGAGCTCACTATGTATATCAAGTTATTTCAGACACAACCATAATGACGGTGACTCCATCACACAGACGCTCATTTCATTTCTCAACACCTGGAGCTGCCACTCATCATAAAGCACGAGTCCATGTTGCATAAAAATAATGAGCAGAGACTGAAATGAGCCGAGAGCCTGTTAAAAGTTAATAAAGTCTCGCTGCAAAAACACTTCACAAGGATTTTGAACTATTCATCATATTTAACTGGATGTGCTGCCACCGCTTTACAAAAGCTGTGAGCAACAGGTTCATCTAGACCCCCCCCTTATCATTTAACTGCCTGTTTCCAGGTGAGTGTGTGTGTGCTGCAGGTATTTGCATTTCTATCTGTATCTTCCATTTCTACCAAACGCTGCTCTTCGTGATTGCTTTCTCCGGCGATGACGACAGATTGAAAACACAGTGAGTGAGTGAGTGCGACTGAATGTTAGTTAGTTGACAGAACCACCACGTCAGATTCTTCCTCTCTCCTGTAATCGGTGTTAATAACAAGCAGAGAAAGAGAGAGAGAAACAAAATGGGAGGAAAGAAGAGTCAAAAGGGAGCATGAGACAGACCATAGAGCAAACATGCTCACCGTGACAGGGGGGTTGGAGAGGGAGTGTTGTGGGGAAGAGCGGACCACTGGTGGAATTCCCCTGGCAGGGCTGGTACCAGGACCGCTACCTCCCGCAAACTGACACACATGTAAAGAGAGATGGACAGGAAAGCAGTTCAATGGAAAGACCGAGATGGCTTTAAAAAAAAAAGGAGAGAAGTGTGTTAGAAAATTAAATGTGAAAAGTTACGCATCCAGTGTGGAGGTATTGTAGAGGACACACGCTCAGTACAAGAAGAAGAAGGAGAAAGGAAAAGAAAAAAAAAAAGATGGTTTTCTGCAACTCACCTCAAAATAATCACTAATTTTATGCCCCCTCGCTCCGGCTTTGCCTTCAAGAGAGAGAAAGGAGGAGTTCAACGAGAGGCTGCGGTTTGAAATACTCGATTATGACAGCAGATCGTAGCAGAGATACGAACTTACCTTGACTGCTGTCAAAGTGGTCTGCTTTCCGTTTTCTCACTCTCTGGTCGTTTGCTTTTTTCTCGGGCGTCTGTCGGGGGGGAAACCAGAGAGCGCGGGTCAACCAAACGTACGATGACATGACACAGAGGGATGAGTGGTGTAAAAAAAATAATAATAATTGTAAAAGTGTGACACAGACTCACCTCTAACTCTTTGTCACTAAGCGAGCCAACACTGCATAGACTCTGATTGGACGACTCGTTTTGATTCTGACCCGAGCCCTGGAAAAAAAAAGACATAAAAAATACATAAAAACAGGGAGCGAAAAGGTACAAATATGCACAAAACACTATCTATCTCTAAAAGGTTTTCACATGTACTTGTTAGAGAGAACGAACGCACACACTGAGTTAGAAAACAAGAGAGAGAACGAATGGGTGACGAGCCGAGGGGGGACGTGGGGGTTTGACTGAACCAACCATCACCATTAACTTCCCACTGAAGCCAGACCTGCATCATTCAGTCCTGATGCCGCCAGTTCCCTAGGTGACGATGATGCCTGTCAGTCAAATGATTCACATCAGGATTCAGCCGGCACTGTCCACCAATCAGGAAGACGCACTTAGTCATTCAGAGCACACGAAGAGCTCTCTCACTGAACCCTCCTAAAATGGCTGAACATTAGGCATGCTGCTGGGGACCCATTCCTCCCTCCGTCTGTCACCTTTAGATAATGTCATCCATTTTTCTCCCGTTCGCCACCGTCTTAACCATTCCTGCCTTCTCTCTCTCTCTCTCTCTGTGGAGAAAGATGCTCTGCTTGATCTGAGAATGACAGCGTGTTTTTACACCTCTCCTCCCCCCCTCATCTCTCTCTTTCTCCCCAAAAAATTCTTGCCTGTTTGATCAGACTTGTTCAAAAGGGAAATGCACTTTTCAATAATTTCAGCTGCCCCTCTCTGTTCCATTACCGCAGCCATGTATGTTCTTCTTGCTGTGTGTCCTCAAAGGATAACAATTTTCTTTTCTTTTATGCCAACTCAGAGATGACAAGGGGAGCAGCGGTGGCATGAGGGGGGGAGGCCGCTCAAGGTCAGGAAAAAATAAAAAAAATATGAAGAAGGAAGCTGCTCGGTGACATTGAAGGGCTTTTAGACCACCAACCTGTATTTCTCCACAGCCATTTGTTGACACGTTTCTCCCTCACTCTCCCCACACACATCTCATCTCTTGTCATACAGGGTGGCTGTGGCATGATGCCTTAGCGAGAGCCGCCATTTTCTCTGCGGCAGCAGCCATGCCATGCTCTGGGCTCAGCTCTGCCTATGGCTGGCACGCGGCCCACACTCCTGGCGCTGACTCTCACTCCCCAACTGTTCCAAGATCACCTTCCACAAAGACGGCTCCATCCATGTAGCGGAGGGGGGAAGAGGGGGCGCAAGGCTAAACACTGCCTCCACTCACACCTGGTCAAGAACTATTTCTGCATTCCTCCTTTGCCTTTACTCCTCCTCCTCTTCCTCTTCCCCCACCCCCCCCCACACCCACCTCTCTACCACCCCTGTCCCGTCTGTGGCCTTTTTGGCAGACGTCGCCACTTGCATATACAGCCTCTACATCATGAGCCAGGGAGAGATGCCATATCACACCAGCCAAAAAACACAGACACAGCTCAACCTTCTCCAGAGACAAGACAAAGAAAAGGAGTGGGGCCAAGCCTGTCCTAGGCCCCGAACAGCAGAGTGATACCGAGGCACGGACTGAGACAAAGAGAGGAAGAGATTCATGAAAAAAAAAAAGTGGAATCAAGAAAATCTGTGATTTCAAGCACTTTGACGGGAGAGACTTCCTGTGCGACATCTGCTGTAACACAAACCTTAGCCACACCAACCCCAGTGAAGCGAGCCTCCAACAGTTCCTGCCGGCGGGGGTCCAGGCTATGCAGTTCTTCCATCATGGCTGCGGAGACAAGAAGAGCACAAATTAAGGAAGGCGTTGTGAGGTCTGGTACATTCAGAAGGGAGTGACAGATCAGTGCCACAAAAGACACATTAGATGTGATGAGTCATGGCTGTTTTTAGCTATATGGATGTGGAAAATTCCTGTTCTGAGTCATCAATAAACCTGACAATAATGAATGTGTGTGTTAACCAAGAACCAGCCATACAATTAGGGCAACTCAGGAACACACTCTCTACAATCTGGATAGACATTGAGCCAATAACGGACATTAAATATGCATCAGAGACGTAGGCCAGATGTGTAGAGTCACTGCCTGGAAAATTATAGCATCATGTGATAACGCCCTGGCATTATAGGCCTAAGTTACATGGCGCTGCTGGAGTTATGAAAGGTCACTAATGGAGGGACTGCCAAGTAGACTCACAGCAATGGATATGGCCACAATAGACAACAACAACAACAAGTGCCCAGTTTACTAAGCTTATGCAAAGGTTAACGTTTAAGTTACACGCCCTGCACTTGACTGCTGTGTGTGTGTGTGTGGCATTGCATACATTAGATGAGAAATGTAACTTGCAGCATTCGTGTCCATTTAGGGAGATAGACATTTCAATCTCGTGTAACTTTTTTTTTTAGAGTTTAGAGAAAGTGGGTTTACAGAGCCGTGAATAATATTATAGAAAAAGAGCAGCTTAAAGAGTGAAACATCATCACTGACTGACTGAATGATGACCGGGGTAGCTAGTTAGCTTAGCACGGAGCTAACGAGTTCTCTGGCTTCATCGCTTTAGCATTGAGGAGCTAACCGCTAACGTTAGCTAGTCAACATCACCATCACATCACATCTGGTTTTACGCAATGTTAGTTTATATAAACTCCAGATACATTTGTGACATTAGTCTGCGTAGATACCGACTCATTAACGTAAGGCAATAATCATCAATCACAGCTGCGGTGAATTTATCTCACAAAACACACACACACACACTACATAACGTGAGCTAGCCACGTTAGCATGTCTGTCAAAAAGAAGCACGACGGACCCAGGACTCACCCGAACAACAACACATCTGTTGCCTTTATATTAATCATTTTTTGTCGAGATACTTACTGTTATTTTATCTTGTATCGGGGTCTGCTGTTGTTAACCCCCTTCCCCCCTTGCCCCCCCCCAAAAAACAGTCCCGTAGTTGTCCCGTTGTTTGTAGTTTCTCCCCCGGCACCTCGTAGAGACAACTCCCAGGCGTAGGCCGCATCCACAGCCCCGTGCCTCGCGTGCCTGGCGTGCCGACCGTTGACGCTCCAGGCGCGGCAGGAGGAGGAGGAGGATTCCCCTCGGAGGCCTCGACGTCTGCGGGTCTCCCAAACAAACCCGCCTTTCTGCCGTGCTCCTTAGGCGGCGGGGATCCCCATCACATCCCTCTCTCTCCTTTCCCCCCGTGGACCATACCGTGCCTATGTCCTTCCCTTTTTTTTTTTACCCCCACACACAGACACACAATGGCGACCCTCGAGATTCTGCGTTTTTTTTTTTAAACCACCAGGTATAAATGATGTCTTGCCCCCCTATTTTTTTTTTTCTCCCCCCCCCGGTGGTGAGATGAATTTCGGGTCCTGGCTTTTTGCAGGTCGATCAAAACAAAGTTGGGCTTCTGTCGCCTTCCTCGCTGCGGGGGGGTAGGACAGACAAAACCAAACCAAATCTGTTTCTTTCGGGGAGTTGTGCTGTAGAGAAGTCGCTTTCAGATGAATCCGGATCGATTCGGTTCGGTTCTCATGTTTTTTTGCAATGTAAACAATAATCAGTAAAATCTCATATTTTCTCGTGAGATTGTTCAAGAATTTTCACCTTCAGTTCCGTCAGTCCACGCCTGCCCCCAAAATCTCTCTTGTCTACTCTGGACCAATGGCAAATAATCCCTGTGCAGAGTGTACACAACACAATTTAGCTGCGCCCACCCACACAAGCACCAAAATGATCACTTATCACAAAGTTGCCATTCCTATCATGTTCACACCCACATATTGTACTTATATAATATCAATACATTTCAAAATGAATGTGTGTGTCAAAATAGTGTTAAAAACAAATACAACAAAACATTTTTGAATTACCAGGAAAAGCAAACAATCAACAGATTTACAGTTTATATTTTTATTCATGTACAAAAAGTGTGGGTGAGTGGGTGTTTGTTAGTTTTGTTTTGTTTTTTAAACCATGCAATTTAATATCAAAACATCAGATGATTAAAAACAGCCTCTGGCAGAATAGAGACATTTATTTCGGGGGCGTAACCAGCCCTTTTTTTTCTCAGATCACTGAACTCATCATCAGCAGAAAAATGAGAAATCGTTGCTCTTGCAGCCGGGAAAGGCAGCGCCATAAAACACCGAGTCCATCAACACGACGGCAGCTGCGTTCCCCTCATCACAATCACAACAGAGCCCCTCAGTTTTTCACGCGTCCTCAGAAAAACAAGGCAGCACCGCCCGGACTTTAGCTCCCAGTTTTGTGGTTGATACTCAGGTGGGTTCAGTCTCCTCTGTCTCAGTCCTGGGTCTCAGGCGGCTGAACTGGACTCTTGCGGTACTTGCACTGGATCCACACCCGGTACATGGTGATCTGTTTGCCTCGGTTCACCTGCAGCCGCCTGTCCACCATGTTCTGCACCTTCTCCAGCCCCGCCTCGGTGAACAGCTCATGAAGCTCATCTGTGATTAGAAAAATAAAAAAATAAAAAAGAGGGAGTACGGACATATTGTTATTATTAACACATAATTCTGCAAAAATAGTTATGAAGAAGTCTTTGTTTTTACCTTGGGTAAAGAAATAAACTCTTGTTCCATCCCCTCGGACGTAAAAGTTTTCTGACAAACAGCGCCCTAGAAATAGAAAAAGGTCACAATATACAACAAAATGTGAATATTATTAACTGCATGAATGGATGTATCGAATGTAGGGCATTTTATTTATATTGTGCAATTAGCAGTATACAGATAGGCCCAACCAGCAGACAGATTTATATTTCAGTGCTTTGGTGCAACCTTCCTCAGCAGTCAGACCTAACATGGTGCTACTAGATGAACAGAGCTGTGAAATGTGAAACACATTTTCTTTTTGTCTAGAGCAGGTTCTAACAACTATTTGGACCAAAGCCTGACTAACCTTTCTTGAAGCGGAGCTGTGCCATGTCGTAGCGTCCGTAGTCCCTGAGCAGCATCACTCCCCCGGGTTTGAGGAGCCGCGCTAATCTGCTGATGGACTCCTGCATCCTGAGACAGGAGGAGAGCGAAGGAGGAGGATGGGGGGGTTAAAACAACCAGTGCTGTGTTTAATGAGTCACACTGAGTTAAAACTTGAAAAAAAGAAGTAAAGAAGTGGAGAGAAAAGTTCATACTTGTCGGGATGCAACGCTGATAGCACAAAGATTAGCACGATAACATCAAGGCTTCCATCGGGGACGGGGTAATCGGCTTCCACGTCACTCAAGTCGTGAACAAAGGCGAAGCAGCGGCCGGGGTCGTACTCCGGATTAGTCTGATGACAGGAAGGTGATTTCAGTTCATTAGTTTAGCCAACAACCTGAGATGAGGAGGGAGGAGGAACCACGTCGTCCTGAAACATTAACCCCCCACCACCACATCCATCGCCTCACCTTGACCAGCTCCACCGCAGTGCTGGAGAAATCACAGCAGTACACAAAGAGTCCCGGGTCACTGTGTAAAGAAAGGAGTAAAACTGTGAGTGAGTACGTCGTCTGTCACATAATACTGCGTATACTCAAACCTCTACATGTCTGTGTCCAACTTGCACTTACTTGTTGGTCTTCAGTATTGGAAAAACCGTATTCCCCACACCACAGCCGACCTACAGGAACACACAGAGCAGTCATTTCTATCCAGGGCAATAAATATTGATTGGTATAGTTACTAGAAACCTTATAACACTGCCAGAGCTGCAAAATCCTCCTGATAAAAAAGGGTTTTATCCATTATTTTGTGTTGTTTCCTCCATCCTCCAATGAGAATAATATATATTCTTTAAAAATAATTTAAAAAGTGAGTATAACCAGTCCACTTTTTGGTCTTAAAGTCTAATCTAAAAGGTTTTTTAACAAGTTTCAGAGAGCAGCATCTCAGTCAAATCAAGTGTGTGATGAAAGATCAGGTAACTCGCTTCCAAATCAACCTCTCACCTCCAGGATGCGATACGACGCGGAGGAGCCAGGAAAGCCTCCATCAGCGACCTCCTCTCTGCTTTGTTCCCGGTCCAGAGCGTCCTGCCGACCGTCGTCCTCGCTGCCAGAGCCTTCAGCGGGGCAACGGGGGTCGTGGTGGTTCACGCTGCACTGAGGGGCCAGCTCTGGGAACTCGGTGAAGAGCCAGTGACGGTCTTTGAAGAAACGGTTCTCGTGGATTGTGTAAAAATCATTCCAGTACTCGTTCGCCCGGTTGTCGTACTCCTCTGCAAGAACAGGTGAAGAAGCAGCAAAGTAAGTATGAGAAGGTTATAAACGATTAATAAGACAAAAACTATGGATAAGGAAATTATTATATAAGAATAGTGTCAGTTAAAAGCCAACTATTAAAGACAACTGTCAAAAATGAATTGATATAATGCAACATGTAGGCTAATATATAATATAAACAATCCAATAATGATAAAGTTAAATCTGTATCTTCTTCACACTGAAAACGAATGTCTTCCTGATTAGAGGCAGTTATAGTTGTGTTATTGATCCCAGATGTTTGTCACATTGTGTGGTTTATGTGTGTTAAACAACGTCACCTTGTTTCTCTGTAGGTAGCGGCTGACTGTTTTCCAAGACTTTCTTCTTAGCAGCTGCTTCTTGGTCCTCAGTCCACTCCACATTGTCCCTGTTGACAATGCAAAAGTATTATATAGTATAATAGCTACATTATAAAATATATTCAGATAATCAGATATGCAAAATGTGCAAGTTAATCCAATCTTATCCAGAACACCTCAGTTAATTTTGAGCAATTTATCAATCAGTCTATCTATGGGAAATCAATCTGCAACAATTACCAATGTAAATTTTTTCCTTTGAGTTTGAACTGCTGGCTGCACAAATACAAGACATGTTGAGATTTCACTCCAGGTTTTGTTGTATTGTGATTGTCACTTCTATTTGACACTGTATGGAATAATCTGCACATTCATCTATAATGAAAATAATCGATAGTTACAGCTGTAAGTGCCATAACTGCCATTTTATTACACCCTAATGGTTATCCGTTAAATCAATATTCACAATTATTTCATCACGTAACACCCAGTCCTACTGTATATAACCTGAGATTATTGAACAGGTTATTATATTATCATTACATGACAATAACATGACCCGTTCTGCACCAAATCTCCGATCAAAACAATAAAAACAAATCATAATCAATGAGAAAGCGGTAGCTAACAGCCGGTAGCCCCCTAACCCTCCTGTAACTTGTGCGGTTTCTGGCTGAAGTTACCGACCACGCGTTGTGCTGGAAGACCTGCCGCGGGTCCGTGAGGAACCGGGTCCCGAACTGAGGTCTCTTCTCGGCTCCGGTGGACGACGAGTCGGGCAGAATCAGCTCCGTTTCACCGCCGCTTCGCTCCACTCCGTCCGCGGCATGGGGCGCCGCCATGTTGGATCTGACGCGGCGGAAGAAGGGCCGGGCATTTAACTGTGGTGCGTTCCCTGACTGTCGGAAATAGCAGAATCCATACCAATAACACTAACAGAAGAACTCGTAGGCTATAAAAAAGTTTCAAGAAGTGGATGGTTGCGTTGACATTATGTTGTTTGATAGGGTTAGGTTGTAACTGGTAACACGTAGGCTGCTGGCTGCAACACATTTTTTTTCTTTTACGATTTTGTCCATCGTTTCTCTTTAAAGTTTCTTTCTTTCTTTCTTTTTTTTCTTTTATTTTAGTATAATCAAGCGTTTATAATGATACTTGGTTAAAAACACGCTGAATCGTAAACCTTTGTCTGATTTACTGGTCATGATTTACAAATGTCCCATGCTTTGCGGAGACACGTGAAGATATATTCGTCGAGATATCAATGGATGCATAAATAGCCTACTATAACACAGGCTGAACTAGTCATTTACAGCCACACACACTATAAATCCAGGCATGCACAATCTACATTACTACTATTTGTTGCATGTCAACACAGTTATCAACACAAGACTTTTCCTGCTGCATATGGATGTATTGATATCTACAGCTACACACACACACTGAGCAATGCAGCGTTTATACACTAGAGGGAGACACATCCTGGATAATCTTTGCTGAGTCCCACTGGTGTCACTCTGAGCCACATGCATGAGGAGAATAATTCAGAATCAGAATCAGAATACTTTATTGATCCCCAAGGGGAAATTTATTTTTGTTACAATAACAACTCCAACTCAAAGTGTACAAGTTAAAAGAGCAAGTAGTCAAGAAATATAAAATAAAAATAAAAAACAAAAATAAAAATATATATACAAGTACAAACATGGACAGGAGTTATTGCACTATAGGTTATTGCACATAAGTATGGCATTAAATATGGATTATTGCACAGAGGGAATTTGCACAAGAGTTAGTTTAGGGGCCAGCCCACTGACTCAGAGTGTCTGACACTCAGAGTGAGGAGTTGTACAGTTTGATGGCCACATGGCAGGAATGATTTCCTGTGTCGCTCTGTGGTGCATCGTGGTGCGATCAGTCTGGTGCTGAAAGAATTCCTGTGTCTGACCAACACGTCATGGAGCGGGTTGGACAATTAATAATTCTGCACAATTCAACAACTCATAGGCTCATGACTGTAAATGCACCATTGATTTTTTTTAAAACCAGCCCTTACAAACAAAAATGACAAAAATGTGCAGTGCACTTTACCTTGAGTGGAAATGTTTGTAAAATGAAATGCCCTTCCTGGGTGAGGCATCCCTCCTCTGTTGCTCACCCTGTTTGCCCTTTGAGACTATACAAATAAAATTGCCTTGCCTTATAAAATTATGATCAAAATAGACATCGAAACTAGTCATTATGCATTTTCTGGGATTGGTTCCATCTTTATAGAACCTATACAGAAACTTTAATTATTATTTTTTTTAGCTTTGAGACGAACTGATAAATGCTTTGACAGAGACCAGAAGTGTGAAGGTTAAAAATGCATAGTTGGCAGTTTGTTTGCAGTTTTTTCAGTTCATCTTTTGCGGTATACACATCTGAAAGTGAAGCTTTTGTACGCAAGGCAAGAGAAACACTAAAATGTTATATACTACATCACATCAGATTACAGTATGTAAAGCCACAGGCGCTGATCCACTTAGATTTTATCCATCATAAACTACTTGAGGTAGTACACACACAACTTTATTAACAAGGGAATAATGACATATATTGGCATACCTACTTTACCAGACTGTTGTGCACAGGATGTGGTGACGAGCATGCAGTTCTCATCGGTATCGATTCACCACAAGTAGGCTACCATCAGAGAAGCAAAGAAGAGCATCATGGGGAAATGTCAGCGAGAGATTTGACCTCAAGTGTCCTAACAGGAAACATTCATGCTGGTGAGGATGGTGAAAGACGGTGGTAAAGAGACACATACTGTATGTCAAACAACCACACAGAGTCAAGTGCAGCTGAGTAGAGTCATTCTCACGGTGTCTTTCACCTTTTATCTTAATTACAGACTCATCTCAAATAACATTAATTAGTAAACTGACACATCCCACGAGTCAACAGATTGTAATCACGTCAGAGTTAATTGAAGTGACTGAAGGTGAAACAACTTTAATTTAAAAATAAAAATAAAAACAGGACAAATATCTCACAAAGGACAGAAAAAAACTGTGAATTAACTGAGGACAGTGAATGCACCTGTGCCTCATTCAGGAGAGTGGGTCATGTGACCTCCACTTCCAACGCCTCTGGATGGAAAACATCTGGAGGTTAAGGACAGATGTGAATGAGGATTAATATCCAACTGTTCACACTGAGTTTTACTTTCAAACCAACTTTATTTATAACAAATGGATGACGAATCAACAACAAAAAGACAAAAAGGACTAAAATGTTTAACAATGAGAGAAAAAATTACCATTAAAATTAAACAGAAATAAGGAAATGAGCATGAGATCATAACCATTAAAATTAATAAGAAATAAGGAAATGAGATCATATGTTCAGATTAAGAATAGAGTTTCCTGTCACCTGCACTTTTAACATTTATATACATTTGTTATCTTTAGCGCATCCCTCTATCAGAGGCGATGAAGTGAAACAACAGTTTTGTGTAGACCTCAGTGTTTTGTCATATTGTTGATCTGTCTGTGGTGCAGCCAGCTACCATGTCGTGTCGTTTTTAAATGTTGCTGTAGCTGTCAGGGTTTGGACTCAAAAGCAGAGAACTCCAAGTAATGGGCAACAAAAGTTTTTTTTTTTTAAAGGTGAACTAAAAAGGTACAACAGAAAAAGAAAAAAAGTACCAACAAAAGTGGTCAATGGGCAAACACAAAGTACAAGAGAAAAATCACAAAGTACAAAACAAGAGACTTGAAACATAAGAACTCATGGGGAAAAACACGATGGCAGGAACAGATAGCACGAGGGAGAAAATACAACGCATGGCAGGACGCAGGTGGTGCAATCAGACACAGGTGAGACACATGAGGTAATAATCACACAGGAAACCACTGGACTTCAAGATAAAACAGCTCAACTAAACAGGGGAAAAACACACAGAGGACAAGAGAGTAGCAAGGAATTGTATGACAGCAACTTTTTCCTTTTGATTTCCTAACGGTCGGTCCAGACAGTGTTTCCATTCACTGAATCAGCCACTGTGACCCTCTGCTCCCACCCTCAGTTTCCTCCTTTCCTTTCAATACTGTGCTGAATATCCCAGAATCTGTGGATGTATCACGTCTATATTTCAAACTATGACCCCATGTTTGATGAATTCTGGGCTGGTTTCGCTCCGGTCGCCACAACGTTAACGTGTCATATCAGAGGATCTCCAGATATGATTCAGATTCTTTGCGAGAACCAAACAAGGAAATCTCCGGATTCTTGGGACAATGTTTAAGTGCTGTGTGTTGAGGGGGAGTGTGTATGTGTGTGTGTGTGTGTGTGTGTGTGTGTGTGTGTGTGTGTGTGTGTGTGTGTGTGTGTGTGTGTGTGTGTGTGTGTATGTGTGTGTGTGTGGGTGTTTTGAGTCTATAAAAGGCTGGAAACTGCTTTGGCCTCCTCCAGCCTCTCCCTCTCCCTCTCCTTCTCTACCAGTCTGAGCCTCTTGATTCTGATTGGTTAAAGAGCGTCATCGTTTGTGTGGCCTAGTGTTACTCTTTGTCATCTGTCTTGTACTTCCATTTCCTCTTCCTGTTGTTTCTGGACTCCTTCCAGATCCATTCCTTTCACTTTGCCCTCTTAACACAGCAAGACTGAGGGTGGTTCTTTCTGCCAACAGCCTTCGGGGACCTGGTTTGCTTCCCCTCGGACCAGAGGTGTGGTCAAACTGGGCCGTCCATTCACTGATGATGTGATAAGCTGAGGGAGGTGTGTCTCCCCGGCTTCTTGTGCTTCCCCCCAGATTAGATGACGTTATTGCTGCAAGAATTTCAGACTTCTCCTGTGAGACAGGAGCACAGAGGCCTAGACATCAGCGGTCACATCATGACAGTGGTGTAATGTGATAATCGTGGGGGTATCTGTGGTTATTTTGCAATAAGGTGCGGCAGGTTGCTCAAACTTTTAACCATCAGCTGTGCCAGATGTAATTGTGGCTTCAGTTTCAGAACTACAGATACCTGCTGCTGCTGCTGCTGCTGCAAACACACTCATGCATGGACTCATTCATTCATTCATGGCTCTAAATAAGATCTCAGCTGGATCTGCATCGCTGCACCCTCCGGTCGCACATTACATTACCTGGACACCAGAAAGACAGAGCGCCATGCCAAAGACAAAATAGCCTGTAGAGTACACTACTCACAAAAAGTTAGGGATGTTTGGCTTTTGGATTCAATTTCAGAATGCACCTAAAATGCACTGTAACCTTTACAGGTTAACTTAATTTAAACCAACACTAAGGAACTTTTCAACCTTCATAAAATATTTTCATAACTTTTGTGATGATACATCGACTTACAACAAGTTGAATGACACCTCTGTCGTGGTCTGAGGGGGTCTGTATCTCTTTCTCTGGCACTAAGCAGCTTTGAGGAGCATGGTAGGAACCCGGCTCTCACTTAAGTTTCACTTTCACTTTTGCGAGTCACAACATGGAGGGAACAGGCAAAACGGCACTTTAGCAATGGATTATGTTTGTGTTTTCACTTTGAAATGATCCACTGGAAACAGAAACTTAGTTTTGATGTCTTCTGTTAATTTTAATGCGGGATATTTACAGGGCTTCACGCTAGTGTTCATGGGAAATGGAGTCTTCCTTCAGGCAAAACACTACCGCTTTGGTCCACAGGCGCCGCCAAACTCAACCAAAACTGAAAGTTCTTTAGTACCGCTTTAACCTTCTCTAAACTTTTGAATGCACATGTCCAATTGTTCAGTGTTTCAGTCCTAATTGAATAACATGCTGTTCTCGAACTAATCACAAACACCGTCTGATTTAGAGGTTCAGTTGTCATTGAACCACTAAATGTTCTGGTTCAATGACAACTTGTATACAGTCCTCTTCTATCGATGTTCACATTTTGACATATGAGACCAAGACAACACTTTGATCAAACTGATCAAGTTATTGAGACATTGAGATGTTTGTTGTGCTATAGCCACCACTGTTGTTAGCTTTTGTTTGAGATAAAGAAATGACCATTGCATCCCTCGACTAAAAAGGCCTCATGATAGAATATCACTGTAGCATAAACTTTTTATAGGGAGATTCTTGTCAAATATCCTTAACTTTTTGTGAGTAGTGTAAATAAAGAGCTAGTTATCTCTTCAGATAGTTTAGTAGCCTATCAAGCACTTGTTGCTTTAAAAGAAGCTCTGACACCCAAAAGTCAAAAAACCACACACGCAAAAAGCTGGCGAAGTTAGGTGTAATTAATCTTTATGTATTCCCTCAGAATAAAGAACCAGAGTTGAACCACAGGCTTCTTAAAAAAAAAAAAAGAGTGTACAACAAACAATTAAACAGACAAGTATACAGTCAGGCCATGTCATCATAACCGATGCTTTTCATTGTGCAAAAAATTCACATGTACAAATACTTACACAAATACAGAACTTTGTATTTCAGTAGAAAAACTGAACAAACCAAACAAGTTACAGTTCAGTAATGATTGGACAGAGAACACGTTTTAAAGGGATAGTTAAACACTTTGGCAAATTGGCCCATTGCCAGACAAAGTTGTTTTAGAGGTAAACTCATGCAAAACAGCTGATGCGCGTTGCCTTCAGGGGCAGTTTTTCATCAAGCAGTCTCTGTATTTACCTCTAAAACAACTCTGTCTGGTAACGTTCTGTTATTATCTCATAGCGTGGTGAATGTGCAGGTCACAACTTGTCCACCAGAGCGTTTTGGAGTTGTTGGATTGTGTATCTGACAAGTTTGATGAGGGAAACCAAGAAATCCCATTGGCCTCCGTAGCGTAGCTCTGAGCAGCTTGCGTATCTGCTCTGCCGTTCTAAAAATAGCTTGCACCGACAATTAAAGATAACAAACCTACTGCTATGACTATAGGGATTATGGCAATGGGCCAATTTGCCAAAAATGTTGAACTATCCCTTTAAAACACAAATAAAACTATAAACATTTTTTAAAAAGCCCAACAAACACACAAAAAAAAACCAAATGTCAAAACATTTATAACATTTTAATCACTGTAAACCAACACTGGTGGGATTTGGATCCTTATTTATCGTCTCATGTTTGCCTGGCTGCTGGGATGTTGAGAACTTTGCATCTCAACACATTAAACTAACAAACAAATGAACCGGCGGTAGAAATGACAGAGAGCTGACAAACAGCAGAGTTCTTTTCTCTAACAAACGTCAGCAAACACTTAAAATAACAATCTGACTCTGTCACGGGCACAAAACAGACTCTTAAAGTTAAAGTAGACGTACTTTGTTACCATGCGATCAAATGCCCTGTTGTTTACGCTGCAGCAGCTGTTTAGCGGCCGGTTCCTCGTTCTTCTGTTATTTGTATGTCAATGCTCGACCGACTCTTGAAAGCTTTTTGTTCCCATCAATTATCAACCCCCCCCCCTCTCCAACAAAAACAAAACACCAGAAAATAGGTTCCAGGGTAAAAAACAACAACCCACAGTTACTGTTTAACTTCTCCACAGAGCGCTGCACTCCTGTTTTTTTTTTCTTTAAAACGTTTTCAGCTTCACTCTGAGAGAAACAACTACAGCATTTTCAAATGCAACAAGGCACAGATGTAAATAAATAACACATCAAACACGTCTGTGCTTTCTGTGACGTCTGTCTTCTTAATGCTGTTCGATTGTGAGCAAAATATAAAAACGTGATAGTAAAAAAAACGACAGACTTTGCAGTGGTAGAAGAGTTTCCCAAAAAAAAAAAAAAAAAACACCACGACGGCGACAGCAGCAGTTCCCACGAGTGTGACCTGACGTGACACTGCAGCAAAAAAAAATTGCTGCAGTTGCACAAAGTCTAAAATGTAAAACACCCAGGAGCATGCAGCCATCTGTGACTTATATTAACATTAGTTCTTTTCTTTACACTATGTACAACTGTGTCATCACATGGTCTGACAGCAGTACCTACTCTACAGCGACAGTAGCTTGTCACGTGACAGTGTGAGCTGCTCCTACTCGTCCATCTCTCCATCTCTCCATCTCTGCTGCTACATCCCACCTTCGTCGTTGAGCCCTGAGTTTTCTCTCTCGTCCCCGTGCGGTGGTTAGTTCGTTAGTTCCCTCGGTACGCGATGTTGGTGAAGGTGGAGGTGGCTCCTTTGTACAGAGGGTTGTTCGCCTGTGGGATGAAGACACACACTTATTGGAAGGTATAAAGGACTCGATAGAAGTCGGAGGTTATGTGATCTATGCAAAGACGGCCAGATTGGTGATGAGTTTCATGTTTTGTTTGAATGCAAGAACACATGTATTGTATATCTAAGAGAAAAATACCTCCCTAAATACTATGTTCGTCGCCCATCTATGTTTAAACTAATTTTGTTATTACAGTCTGATAAAACAAAAGTTATTTATAAGCTAGGTGCCTTTCTGAAACGTGTTCTTCCTCTGTTTAAGTGATAGTTTTTGCTCTGTCCTGGTCAGAGATGTGTACAGCCCCCACTGCCTCTTGCTATGTCTGATTATTTGTACTGTTTTATTGTTTGTACTCCATACCACTTACGTGGTCGTGAGAAATAAAGCAAAGTGTAAAAGTGAACTCAAATATCAGACGTCCTTACCCCATTAGAGGAAACAGACAAGTATAACTGTAGAATGTATATGTTTAACAGGACCAGATCTTTAAGAAAGGAACATTTCTGTATCGGAGGAAAAATACATCATCTCCCGGTCTATGACCATAAATAACCTACAAATCTGTCTCTCTGTGGCAGAAGAAACTACTGGTAAATGAATTCAGTGTTTAAAAACAAAAACATCCTATTCACTGCTGTGCTTTTTATAAATTATTGAGCCGAAATGTCACTGAACCAAACTGTAAACAAAGGTTCTTTACTAATGAAGTACGTCTAGTTGATAAATACAAACTATAGGCTCCCTCATGGCTGTATAAACGTGCATGTGCATGTGCATGTGCATTTAAAAAGTAAAAACTAATATGCAAGAATATTTTTCATACATATAACATCTGGAGAAGCAGAGGGATTAAATAATCTTATGCTTCTTCCTGCTCCTTTTTAGACGTTTAGATGTTATAATGTCTTTTTCATAATCTATTGATGAATAGAGAAATAACTTTAAAAGTAGAGTCTGTCTGGATTTTCCTAAAAAAACAAAATATAGACTTATACAACAGAAATCCTGCTTCATCATCACCTATGGGCTTCTACTCATGTGTGGTGGTGACTGTCTGCAGACCAACATGCATTAAAAACAACCATCAGAACAGGACAATTACCAAATAGATTATAAACTTGAACCAATGACAAAGTAGGAAAAGTGGGTCTAATTTGGAAAACTTAAAGGGGCAACGAGGAGTTTTGGAAAAGCAAATTGTTTTCACACTACATTTATGAGCCTCCGCGCGCACCGTGAATTTCTTTGACCGGCGCAAGACAGACTCATGTTTTCATTCATCAAGAATTAAAGTCAGAGGTTCAAAGACGATCAGATACCGTCGTAGTTCCGACCATGAACGGCGATTTGGCGGCGTTATTCTCATGACTCGCCGCAAAACCGAAAGTAAGGAAACACTGTTTGGCTCGCCCAGCATTTCCGCCACCACTAATAATAACAAAATAACGATAGAGACAAAACAATATATTTATAGAAAATGGGCCCATTAACAAGTGTGGGTAGCGGAGATTCATCCACATTAACATGAGACTTTTTTATTGTCGCAGAATTTTTCGTTCTGCCGATGGAGAAACTCCTCGTTGTCCCTTTAAAGAACAGAACCTGAACATGATGGAGTAAAACACAGGTGATGAGCTCTGTGTTCATGAACCAGCCTCAGATCACGTGTCGTTTGCCGTCACTGAGAAAATTGAAGTCTCTCAGAGAACTGACTGGTTTTATCTGAGGAGTCGCTGCTCCTCTGGTAGCACATGTTAATATATTCTAATTGCAGCTCTAATCTCTCTCACCGTGTCCCATTTGGCTTTGGCTCTCTCCTCCTCGAACTTGGCGAACTCTCTGCGGTCGTGGATGGTGACCAGCAGCTTCCAGATGAGCAGGCCCACCAGGCCCAGCAGCAGGATGGCTCCGGCCACCGCCAGCAGCACCACCAGGATGTCGGGGCCCTCAGGGCACTCTGGCAGACCAGACACAGGGAGTTCATTAAGAAAAAATAAAATAAAACTCTGTCTGCTGATGCTGCAGCTCGCCAGGGAGAGGAAATGAAATGACATTTAAGAACAAACTACTCTGTCTTAATGATGTGCAACAGTACCTGGCTCTTTCACCACATACAGAATGGATTTGCCACTTTCATCTTCGTAATACTGGAAATGGTCAATGCAGTCGTTTTCGTCCTTGTACGAACAATTCACCGCATTTCTGTCATGGAAAACTGTGGGAGGAAGAAACATGATTAAGTTATTGGTTTCATATTCTGTTTATTTACACAAGGTGGAAAGAAGGGGGGAAGATTTCTCACTCAGTTCGTCCACGACTATGATTTCATCTTTGCAGATTCGGTTGCACTCGGCCTCGGTGTACTGGCCTCTCTTGAAGTGCTGACACTCGACACACTCTCTGCAAACACAGTCGTACATTGTCACCTTCATACACTACACAGAGCACATTGTGTGGTTAGATTGGCTGCACATGCATCAAAATAAACCAGCAGAGGTACAATACAGTCTGTGCTGCGTGTTGAGGCCCTGGGAGAGGGTGGGCCTCTTTATGCTGTACGTGAAAACACTCTGTGAATTTGTTTAACGTAGTTTGTTATCGTCATAGGAATGTTAAAACATCACAAACTCTCAAATTCTTTACAGCACGGTAGATTATTTTCCTGCAGAGCGGACGGACATGAAGACGCAGATTCAGCTGTTCAGGTGGAGGGTGGATTCATCAGGAACGAACAAATCCACTTCAAAATCATCACTTAAAGGGATAGTTCAACATTTTTGAAAATTGGCCCATCGCCATGATCCCCCTAGTAATAGCAGTAGGTTCGTTACCTTTAATTGTTGGTCCAAGCTGCTTTTAGATCGGGGGAGAAGAATACCGAGCGGCGCAGCTACACTACGGAGGCTAATGGAATTTCTTGGTTTTGCTCATCAAACTCAGCAAATACACAACCAAAAAACTCAAAAACGCTGTGGTGGACAAGTTGTGACCTGCACATTTACCACGCTATGAGATAATAGCGGAAAGTTAAGAGAAGTGAAGCAAATACTCGGAACTACTTTCTTCAGTGAACCACTGGTCGGAGGGACACAGTGTGCGCACCTCAGCCAGTGCCGTAGTATACGGACGTATCTGCAGTAAACAGGCGCTTTTGAAATCACTCCGCCGAGCAGCCGTCTAGAGTGTAAAGTCCGACTTTGCCTCTAAAACAACTCCATCTCGCAACTTTCCGCTATTATCTCATAGCGTGGTGAATGTGCAGGTCACAACTTGTCCACCACAGCGTTTTTGAGTTTTTTGGTTGTGTATTTGCTGAGTTTGATGAGCAAAACCAAGAAATTCCATTAGCCTCCGTAGTGTAGCTGCGCCGCTCGGTATTCTTCTCCCCCGATCTAAAAGCAGCTTGGACCAACAATTAAAGGTAACGAACCTACTGCTATTACTAGGGGGATCATGGCGATGGGCCAATTTTCAAAAATGTTGAACTATCCCTTTAACAGTCTTTTCATGGCAAATAACCACCTGTCATTTCATTGGTCAGTTAGACGACGACTGTCCTGATCGCCGTGATGTTAGATGATTAATCCATCACGCCTTTAATATCTGTGCTAAGTCTTTCTTAGTTGTGTCAGCTTCTGCATTGGCTAATAAGCAGGCGTCAGATTCGCTGGGGAAGAGAACTTTCTGTCATGAAAAATTTTGTCTCCACCACTTTTTAAAACGTTAATTAACTTAACATCAACCTAATGACAGAAAATGGGTTAGAAACCTGTGATCACTGACCACAGTGGTCTGTACCAGTTTGTCACACCCCACCTGTGCGTATTTCATGATTAAATACACTGTAATGCATATTTACTCTATTCACTCAAGCATATCGTTATTGTCCCCAGCACTTTTCAAAATAAACTGATGCTGTTGCTGATGGGAACCAATTTGACGACTTTTTTTTTTTTGCTGCAAATTGTCTGAGTTTAATTTATGAATAATGTCCTTGAATTGGTTGATCCACTAAAGTAAATAAAGAATTTTTATTTAGAATATCAGCATCAGCCCCAAAGATCTAATTCCAGTCAGGCCTATATAATATATGAAATATACAGTTAACTCACTTCTTTATGGTGCAGGAGTCGGGGCAGGTGGGGCATTTCTCACAGGTGGCTCCGTAGGCTCCGGGCTGAGTGCAGTGACAGACGCCACACTCACAGTTCCCGCGGCCGCTGCACAGCAGCCCGATGCTGGACATGCATGTGTCCTTGCGTGTGGTGCAGTTACAGTTCTCTCCTTCCCAGCCGGCATCACACTCACAGTCGCCACAGCTGCACCTCCCGTGATCTGGAAATAAATAAAAAAAGATCAGTATGTTTGTGTTTAAAATATTCTTATTCTTATTATCTTAATACATATTTTTTCGTGGCTGTAATCACATGGGCGGGGCCGACTCCGAGCAAACGGCACCATAAGGTAATAATTATGCAATTGGAAAATGAATCACAGAGTGTGTCTGTGTTTTAAAGTCTGTGAGTTATTAACCGGTATGTTTTCTAAACATGTTGCATGATCAGACAGGCGTAGCTTCTGATTTCTACAACTGTGTAATTACTAAGTAATAAGCATAAAGTGTGATTAAAGCTCTGTTTGTGCACTGTCTAGTGTTATTTCTGTCACAACAGCCAGGTCACTCTAGGAACAGTGTTATGATGACACAGCTGTTTGCTGACAGAACCTGGAGGCAAGCTTTTCTCCCCGGATTACTGGAGAGCCACCACCTCACCTCAGCACATCAAGCTGCCGTAGAAACAAAGGCAGATCCCCGGAGACGACTGCGTTCTTAGCAGGAAACCAAACAGGATTTGGCACCGGATGACTAAGAGCAAACTGGGTGAGTCACGGCTCAGCTGGATCAGACTGGGGGGGGTTGAAATATCACAGAGGGTTCAAGGGTCCCTAATTCCAGTGCTCAAAACAAATCATCCAGTGTTGTAAAGTCGAGGAAACAATGTCCCGGGCAACGACAGCGGCTTCTCTTTAAGGTCACATTTATAGCAGAGACAGGATGATTACTGATGGTGTTGTCACTGGTTAATAGTTAACACTGTGATGTGCAGAGAGTAATCTTTGTCTCTGTGAATCACAGACATGAAGGGAAAAACCTCTGAAAACAAGAAAAGTCTGTGACACGTTGTGTTAAAATCCAAACAACTGATCAGCGTGGAGCGTTGAAAGTCGACAAAAGCAGCAGCACAGATAGTAGTTGTCTTGTTCTCATTATTCTGATCTCATTATGTTGATTCACACACATATAAAAAGAGAGGTTTTTAGGTTTACATCATCCCGTCCTCCCTGTGAGACTACAAAGTAATCCTTCCCATGAATCACATGCTTAGGCGGCTATGAGGTGGATGAATGTGCCGGCCGTGCTGTAGGGGATGAAGACAGAGCTGTAAAACAGAGAGGTACACAGCTGTGAGGAAGAGAGGGATTGGTAGAAAGATATATGTACTACAAAGACAGCGAGACAGGAGTTTGGGCAAACTGCCAGGACAGGAATGCAAACTTTCCTGTTCTCGCCGTCCTCATATTTATGGGCCCTGGGGCCACGCTGGCTGCTCTGCTGCTCTGCTGCTCTGCCGCTCTGTTCCCTCAGCCTCTTGGCGGAGGAGGAAATCCACACCCACAGGGAATATCACAGAGATGGAGCTTCAATTGAGCTGGGGCCGAGGGACGCCGAGGGTCTTTAAAGGCTCCTACGTCATGAATGCACCGTGGGCCCGAACTAAGCTCTGTGGACTCTCTCACATTGGTTATGGCTCTTGTCTGTGTTGGTGTGTGGGAGTGTGGGATTTGGGCCAAGTGTCTGAACCAGAGCCCTCGGTGTCAGTGTTGAATAGTTTGATGCCTGTTATTCAGGAAAAACACACTCCCTTTCAGAAAGACTCCTAAACCCGTCCTCGTTGATAAAAGCCTGCCAAGTTACTGATAAATTTTAGCTTTAGCAAAACACGCACATTAAGCTCCATCTACTCCTGAGGTCACGATGCAGCCACTAGAGTCATTCCATGAATACACACTGTCAAACATCCTGCTTCTGAATGCTGTCCTTTTAGTTTACTTCAAGCTGAATGACACTTTATCTTGTCTTTTTCATGTCGAGAGTTAAATTTGGGGGTGTCAGAAAAGGGGCGGAGCCACCTACACGTTTTGACCCTGGTCTCTGTCTCTCAGTCGAGATGAGACCATTTTTTCCTGCCCAATGCTGATTCTGGTACCTTAACTTTGAATACCATTTGATACCAAGTACTGAGCCAATAACAGTGCATTAAATAAAATAAAAAAAACTATAGATAAATCTAGGAATAAACAATGATGCGACTTGGGACTCATTCACTTCCTTCAAACTGTCCTGAGCCGAGCTAATCTCCATTTAAATCAGAGTTTGCCTTATTGCTTAGGTTTGTTCTGCTTTATGTATGTGAAGATAAAACTTATTTTCTCTTCTGCCTCCCTCCTTATAATCACAAAACCACACTTCTTTTGAAATACATCAATCAGCGACAAAGCCTATTAAAGTTTTATCACTGGGATTGAGTAACCGTACACTGAGCTGTGCAGACTTGTAATAGGGAGTGATAGAGCGCCGTGCCCCACTGCTGTGAGTGATAAGGACACTCGGGCAGCACTAATCGGGTGTGCTCTCCGACTGAGAACCGGTCATTTGTAAACTCCACTGTTTACGCTCGGCAGTTGAAGTATGCAATTATTTACGAGCCTTTTACAAGCAAGCACAGACAGTCATAATAATGGGACATTCCTCTTGAGAAAGCTTTTTTTTTTTTTTGATTTGTCAAACTGAGTAACGGGAAACTATGTAAACTGACAATGGTGTGTTTACAGACCGAGGGTGACTGGAAATGAGCAGAGTGTGTCTCATTAAGGCTGGATGAGGCCTGAGAGAAGAGAAAAGGAAGGAAGGGGAGGGCGACTTCATCTTTCCTGTTAATGGTAGCATAAAATAAAGGGAGTGTTTCAAACCCCAAAAGAAGAGAACGGTGATGTCAGCACATGCCAGTGTTTTTTTGATTAGTCACGGTAAATAGACCACAGCACATCCCCACACTGGATCAGCCATCAGGAGCAATTTGGGGTTGACACGTGGTTTAGATACACAAACCAGGGACAGTAAGTGTTGTAGCAGTGTGGCTTGGGTTTTAAAAGGAGAAGAACAACATCGCTGATCATTAGTTTTGTGGGTCAAGGCTACCTAACCTGAGACTGAATCAAGACCAAGACCAGAGCATACCAAGAGGACGAGAACAAGTCCAAGGCCGAAACCAAACCAATGCTAGATCGTAACTGTAGCTATTCAGTACTTTGCAAAAACTCAAAATCTTTCCAAGAATATTTGTCTTATTTCTTGTTAAAATGTCTAATTTCTAGTCAAAACTAAACTCTTTCCACTTAAAATAAGACTCATCACCTACAAATTAACTTATTTTTAGATAATTTTTACTTGTTTCAAACTAATTTTCAATTGAAATAAGTAGAAAAATCTGCCAGTGAAAGCAAGTTTTTTGTGCTTGTAATAAGAAAGAAAAACTTGCTCCACTATCAGGTTCTCCTACTTATTTCAAGTGAAAATATGCTTGAAAGAAGTAAAAAAGTGCCTAAAAACAAGCTACTTTTTACTTTTTAATTATTTTAAGTAGAATCAGATAGTTTTGACTAGAAATAAGACAAATATTCTTGGTAAGATTTTGAGTTTTTGCACCAGTCCTCATAATAATTACGTGGCTTGGTATTTACATTATTCCTCAGCTAAAAGGAAAAGATAATTTTATATAAAAACTATCCCATGTTTAATTCAAACAAAGTTCGGATTGAACAGAAGAACACAGCACATAACCTGCTCAAGTCTCCTCCCACTGTTGACCCTTTTGAAAACAAAGTTTTTCAGATGGTTACACAAGCAGATACTTTTGTAGAACAATTTTAATGATCTTAAAGTTATTAAATTAGTTTACATAAACCAAGAGTGTGTGCGGGGGTAGAAACTATCGATTGAGACCAAAAAACGTTCTGACACCAGGCTTTAATCATGTTTATTGAGGATGTAAAGTCAGCGATTTTAACATGGGGGTCTATGGAGATTTGCTGCTTTCTGACACCAGCCCCCAGAGGAAGCCGAGGGGATTGCAGTTTTTTGAACGCGGAAGTGAGCTTCACTTCTCAGACCGACAACTGCCCCCTTGAGCTCGACCGAGACCGAGACAAGACCAAGACCTTGAAGAAGTGGTCTTACTACTACTACAACACTACTGATCGTGACAGTCAGAGAGGAACCTACTCACCGGAGCAGAGCAGCCCTTTGAAGCGCAGGCAGTTGAAGTCGTCACACTCGCAGTACTTCCCCCACACCTGGCCGAACTCGTTGGAGTGGCAGGAGCACTGTCCGCACAGACAGTCGCCTCTGCCGCTGCAGATCGGGCTTCCCGGCTTCGGGATGCAGTTGACGTCGTCGGACGGGCTGTAGTCCTCCACCGAGCACTCGCACCGGGGACCCAGGCGCCCCTGGTGACACTGGCACACGCCGCACTCGTACGTCCCGTTGCCGGCGCTGCAGAGCGGGCTGTTGGGTTGGGCCGCGGCCTCGCAGTCGCAGCCGCAGGCGAAGTCCATGGTGACCTCCAGGGCGTCCTTAAAGCCCCGGGGTTTGATGGTGAAAGTGCGACTCTTCTCCTTGGGGCAGCCGCGCAACTGGGCCTCGACGCTGAAGGACACCTGAGGACGAGGACGAGGACACACAACTGTGATCATTTGTGGACCAAGTCCTCAAACCTTCTCTAAACACTCTGATCAACTAGACCACGGTTGTCATGGTTATAATGATAAACATATAGACTGCACCAACAGCAGTGTAACCTATCAAACCTTTTAGTGGGTTTCGGCACTTAAAAGAATAGTTCACCAAAAAATGAAATTCAGTCATTGTTGACTCACCCTCATGTTGATGAATACTCCAGAGTAGTTTTTTACGGTTCGTAGTCCAACGAAAACTTTATATGAGAGTCAATAGCGCCTGACACAAAAACGTCCATAAAACTACACACATAAACCATTTAATATTCCTCCACACTACACGTCCACTGCAATCCAATGTCCTGAAGGGATATAGTCCAGAGTTTACGCAAAACAACGTCATTTAGGACATTTTGAACAGTCCTGAATTGAATTTGCCTGGGGCGCGCTCTCATGTTCACGCGATGCACGCGGACACGACCGGACTTGCCTAAATGATGTCGTTTTGAATAAACTCTGGACTATCAAGTCAAGTCAAGTCAAGTAATTTTATTTGTCCCAACTTGGGCAATTTGATTGCAGTAGGTGTAGAAAAATTAAAAACATTACTATACATGCAATCGTCACACATACAACAGATCACAGCTATCACATAAACAACAACAGGCAGTTCAAGTGAGTGTCAGCCACAGTGTGTGGAATCACCAACATCAACATCATCATCTTCATCATCATCACCGTCACCACCACCATCATCATCATCATCATCATCATCACAACATCACAACATCATCGACCCTGTTCCAACAGGTTGAGTATCCTAATAGAGGAGGGGATGAATGAATGTTTGTACCTGTTCTTCTTCACCTTAGGGGCACATAAACGCACACCAGATGGAAGCCAGACATACTCAGGGCTAAGAGGATGGCTACTATCCAGACAGATACTCCTGGCTTTCCTCTGTACTTGAGTATATATCTATATCCCTTCAGGACACTTGGATTGCAGTGGACGAGCAGTAAGGAGGATGGTTTTTGTGTAGTTTTATGGGTGTTTTTGTGTCGGTCCCTATTGACTCTCATATAAAGTTTTGGTTGGACTACGAACCGGCCTCCCAGGTCTCCAGATGCACTTTGAGGAATAAAAAACTACTCCGGAGTATTCATCAGCATGAGGGTGAGTCAACAATGACTGAATTTCATTTTTTGGTGAACTATTCCTTTAAATTACATAGACAAGTTAAGTTTGGAAAAACATTATAATTTGGGGTTAAACTAAAGGCACCTACTTCCTCAACATTACACAGTCTTTGTTGTCATGGTTACAATATAAACAGCATCAGTCACATGGGACATTGAACGCCACTCAAATTCCTTAATTGTCCTTTGTCAAATTCATGAATTGTGTCAACCCTTAAATTCACCACAACCTCTTTTCCGGACGCAGACTTTATGCTACGCCATAACACTTTTGCCCCACTAGGTGTCGCCTAGCAACAAAACGCAATAAGCTGCTTTTCGCAGGACTGATCCGTACCGTGTCTCCGATCTTGAGGCCGGAGCAGGACTTGAGTCCATGGATGATCTCTCCGTTCAGACAGGTGGCGTTGAAGGACAGATTCACCTCCTCCGGGACGTCCAGCAGCTCCAGCTCCACTTTAGAGCGAATTTTCTGCCCAAAATTAATCAATCAATCAATCAATTAATCAATCACACTTCAATTAACTTGCTTAGATGAGATAAATAACATTCATTTGCGTGTTGAGTTCAAGTCCTCACCTCATAAGCCTCTATGATGAGCTCGATAACGTTCGCAGAGTCGCCGGAAAGCGTTCCCACCGTTGTTCCCGGGATGAGTCTGCTGTAATTCTGTGACAGCAACGTTGAGTGTTAGTGTTTTTTTTTATGAATCAAAAGCTGAATTAAATTCAAAAAGCAGCACAGTGTGTTCACCCTGTAGATGTCCACCACGTAGCTCGTCACAGCAAAAACTAAATTGATGTTGTTCTCAGACATTTTCTCGGTCATGAGCCCTAAGGAGGGATAATCCTGGAAGACACAGGGAGCAGAGTCAGTGCAACCACTCACACGGCTGTAAAAGCCTCGTAGTGAGCTAGTCCCTGAAATTACTTCAAATTTCTGCCTTTTTTTTTTTTTTTTACCAGCACGGTGGCTTTGTTGTAAGTGTTTTCACTGTCAAGGTGACACTGCCCGTCGTTGGGCTGCACGATGCCCGCGATGCGCCCATCCAGCGCGAGGTGAGTTTTGGCGTCGGTGGTGAAAACCAGCAGGTGTGAAGCATCCGGGCGCCAGCCTATTTGGTCCTAATGATGATGCACAAGGAAAAAAAACAAAAAGAAACACATGAAGTGAGTGAAGGAGAGACCAGAGTGTATGCACACACATCACTCACTGCAAAAACTCAAATATCTTACCAAGAATATTTGTCTTATTTCTAGTCAAAATGTCATTTCTTGTTAAAACAAATCTAATTATAATGAAAATAAGACTCATCACATAAAAAGTAGCTTGTTTTTAGACACTTTTTACTTCTTTCAAGCATATTTTCACTTGAAATAAGTAGAAAAATCTGATAGTGGAGCAAGTATTACAAGCACAAAAAACTAGCTTTCACTGGCAGATTTTTCTACTTATTTCAAGTGAAATTTTGTTTGAAACAAGTGAAAATGCTAATGCACAAGCTAATTTTTAAGTGATGAGTCTTATTTTAAGAGAAAAGAGATTAGTTTTGACTAGAAATGAGACATTTTGACAAGAAATAAGACAAATATTCTTGGAAAGATTTTGAGTTTTTGCAGTGCTGAGCAGGTGTGCATGTTGTGTGTGATTACAGTTTGTGTACCTTGCACACCACCGCCTGCATGATGGCGTCAAATCCGCCCTCTGGAGCGTCTCTATTTCTAGACACCTGCTGCTTCTCCACCTCCTCGGTGAAGCGTTCCACCTTCTCCGTCAGCTGCAGCACGTGCTTGAACCCGAACTGAGCCAGGCAGGTTTGACTGATTCTGCATATGGTGAGAGGCAGATGAGAAAAAAACCAGCGAAGGAGAAAATAAAAAAAACATTTCAGATAAATCAAGCTTTTTCTTCCTCCACCTACCCGTAGCAGGGGTTCACCACCGCCTCTGGAGGATGCATGTACATGTACGGGGACACCGTCTTGTCCACGAAGGCGCCGAACCCCATGTGTAAATTGCTGGTCTTGCGGCCCATGGCCTCGGCCAGCTTGCTGCCGAGGGTGCGGAGACGAGCCAAGTCGTCCTTCATTGAAAAGGACAGGTCCATGAGATAGTAGAGATCCACCGGGTAATCCTCCACCTGCTTCACCGACACCGTGAAACGCCGGGAGTCACCTGAGAGGAGGGGGGGAGGGGGCATTACAGACAGATGCATGAGTCTACAACCAGCAGCATCAGCAGTAGAAGTTTTATTTGTTTTATTTGTTCGGATCTCGATTAGTTGCGCTCTAGAGCACCGCTAGTCTTCCTGGGGTCCACATTTAAAACCAATTTAAACATACATCTACAATCACAACACGAAAAAGACAAGACAAGTCAACAAAAACGTACATTAAATCTGCACAATCGGATTGTCATCTACATCAAAGAACGTATGTAAAATAAGTAAAATAAAATAACATAAAATAAAATAGAATAAAACAAAGGGTGTGGTGGAAATTTGCTGTGATTAGTATTCTCCTTGTAATAAGTGGTAAGGTAGTCTGTTCTGTTCTGTTCCCTTCTCTATAGAGAATAAACTTGGGTGCATGCTACCTCTCCAGTCTTGTTCTTTGACTCTCCATCCCTCTCCCTGTTACAGTAAAAGGGTTTTCCATGGAGTCTTTCCTCAGTCGATGTGAGGGTTTTATGGGCAGAGGATGTTGTTATGATGCTATGTGAAGCCCTTTGAGACAAACTGTTTGTAAAAACGGACTATAAAAATAAAATTGCCTTGCCACTGGCAGAACCAAAATTTCCATGACAAAGGGTAAAACAAATGAAAATGACAACAAGAAACCCTACTACCCTACATAAAACCCCTTGTGTGTATGTTTGTGTGCGTATGTTATTTTACAGATATAAAACTCCAAGATATTTTTTTATTTGCTAGTTGTGACGCTGCATGTTATCTGCTCGCTGTGAACGTACCTGGTCGTAGAACCATGTGGAGTTTCTGAGGTTTTATCTGAGTGACGGCGTCGGCGGCGCCCGAGGCCTTGTCGCTGAGCGGAGCGTCCTCTTGGATGGTGATGCTGCTGGAGGGAAACTCCAGCGCCGTCGAGATGCAGCCTCCATCCAGCAGGTTCTGCTTCAGGTCGCAGCGGGAAACGCCGGCTCCACCTTTACCAAACTCCTGAAACAACCACATCCGGTCTGCGTAAAACACTGAAGGAACTGATGTAGCTGGTTTTTGTTTTGTTTTTTCACTTTGCTGCTTGGCAACAACGCCTGTACATAGATTATTGCAATTGTAAGAACTGATGTAGAAAGGGGCTTTTTTTTTGCTTTTGTTTTGTTTTGTTTTTCACTTTGCTGCTATGGCAACGACGCCTGTACATTTAATCTTACTTAGCTTATTGCAATTGTAAGAACTGAGGTGTTGCAACCGACCCCCACCCTAAAGTTACAACACAGATGAGTGATGGTTGCAACATTAAAAAAACATGTTAATAATTTGCTTTTTGTCTTAATAAGCATTTATTCTGAAAATGTACTTGGATTATTTGACAATAAAAGTTATTTATCTTATTTCTTCTGATGAGCACAACAGACAAATATGTTATGAGATCATGGGAGGCTCATAAAGTGTCTCCCAGAATAACTTGATGCTTTAAAATAAACCGTCATTGTTGTTTCTGCTGAGCTCCACAACATGGGAAGAGATACAGTAGTTCTTCTGTTTTGAGAAAAGTCACAGTGACAACCATCTCCGACCTAAACTGTCGGCCATGACAGAGCAACAGCTACTGGGCTGAACTGATAATCGTGTCATTTATACATCAACAAAACAATAATTCAAACTTATTACGTTTTGATTAATCAGCAATAAACACATTAATACATAGCAGATGTTTTTCCTACTCAGGCTCAAACATAACTGAGACTATAATGTCGTCACTGCAGCGTGTTTCTGTTTAGAGGAATAAGACTTTGGCTTCTCCCCCCCAGTCTCCCCCCTGTCTCCTCCAGGTACTGACGGTCTGTGCAGAGCTGGTTGAGGAGTCAGCAAGAACAAACAGCAACAAGAAGAATGTGGTTGAGAAAGGAGGGTTTCTGTTACGACTTGCATGATTAACCACCTTTTCTGTGTGTGTGTGTATATGATGTGTGTGTCTCTCAGTGTGTGTGTGTGTTTTACCTCCTGAGAGCACCATGCACAGCTCGGGTGAACAGCCAAACACTGCTGACAAGTGGTGACTCCTCGTGAGGTACAGATGTTGGAACCTGCGATGATGATGATCACATCAAACACATCAGTGCATCAATATGTTTCCTTCCTCCTTACACACACACACACACAGATAATTTTGCTAACCACATTTTTATAAAGAAATGGATGAGCAATCTTGTGCAACTCACACGAACACTGATACCGCTGCTGAAACATTCAGTCTTGCACAAGAAGCTCAGTGTTGGAGTATCTGTAGGCCTACTTTTGAGTATCTGATTTGAGTAAATTTACTCTTACTTTGAAGCTCAATGTTTAGTCAGAGTTAATGATTGATAGCGTTAAATTGGAAAGATACATGAGAACACATTTCTAGAAGTGATGATCAGCCATAATTTTTTAACAAATCATTGCAAACGCTGAATTGTACACTCATGTCTGACTTATTGTGTTGAAGTATGGGGAAACACCTACAGAAGAAACCTATACAGGCATTATGCAAAAGAGAGCAAGCAGGATATCATGAACACACCAATGCACTGTTTATAAAATCACAGAGACTAAAATGTATGGATTTAGTAGAGTTCAAAACCGCTCTTTTTTTTTTCCTAATAAATGTTGCTGATTGAAATAAACTCAAACTAAACTCAGCCAGAGTGAGTCTTTTATTTTGAAAACCTATTAGATGATAAACTGTGATTCCCTCCGCTGTTAATGATGTTGTATTTGTTGTATTTGCATATTTCTAACAGCTCAGGTTGAACTTGGCCTCACCTGGCTGCCCAACCCATCATCCAAACTTCTGCTGTGTTTACTACGACCAAACTTAATCATTTCCTGTCTACAAGAAGTTTGCAACATATTTTTCAAGGTTCAAAATGTTAATTCAACACCAGTTTTCACCTGTACTGGACTGAACTTTGTCCACCTCTGTCTTATCTGCTGCGGTCTACGGGTGTGGCTCACTGGAGTTATAGCACAAGCACACACACACACACCCACACACAACTTCTGTGAGTGTGAATCCGAATATGAATCAAGAAGAATCTTATATGGGTCATTCCAGAATTGGAGGACATTTCATGTCCCACCCATTCATTTTCAATAAATCATGCATGAAATTCCAAAACTTGCATTTGTGGTGAAAATTATAATTACTCTGAGACAAAATATAAATATAGTTATACAAAAACTGGTTCCAAAATATTATTTAAAATACAAAATAACTCTAAGCACCCCCTAAAATGGCCTTTTTCTCTTGTCCCACCCTCTTAATGGCCAACTTGCATGTCAAATAAAGCGGTTAAAATAAGTTCAAAATTTTAATTTTTTTGTATGATTTTGTTGATTTATGTCTTTTGTAAGTGTAAAAACACTTAGTTTAATCATAAACATATTTTAAATAAAAGTAATTTTGCACTAAAGTTGTGTCCCTCAACATCCACGCAACCCTGTTACCAAAACCTTTTTATCAGAGAAGAAGAAGAAAAAGAAGTATGAGACACATGACACAAAATAATTTGTATTATCAAACTGTTAGATAATAGCATGGATAGACACAAGGTAAGTCCTCTCTTCTATTTTTCATATTTTTCATATTCCGTCTGCCCTGATTGAGTGCGTCACTCTAACCAGTGCAACCCTGTTACTCATATTACCAGAATAAGGCAAAAATATTTTCAAAGTTTTCTTTGTTCCTTTAAATAACTAAGTTTGTTCTCAACCTTACAGTAACATTACATTCCATAGCTAGCATCTTTCTTCTGCTAAACAGCTGACATAAGCATTGATTTGCAACCCTGTTACTTGCAACCCTGTTACTTCAGAGTAACAGGGTTGCGATTTATGTCATAATCTACAATCAAAAGTAGTTAATCTATTCAACCCTGTTACTTTGTTCAACCCTGTTACTCTAATTTCAACCCTGTTACTGTGTAATTTATCTTAAAATTATCTTAAATGACTGTATCAGCTCATGGGGGTTTATCCTATTGTCATTTTGGTAGTGTGTATGATTATATTTATTATGTATTTTGGCAAATATTTATAGATAAATACTTATATAATACCTTTACAGGTTCCTGAGTATTGGTAACAGGGTTGCACCAAGCAGCACAGACAATATATAAAATATCTAATAAAAAGCGTCACTTTGAGTCCTGAGCTGGCCAAACATAATTATTTGATGATTAATTACCTGTATTTCTTAAATATATAGCAGAAAATTATCAAATAAATAGTAAAATTTTGAGGTTTTTCAGTCCTTAAATGTCCTCCAATTCTGGAATGACCCATATACAGCATATATACTTGATATTATATATAAACACTCACATAAACCAGGGCCCCTGAAGTAAACACACTGATCTGATAAGGCTGAGTAGCTGTTTTTTTTCTTCTAATAAACCAGATGTTTGGCTTCAGACTTGGTTAAAAAAAATAACTTAGTTTGTACTACTTATTTATTTCCAAAGTTAGTTTCTGTCTTCATGGAGGACAAAGTAAACCCATAAACTCCACATACATGTCAGTGTGTTCCCATAGTTAATTATAATGACTCTGAGTGGCTGATGGTGATGTGGAGCCTGTATGTGGAGGGGCTCGTGCAGCTCTGGGAAACAGTTTTCACTCCCTTATAAGGAAAGGAAGCGGCCACAGGCAATTACTGTACTACAACCACCGGCTGCTGCACTCCCAGCTCAGCTAACTGTGAATTATTCCTATTCAACATCAATAGGCGACACACACATAGGTACTATTGATCAGTTTCGATATCACCGCCTTCAGAGATGGAGGTGCTGACTTCCCTCCCGGGTTCAAGGGGAAGGGGAAGCACCGCCTCTACAGGTGAGACTTACAAAAAAAAAGAAGAGAAAAAGTTGATCCAAGTATTAAAGAATAAAAAGCATCTTACCGTAAACATGTGACACGGAGAGAAAGAGGAGAACGACGCGGATTAGAGAGGAGCCCATGGCCGGAGAGGAGCGGAGCGCAGCGGGGCAGGAGGCGACTGAGCTACTTGAAGCCTTTCCTCATTCTTCACTTGACTCAACTGCATGTTGGGTCACACAGCCTCCACTCAGCGTGTGTGTGTGTGTGTGTGTGTGTGTGTGTGTGTGTGTGTGTGTGTGTGTGTGTGTGTGTGTGTGTGTGTGTAGGGGGGCGAAACAGTTCAGTGTGTAACATGAACAGACTCGCCTTTTTTTCCTTTTTTTTTTAAAACCATCATCTGTTTTTTATCATCATAATTTGACTTTATTTTCTATCAGTGAGAGGAAAGAGGGAGCCTCGATCAGCTGTGTGACTTTATTGATCCAATCAGCTGGTGCAAGTTCAACAATAAAGTTTTTTTTTTTTTTTTTTTTTTTTTTTATATATAAATGATTGTGACTTCACTTCCTGCTTTAAACGTTTTCGAAAGTGTCTGTGATGTTTTTCATGCCAGTAATACAAGAGACACTGGTGAACATTTGTGCATTTTGTGTAGTTTTATTATTATTTCAACATCTTTTGCACATTAATACTGTAAAAAATAATGATTTAAGTTTGGAATAAAAAGCTGCAGCATAAACTTTTTGTCACATGTTTCCACTAAACCGACTCCTGTTTGTGTTGCAGAGTTATGATTCAATATCAGACACTTGGAATTAGTTTGTGTTGAATTTCAAACTCACAGGATTAAAAGATATAACACAGAAAAGTCAGAAATGTCCATGTTAAATTGATCTTAAACCACATTTTTCCAACTTTACAAACGTCCCTGCTGAACTTCTGAGCACAATGTCACTTTTTTCCTCCACCACCACCTCTGAACAAACACTACGTCCACAAAGTGTCACCTTTTAACCAACAAGGTTGTGTATGTAGCATTCAGGTGGATGTTTAACCTGACAGATCTAAAGATTGCAGGTTTCTTATAGCTACCACTGGTGCTTTCATCCTCCAAATGCAGGACTGTGTTACAAGGTAGAACATTTGCCATTGGGGGCATTGCCAATGTATGATCTCTGTCACCATGGGACTTGAACCTGTGACCTTAAAATCAGGAAGCACACATTAGTGTTAACAGGAAGTGTGATGTAGGATAATAGAGTGATGGAGATGAGGTGAAAACATTCAGCTGGACAGTGCATTAGGTTATGTCATTGACTTTGGACCAGGAGGTTTGGGTTCAAATCCCAGGCCATATGCATGACACAAAGCAGGATGAGGATTTGCAGGAATATTTGCCACTGTTTGTTATGACCACAGTCACATTAACCATCCATCATTTGGCTCCTGGGGGCCCCCTAGTGGTCAAGTGGTCAAGGGGCCCTAAACAAGTGCAGTTCACTTCTGCTTTGGGCCGGCTCTGACTGCAGGTGAGGAATATGTTACTCTGGTGTTTTCTGCGCTGTTGTCTGTTTTTGTTTGCATCTTGTCAGTTGATCTGAAGCCACAGTGCTGCTCTGAACAAGTTTAAACTGCCTCACATGTCGCCCTGCCCTCTACTGGACTAAATGGAGAGCTGCAGCTCACAGTTAAGGAACAAACCTATAGATAAACATGAACTCCTCCTGGATATATTAGTTTATTTATGACATCTATTAAATGCACATTTCAAACCAGTAGAATAAAATACAAAGACACGTGCAGGCAGAAGGAAACAAAACAGAAGGAGGTTACAACATTTGAGATGACTCAACCATCCCACAGGCATCGACCAACACAGGAAACAGTTTACACAGTTAAAAGTGAAAAATTAAAACCTCAATAACCAGTGGAAACCTGAGGTTTCAGATTAAACGTGTTCACAGAGGAGGAGCGCTTCATTAAAACAGCTGAACAGTTTCAAAGCTACAGCGAACGCACCATTAGCCTCTGTCTTGTCCTCAGGCTGGAGCCAAGGGGGGGGCAACCAGGTCAGGGGCAGCTGGACTGAGGAGGACGGAGATGAGGCAGAGACGGACTGAGCTCCATCAGACCCAGAAAATGAAAATGAAAAATAAAGTAAAAGTTTGAGTTTGACTGACAGCATGAAATGAATCACCTGGAAAACTTGTAGTTCACATCGTCAAGCTGTTAAAGAGGAACCTGCAGTGAGATACATATGAAAAGAAAGATCTGGAATCAGAATTCTTCATGGTTTGCTGCTCTAAAACCTGATTGGATGTTGTCAGATGCTTCAGAAAAGGTGGATTCTGGGAGAACAGGACAGATTGAATGCATGTTACTAGTTTATTCATGGCCTTTCAAATCTACGTATCTAACGTATTTTCATGTCCTAAGACTGAAGTGATGAGTCACAGGTGTTTAAGTCCAAGTCAGTCAAATTGCAAGTCCTTTTTAAAGATTGTTAAGTCGAGTCTGAAGCCGTCAACCGTCTCTCCGTCCTCCTGTTGCCATCCTGAAAACCTCCTGTCTGAGTGACTGATGGAGCTGCAGGTGGAGACACGTCAGCTTCTAAAACAAGACGATGGAGAAATAAAAAGAAAGAAAATGAGGCAGAAAAAATGGGATGAAAGCTGCAGAAATGAACTTTTGGGGGAGTGTGTGTGTGTGTGGTGCAGGTGTGTGTGTGTCTCTGTGTGAGAGTGTGTGTGTGCCTGGTGGGGCTTGTAGGAGCAGACAATGCTTCTTATCTCTGCACTTGTCCATTTATTGAATCTTTATCCCTTTGCCCTGCTCTTATTCTGCGGCTGGTTGCTAAGTTACCGCCTCCCGTGTCCAGGAGCTGCTGATGCTGATGCTGCTGCTGCTGCCGGGGGAAACGACAGAAATAGAGAAATAAGTCGAAAAGGCTATAATACAGTAATAGTCAACTGTTCTGCTGGCATTACGTAAGCCTGTATGTGTGTATGTGTGTGTGTGGGTGGGCGATACAGGTGATGCACTGTGGGAAATCGAACCCGCTCCTCTCTGTATCGACTGATTTGAACCTGTTGGGAGTCGTCCAGCGGCTCCTCAGAGGACGGACGGCGTTCAGAGCAGATAACGTGCAGCGCTGGTTGTCCTGAGACCGGGTCAGATGGCAGCCAATTAAGACTGAACAAGTAGCGAGGAGGAAAGGTGTCGGTGTTGGGGGGGGGCCGGGGGGCCGGGGGGGTTCTGACCTGTGTTACAGATCCATCCACAGCCCTTTAAGATCTTTCACTGAAGCTGAAGATGAATAATAATAATTAAAAAAAAGTTGTTTGGTTGTGTGGTTTGGTTGGCAACCGCCGGCTTTATCAGGTGAGAGGGGGTCTTTTATGAAACGTGGCCCCTGAGCCGCTGATGTTGGACATTGTGTATTTGTGCAGTGATGCTTTTGCTGCGTTCAATTCCCTCTCTGGGTTTGGTTTGGTTTGGTTTGAGAAAGTAGAAAATAAATAAAGTAAACATGTGAGGACAAAGGAGGGACTGGATGGCATCACTGCATCCAGACCGGAGGAGTGTGTGTGTGTGTGTGTGTGTGTGTGTGTGTGTGTGTGTGTGTGTGTGTGTGTGTGTGTGTGTGTGTGTGTGTGTGTGTGTGTGTGTGTGTGTGTGTGAGAGAGAGAGAGAAGCTGAGGAGACGAAGTGGAGGAATATTGTGACAAATAAAAAAAATACAGCAAAAACCAGAAGACGACGACGGCCTCAGTGTGATGTGTTTAAATGGAAATGAGTTTAATGAGGCAGCGGCTGAGTGCATGAGGTTTTTATGATCATTATTTATCTTATTCCAGTCAGATTCATTAGATCTGTCATGTGCATCTCAAACTAACTGATTTTCACAAAGCAAACAAACACACTGAGAAACTTTATGCAAATATATACAGGACAAAATAAGATAAAATGAAAAGCACACGTGTAAAAGGTTTATATTAAATATTTTGGGAGTTGCAATAACTTCACATATTGACATGTCAAGGGCCAAAAATTATAAACTGTTGTTTTAATAAACCTGAATATCTGTCATTAACACACATGTTTTTATCATTTTTGTCTTTTTTTTGAATAGATATATGGTTTGAACATATTCTAATATATGCAGAGGAAGGATATACAGTATACATGTAGATATGTGATGATGATAAATCTCTTTATAGTGACATAGCCAGTATTATCTATTACATATGGATGAGCAAGGATTTATTTTCCAACTATATTCATGAGTTCTGTAAATGCAAATGTGACATAATCTATATGACAGGTATGGATTAAAAGCACAATGTTAAAACATTCATATATTAAATCTGTATATAAAAGTAATATATCCACCTTAAAGCCTGTCAGTGGAGCCCATGTTTATTTATGTTAATAATATAAAGTTATTAAACATCACTGAAAGTTACACATTTGGAATTTAAAAAGAAAAACATGTTGTTTTAATAAACAACATTTAAATTTATGTATGTTTGATGTAAACATATCTACACATCTGTGTATGTACCGGTGTATATATATTCAATAAATATCCAGATGTGACATGTATGACAACATCCTCCTCTGCAAGGCAAAGCAAAGCAGTGAAGTCGTTACCACCTTAAAAAAAATTCCACCTTCAATGAGCGATGGGTTCTTGGTGGGAGGTGGGGAAACAGAAATCTGTATCAGTCTGTAATTATGACTGCGTTTATTCTTATTTCAAAGCCTAAACACACTTTTTTTTACCCTAATGCATGTTACTCTCTCTCTCTCTCACACACACACACACACACACACACACACACACACACACACACACACACACACACACACACACACACACACACACACACACGCACACACACACACACACACACTGTGACTTCCTCCAGGTCTTGTTGTGGCTTTAATCAGTTAATAACGGAGCGTCTTGGAGAAGAGGTGGTGGTGGTGTTGGGGGGTTGTGGGGGGTCTGATAATGGAAATGAGTGGAGTAGTGAGGAGGGTGATGGGGGGTTCAAAGGACACAGGTGGAGGTGTGGGGTGGGGGGTGGGGGTGTGGGGGGGTCATGTCCGGTTCCACAAACTGAAAAAACGAAGACGAAGTAAAAAAAAAAAAAAAGGCACCGGGTCAAACATCACCTCCTTGTTGCCATGGATGTCTTCACTTAGTTTGTGTTGCTAGGCTGCCAATTCCCTCATGTTAAGTGGAAACAAACCCCCCCAACTCCCCCTAACTCCCACCACCACCACCACTTCTCTCCCCCTCCCTCCCTCTCTCTTGGTCCAGGCACCTCATCCCTCCCTCCTTCTCCTCCTCCAAACCAAAATAACTTCACCAACCATCTGTCACGGGGCTCACAGGTCCACTGTTGCTTAGGAACAAGTCAGACACTCACATCCATGTCTGTTACGCATCCTCATATGAATACACTACAACTTCATACATACATACATATACATACAGTATACATACAAACATAGATACATCCAGTATGCATAGTGATGGAGTGATAGTTGATGAACAGCTGCAGGGGAAACGTCTTCACTCGGCCGCTCTGAGGAGTTTAGAGCAACAGGTTCTTCTCCGTCTGAAAACTTCAATTAAACCAAACTCTCCACTGAATCTCATAATCACCTCTAACGAGCAGCGTGTTCGTTGAACGTCTCTTCCTCCTCCTTGACTCTTCTACACCTCCTCCTCCTCTTCTTTGTAGTTTTTGGGTTTAAACAGCAGCAGAGGAGGGTTTCACATGTTGACAGAGAGGATGAAGAACGGATGAATAATAGAAACAGAATCAAATTACGCAGCGGCGATTTGATTAATCTGCGGTAAATCCAGGGGGTTAATAAGATTATTTGAACTTTACTGTACAAAGACACTCTTGATTTTATTATTTTTCCTCCTGTTTGAAGAGTGTTAATAATAAATGATCCTAAAGTAAACTACAGTACATCTCCAGGTGGATGGATGGAGCTGATCGTTGTTTGTACACACACAAGAGATGAGGGATGAGGGATGAGGGATTGGATTTCACGGCCTTTGTTTTTTTCAGACAAACAAGCAGATTAATCCGACGGGTTCGTTTGCAAAAAATATCTTTTATTTCCTCATGATCCTGTCAGAGTTCATCACCTCAGCTGTCAGAATCCCTGCAGAGGCGTCGGGATTACAGAGGATCAGGCGTGTGCCGCTTGTTCACATATCAGTAAAGTGGCTTTAAATACCAGAGCCGCTGTAATTAGATAATGAATTTTATATTGGTTTTATCTTACATCCAGAGTAATATATGTTACATTATAAAATGAGAATAGATATACCGGTATGAAGATATAGTTCATAACTGTACAAAAACAATAGTAAAATGTGATTTATATATGGTATAAGATAGATAAATGTAATTTATTTAAGTATACTTTTATTATTCAGACAGTAGAAAATCTATGAACTCTGTGTTTATTTACATTCTGGGAAACTGGTCTATCTATCATATGATATATCATGTATTGACAGGCTATGAGATTAATACACAGTATATTAATGTATCATATGTTTACAATATTAACAAACATAGATCATAAACTAAAACATATGAGCTATAAACATAAATATATAGATGTTAATACAGGGTATTGTTCCCATTTCTAAGAGGTTTCATTCATATATTATTTTTTTTACTCATGTGCTTTTATTCTATATGTGCATGTATAGAAATTCAGATATTGCAGTTTTCACAATCTGCACAAACTGTTTCATAAATTTCAAAGCACAAACTTGAAAAAACGTATTAAAAAATCCTGTGAACACTTGAACGTCTTTTGGGCGTCTTTCAAACCCCAGTGGGCACGTTTCCATGCGTTGAGTTCACAAAAACTGTGTTCATGTCTAATTGTGTGAAATAGATCCAACTTTAGAAAATAACTTCATCTGAGTGCTGTTTTTTTTTGTTGTCTTTTTACATGGGCGGAAGTCAACTTGATATTTAGAAATAATTGCGTGATAAAATGACTGCAGTTATTTCCAGTAACAAGCGGTGGAGCAGGAGTTAATTATGACTGGTTCCTGCAGCCTGTCAGTGAAACACAGACGTCACGTCACAGTCTGAACACGGAGGTGTTGTTATTGAATGACTAAAATCTGAAACTTTCTCCACTGTTTTTTCTTTTAAACTGTGAAGTTTATTGTCAGAGGTAGAAGAGACGTTTCAGATTTGATCTTTGAACTCTGGGACAGGACAGAGCCTTAGTTATGTTAGATGCATTCACACTTCTCCGTTCTGAAAATACATCTTTTAAAGATTATAAAATAGATTATTCATATTTACATTATGATTTAAATTGGATGGATTGGTGGATTATAATTTATTTATGATCTGCTGATATTAAATAAATATGTTTAATACTGTGTTAAAGCATTGTTGCGTGATAAAACAACCCATATCAACCCGTAAAGCAGCTGTTTTACATGCAGTAATAAAATAAAATATCCCCAGGGAAAAGTTCATTTCGAATAGAAGAACCTTTTTTCTGTCTACAGCAGATCTTTTCAATTATTCATTTTACCAAGTTTTATGTATCATGAACACATGATATCACTTGTAAATCAGTTGAATATGGTGCTGATCGTTACCAGGGGACAGGATGGCGGCTTCGTTGAGGCATCGCTCCAATGAACAATGTGTCAAGGCAGCCTCAACGTTGTGTATATATATGAAGCTATAGTGATAGAAATGTGTGTTAGAGGCTGTAGTAGCAAAAAATAATCTCTATTTGAACCAAAAACACAGTTATTTCAAAGATAAACATGATTATAATGAAGAAATGGCGGAAAATCCACTGCTGAGGTCAATGACATCTAAAGGTCACAGAGGTCAGATACCAAATGTTTCCATATCTATAATAAAAAACCTTCATGTTTGTCGAATGTATGTTGAAACTTTCATGTTGTACTCATAAAAAGCTCTGTTTATTTGCACCTTTCTGCTTCACAGCCTCATTTATAGAGCAGAGAAAAAATAAACGTGTTGGACGCTGTGAAACTTGAGTTTCCAGCTCATTCATCAAATGTTGATATTTGCACTTTGATATTTGCAGAATGTTGTTTTATTTTTTTTTTATAGTTACAGTTCAGGTTGAGGTTTCATCTGCGCCTCGGTGAGCTGCAGTCCCACAACATTTACACACAGCAACAGCTGAAAGGCAAACTGATATAAATTGAATAACACACAGTCCAATAAAAGCAGGGGCTGTCTGCTGGTGATGCTCGGGTGAGGAGGCGGAGAGGGGGGAGAGGGGGAGAGGAGGGGGTGGGGGGGACGGGGGGGTTCATTTCAGCTGCTGCCTATATAGGGGAAGGAAACAGCAGGTGCAGCGAAGGCAGCGCAGCCAATACTTCTGATAAATATTTGCCGAGGTTCAATCACAGTTTTATTAATTCATGTCTCCGGCTCTAAGTTATAGCATCTCTCCAGGCTCCGGAGTCACGGTGACAGTTTCCGCAGCAACCGTCTCCAAACTCTATAAATAAGAACCTCTCAAAGTTTTTTCTTTTTTCTTTTTCTAATTGTTTCTCTGTGCAGTTATAACAATCTGCTCCTGCATATTATCGACTCTCAGTGGAGCTGATGTTTTTTTTTTTTCCAGCTTTTAAATGATTCTCGACACTTTCATGAGAAGCCTTTAAAGTTAATGTAAGTCCTGATCAATAGTGGAGGTAGTGGGGGGGTTATTGATGGGAATAAATGAGAGCTAAGTCGGTTTTTAGAGGAGCACACACTCAAAATATCCATGTTTATGAGTCATTTAGCCTCAGTCCTTAATAATAATCCTGAATAAACAGAGAGGCAGCAGGAGGGGAAGCATGCAGCACTTGTTGGAAACGCTCTCACTTGTTGAAGCGTTTTCAGGAAACATCTTGTTTCCCGGTGGAAAAGAAACAATAGGGAGGGAGGAAATAGTTTCACTTACACAAAGAAATGAAAACAGGAGGTAAAATGTGAATAATAAAGCTCTGATTTATTCTCTCCATTCATGTCCCTCCCTCTCTTTCTCCCTCTCCCTATCTCTTCCTCCCCCTCTCTCTCTTTTTGTACATCTGAGGAGCAGCACTTTATCTATTCTGTGGCCACCTGACTGGCTCCCCTGGTGATGAGTGGTGGTGTGGTCCACGGGGAGCTCATCATCACTTTAAAACGCACCAGAGACTTGGCACAAAAGAAGCGCTCGCAGGCTGAAGCGGGGAGGACTGTCTCTTATTACACCGGAGGGAAACACGTTTTGCACCTTGCGCGCAGCAGCAGCAGCAGCCGGAGCGCGGACTCAGCGAGTGTCAGACAGACAGAGAGAGAGTCGGGATTTTTTATTTGTTTTATTTTGTGAAACTTTAACTTTTGCAGCCTGAACCTCCGAGCCCAGTGATGTGGACGCCGCCGTTACGCACCGGAGCTGCGCTGAACCCGCTGACAGCAGCTGGACTCTAACAGCCTCTTCATATTATTCCTTTTTTCTATTGATGAACTGTCACATGACGCAAAGTTTCACAGGGAGTCAGTGGTGAGACTTGCACCGATCAACCCTATAACCAACCACCAGGAAACATTATGAACGTCTCCTTCCTCGAGGGCGCGCTCTTCAACGGGAGCCAGACCCTCGCCGGGACCCTGGCCGCCTACACCACCACCACCGGCGGCAACGGCACCACCGACGGCAGCGTGGTGACCGGTGACGGCGGCGGCGGCGGCGACGGGGGGTCCCTGGTGCTGCTGCAAGACGAGCGCAAACTGTTCGTGATGCGCGTGGTGCAAATCGCGGTGCTGTGCGTGCTCTCGCTCACCGTGGTGTTCGGCATCTTTTTCCTCGGCTGCAACCTGATGATCAAGTCGGAGAGCATGATCAACTTCCTGGTGAAGGACCGCAGACCCTCCAAAGACGTGGAGACGGTCATGATCGGACTCAGCTAGAACAAGTGGGTATATATGTTGGGGAAGGGGAAGCAGGGACAGTGGAGAACTGGAGCGATGATCGAGGACCTGGTGCGCGTCTCCAAACCTGAATCTGCATGTGCTTCAAGAAGAGACGCAGTGAGGAGAGATACTGTATGCAAAAACTTCTCATTTCCTTCCCACAACGAGGAAACAGGAAACTGAAACTGAACCGGCGACCAAATGTTTGTGCGTAAAAGTGTGTGCGTAAAAGCAGCAGTTGTTTACACGTGGGCCGATCTGTTGAGTCCATATGAGTGAAGTCAGTATTGCCAACTTGAACAAATTAAGTGACGGAAATGTTTACAAGTTGTTACCTCATTTTGTGTAGTTTTTTGTTTCTTTCTTTCTTCTCTTTCTCTCTTTTTGTAAATTTGATTGAAAATGATGATTGTTTGGATGTTTTGAACCTGTCTAAATAAGCGCATGATGCCAGTGTAGCTGCTCTGTGGACTTGATGGATATGTGGATATTCTCTATTCAGAAAAAAAAAGTATTTTTCTCGGTATCGTTTGGTATAAACACTCTGAATCTACTGAAAATTTGCACGTCACAGCTTTATGGGGTGGTCCTGGTCCTGGTCCAGGTCCTGGTCCTAATCCTGGTCCTGGTCCTATAGTTTGGCATGCTCGCTAAATATATATAGTATAAATTGATCTGTAAAGTGAATTTTTGGAGCCGTTTTTTGCACTTTTGAACCCACTTGATGCTGCATGAATTATTTTGTACCGAGAAAAACTTTGAAGCTGAAACTTGCAGCATGCAATTAAAACTCTGAAACGAAGTCATTTCTCTCTGTCATCTGTTAATTAAGATTTTAATTATCATTTCAACACAAAATCCTTTTTTTTCCTGACAAATTGTGTTTGAGGAAAATCGTGTGCAAAGATATTTTTCTTCTTTATTGTGCTTAAGTCATTCATTTCACAACTTCATTATTATCTTAAACTACTCCAATGTTTCTCTGTTTGTGATGAAAGAAATAAGCTATAAGTGAATCCATTAATTCACTTATAGAAATGAGAAATAAAAGCAGAGAGCTCATATCAGTTTAGTTGGTAAAAGCCGCCTGCATGGCGTTTATTGCAGCTTTATATAGAGAGGCGACGATGAGGCTTCAGGCTCAGTTATCCATCTTGAGGACAACAGGCCGAGCTCATATTGGCTCACAGCATTTAATCTGATCTCTCTGAGGAGTGGCCGGCCGCAATCAAGACGCATTCAAGCTCACCCCCTCCCCTCCCTACATCCCCCCTCCCATGCAGCACCAGCTCAGACTGCAGCTGATGAGTTTAAAGAGCAGAGAGAAGAATCCAGAGAAGTCCATGTTCTTCTTCTCTTTGTTCCACTGGGACGTGTGTGTGTGTGTGAGAAGCCGGTGAAGGATCTCACACAAAGACGACATACAGAGGAACTCACTGTGCCTTATGTCATTACTCTTCCTCTCTGCAGATGATGACACACCTATTTTCCCTTCTCCAGAATAATAACTTTGATAATTCTATTTGAGACAGACACAAAAAAAACCCCTCAGAGTTTCATTTGAGGTGTCAGATTTTAGCTCTCCATCTCTACAGTGCGTCTCTCTTCACATTTCTTCTTATACTTCTATCTGCCCCCCCCCACCCCACCCCACCCCCATCAGCCCTCGTCCTCTTCCTCCATCTCACTTATGGGCCCCACTCAGAAGCAACCGATGTTCTCATTATTATTTCAGTACTTGTTAGGAGAGATGGGTGGTTAGCAGTGGCGTGCACAGACGTTTTGAAGGGCAGGGGCGAAAAGGAAAAAAAGGGGCACCTAATAGCGCGTCCTCGCCACTGAAGAGGGCACTTTAGCACGCGTTTTGGCTTCCCTGAAGGCACTTTAACACGTGTTTTAGCTCCCAAGAGGCCACTTTAGCACATGTTTTGGCTCCTAGATGTGGCTCCTAGAGGGCACTTTCAGGGCTGCCAAGGTTCAGAAAATGACAAGAGTGAGACCGTAGCGACATGGTGCGTTTGGCCGGCGACCACAGGTCGGCGCCGAAATTTTTTTGGCCTTTTTTAACATCGATTTGGCCTGTTTTAACACGTGTTTTGGCCCCGAAGAGGGCACTTTAGCACACGTTTTGGCTCCTAGAGAGCACTTTAACACGTGTTTTGGCCCCCAAGAGGGCACTTTAGCACACGTTTGGGCTCCTAGAGAGCACTTTAACACGTGTTTTGGCTCCCAAGAGGGCACTTTAGCACACGTTTTGGTTCCTAGATGTGGCTCCTAGAGGGCACTTTCAGGGCTGCCAAGTTTCAGAAAATGACAAGAGTGAGACTGTAGCGACATGGTGCGTTTGAAAAAAATTTGGCCTTTTAAACGTTGATTTGGCCTGTTTTATAATATCAATACCTTAAGACTAAAAAACATCGATGTGGCCTGTTTTAACACGTGTTTTGGCTCCCAAGAGGGCACTTTAGCACACTTTTTGGCTTCCAAGGGCACTTTAACATGTGTTTTGGCTTCCAAGAGGGCACTTTAACATGTGTTTTGGCTCCTAGAGGGCACTTTAACATGTGTTTTGGCTCCTAGAGGGCACTTTAGCACACATTTTGGCTACCATGAGGGCACTTTAGCACACGTTTTGGCTCCTAGAGGGCACTTAAGCACGCGTTTTAAATCCCAAGAGGGCACTTAAGCACGCGTTTCAGCTCCTAGAGGGCACTTTAGCACGCATTGTGGTTCCTAGAGGGCTCTTTAGCACACGTTTTGGCTCCTAGAGGGCACTTTAGCACACGTTTTGGATCCTAGAGGGCACTTTAGCACACGTTTTGGCTTCTAGAGGGCTCTTTAGCACACGTTTTGGATCCTAGAGGGCACTTTAGCACACGTTTTGGATCCAAGAGGGCACTTAAGCACGCGTTTTGGCTCCCAAGAGGGCACTTAAGCACGCGTTTCAGCTCCTAGAGGGCACTTTAGCACGCATTGTGGCTCCTAGAGGGCTCTTTAGCACACGTTTTGGCTCCTAGAGGGCACTTTAGCACACGTTTTGGATCCTAGAGGGCACTTTAGCACACGTTTTGGCTTCTAGAGGGCTCTTTAGCACACGTTTTGGATCCTAGAGGGCACTTTAACGCGCGTTTTGGCTCCCAGGGGGCACTTTAGCACGCGTTTTTCAACAATTGGGACACGAGGGGGGGCGACCGCCCCCCCTGCCCCCCCCCTGTGCACGCCACTGGTGGTTAGATGAATCCTTACAAACACAGCCATGCATTCACACATGTGGCCATTCACCCTGCACACATAGGACACCAGGATGATCAACAACAAGACCAGCGAAGTCTGACATCAACCAAAAGCATCTCAGAAAAACACCATGAATTAATAAAGCTCGTTGGATAAATAGACTTTAACAGCTCAAAACTACTCCACAGTAGAACACACACAAACCACTGTAGATTTAAAACATAAAGGTGTTTGCATTAAAGCCCAAAGGTAGATGTTTGTGTTAAAGCTCCATACAGTATAAAGGTAGATGTTTGTGTTAAAGCTCCATACAGTATAAAGGTAGATGTTTGTGTTAAAGCTCCATACAGTATAAAGGTAGATGTTTGTGTTAAAGCTCCATACAGTATAAAGGTAGATGTCCATGTGTAGTGTGATTATAAAGCAGCTCTAGGTTCTATATTAATACTGTGAAAGTATCAAAGCCTCAGTCCACAGAGAAATGCACACAGCCTGTATTCAGAAACTGAGCCTTAAAACCAGCCGTCAGGACTTCCTGTCACTTTGTGATGTCACAACAACAAAGCCCCGCCCCCTCACCACCTGGACAACACCATCCAACAAATTGCAGGATTTGGTTTCTCTGAGTGTTTTATTCTGAAATCGGCTCTATATATTATATATATTTTTTTTAGCAGATAATTCAGAAAAACAGTCAGCCAATCAGAAGAGAGACTCAGAGCCTCCTCTCGTCTGATTGGCTGAGAGATGGAAAACTGGGCTGGTTCTCAAAATCACAGATATATCCTTCTGTGGAAAGTTGTAAAATGTGGGACTTTTAAACACCTTGTCATGGTAACCCCAATAAAACACATCACTACTAATTACTAACTATAATAAATAACACAAACGTGTAAATGATAATTCCTCACAGAGGTCAGTATTAAAAGCTATTTTTGAAGAGAGAAAAATGTGGTGAGGTGTTTAAATAAATAGTCGATCTATGACGTTTCACTGTCATATAAACAGTAGCTGACGTACAGACAGAGGAGGTCTAATGAACACAATTATTCTGGTGGAAATTGTTCTTTCCGCTATTAAAAATAATTCATTATTCTTTGTTAAAAAAAAAAAAAGTCTTTCTTTTTTTCCAAAGCCTGTGATGTCGTCCTTTGGGAAACAAACAAATGAACCAAATGGTTCTGGTGTTGTCTCCAGGCACCAGTGAACGCCTAATATGAAAGCTATTGTTAGAGAGATGCTATAGTCAAATGTTCGCCTCTTAAAACTTGTTGCACCGATTTAAAATGTCAGCTTAAAAAGACAAAGTGCGAAGCAGGTCATGCAAGGTGGGGGGAGGTTGAACGGTTTGAAGGGTCTGAGACTGTGGGAAAAACATTTCTTTATTAAAACCGTGCAGATCTTTTGTCTGATTCCTGTCCAGATTTATGCACTAGAGATCTGCGTTGTTTTGCTGTTATTATGTTCTGACGTTAGACTGGTTCCAAACATAGCCACACACATTTTTCTTTTTTTTTTTTTTTTACATTTCATTTCATTTTTTTTCTTCCCTGGTGGATGTTTTTCTAATTAGAGCTTTGAAGGCAGCGATGTCAGAATATAAGAATGGAAATGTCATCTTAGTGAGCCAGAGCGAGAAAGATAGCAACACACACACACACACACACACACACACACACACACACACACACACACACACACAAAAAATAACAACAAAATGTGGGAAAAGAAACTGAATCACAGAAACAGAAATCTACTACAACAGGATCTGAAGTCGCCCAGTTTGATCCCAGTGATGGATTTTAAACTTATCATAAATTGGACAATGAAATTTAATAATCTTTGGATTTGGTTTTAGAGAAGAACTATGCAGGATTTTTACCTGAACTATGCTACATTTTTACCTTAATTAAACAGCTCCAGAGTCCTAGTTCTGGTTAATCAATGACTTGTAACTAATTCAAGGGAGAATGGAGGCTCTCTGCCTTCCACCTAGCGTCTCTTGGCTGAAAACCAACCTTGTAAGATCAGAGCCTCCGACCCGGTGTCCCAGCTCTTGTAAAATATACATTATATATATTGAAAAATATGTCTATGACAAATAAAACTACATAAATATACACATTGTATGATAAATAACGTTATCCACCGCTCCATGGATTGATTTCTCACCGGCTTTGTTAACAAATGCACATTGCCGAGAGGAGGGTTAGCAGAACAGTGGAAAAGCAACCTCTCTGTCTCCACCTGTCTGAACTCACAACACGACAGGGATACAAAAAAAGTGATGGACCTGGCTAAAGCCTAATGCTAAGCTAACAGTACATATTTATATCAATATCATGTGATATTGACATCATAATAAACCAAACAAACTCACCTCATTTTTAATTTCTTAAAAAAAAAAGTACCTCACAATTCACTGAACTATAGGCTAAGCGCTCCATCCTGGTTCGTCAGTTTGTGTCCCCCGAAATACTAACCCGAGCTCTACAACTCTGTAAAATGAGATTACCTGTATAAAAAATAATTACAAACCCAAAAATGTCTACGATTAACAACCACTAAAAAGAGATGGGATGTGTCACTCACTTGTAGATAGCATTGATCAGATAGCATGGATCAGCTGTCAGGGACCAGTCACATTTATCTGAAGTAACTAGCTGAGCTATAGTCACTGTTGCATCAGTGTTTGTGCTGCATCCAAGGTGCAAACTGTTTATACACTATGTTTGGCCATTGGACGAGTGATATATGAGCATGAAGCTAAGCTATGTGTAATCAGTCTTTATGCCTGTGCCCAGCTTCCTTCTTCTTCCCATCACCGTCAGCACCAGAGTCTTGTCTCCACAGGGTTTCCTCTACATTTTCACATATAATGTCACTCATCACCATGAAGTCTAATCATTAAAGACTCTTATCTCTCTATTCCTCTCTTGATTTGCACATAAATGTATTAATTAATCAAGAATAAAGTGAATTTTCTATTCAGTATATGCACAACCAGTAAGTCACATGTATGGAAACTAGGTGTATAATCAGAAATTAGAGAAACTATTTTACGTGAACTGAATTTAGGACAGAAACTGAAGGCTGCATGGAGTGAAACACTGAAATGCAAAAACCATCACACATCTAATTTACTTCATACTGCACTAAACAACTATTATTAGCACTGGCACTGACTGTTACAGCTGAACATTGAGCGCTTGTGCAAACTCACAGCACATGAAGTCCCTGTTTCTGTAGCTACGAGACGACTCAAACCAAAAAAAAAAACACACACACACGACTACAGTAGCTGTCCTCCTGACTCGTGGCTCGGTGCCACTTATTATTAAACCACTCATCATCTTTCCTGGAGTCATAAGCTTATAAAGTTGTCGTTATATATTTCTCACTTTGCACGCTTACAAGTCGCCCACGCCTGCTGAGCATATGCCAAGCAGTCACAACGCGGAGCATCGTCCATGTGTCCACAATCTGCTGTGGATGCGACGCCGCTGACTGAATGATCCGCAGCGACCACGTGTTTCTCGGGAGACGGAGGATGCGAGCCACGATGAGTTCAAGTGCTTGACAGGGAGAGACGTTTGTGTGATGAGAGAGAGAGAGACTGAAGTGTGGTTAATTATAATAATAAGTGCATGAAGAGGATATTAATAGACGACACCACGTTAACATGTTAACCCTTCACCCCAATCAGCGTGTGTGTGTGTGTTACCGTATACGTCTGAGTGTCACGAGGCGTCACCGCTGACCTTTTTACAACGGAGACCTCGCAGAAAATAATGAACACACAGCGCTGCCCCTGAAATCATGACAGAAATAATGGTGATTAAACCAACAGGGGTGTTCAGGGAAGTCAGTGACGCGATCGAGGCTTCGAGCGACAAACACCTGATGGCCTACGTCACTGTTTTCACCGGGGAAACTTTGACACCAAACGGGGTTGTGTCTGTTTGTCTGCGTGAAGCATTTGTTGTTTCTCTCAGTGTTTTATTATTTTTTTTGAATAGAGGGCAACACACACAGACAGATCTGTTTCGTGGCCTTTACTCTGTCCCATTCAATCTGCTTCTAATGGGGTGTGTTGTATTCAAAGGAGGCGGCAATAACAATGTGAGCAGTGGAGCTGAAGAATGGAGCCGCTATCGCACATCTCACATCTCACACAGGTGAGTGGATGTAGGCCTTAGAAAGTGACACCAGAGACAGTATACTGTAGAAACAAGACAGCTCATTTTGGTCTGTTTCCTGTATCTGTGTGACATGGTCTGTGTCACCAAATTCTTTCACTCTGTAGTCACCAAAATAAATATTGGAGCCATTTGTCACAGATTTTCTGAACAGTCTGAGATTAAAATGACATCAGGCCTCACATTAGAAAATGAACTTTATTCGTGAGCTGCAAAAACTCTCATGATGTCCAGACCAACTAGATCAGTTACTACTCGGCACCTAAGCACTTCCGCACTATAATCTGGCATATTTACATGTTCTCATGTCCATTAATGTGCACTGTCCCATTCAAAAAAACATATAAATAAAAATTGGTCTATAACTGGACGACTAAAGTAGCCTACATGTGAACGGACTTCTCCAGATGCGACTAAAACAGCCAGATAATGAGATTTGAAACCGATTTTCTTCTGCATGTTTATGCCTTAATCTGACTGAAACTGGACAATGTGCGCATGCTTCACAACAGTAGAAATGGCACAAAATGCAGCGTAGAGGCCGGCCTGAACCTGGCCAAGAGATGTACCTGGCCTGATGCATCAGCGCCTATTCAGTGCATTTTACAATAAACAACACACAGTACAACCAGCAAGAAGATGTGTTTTATAAAAATAAAAGGAAGTCTGAGTCATTTGTATATATTTTCAGCCTGAACCCGTCTCCGACCAGCGCGTCAGGTTGGGTTGGTTGGTGAGAACTCTAATCCAGTTGTTTACTAGGTGACGGAATAGGTCAACCAGAAAGGAGGCAATATTAACCCACTGAAACGATGCATATCGCCACCTAGTGTTGAGGAGGCGGACATGTTTCCATCAACTATTCGGTTTTCCGCATTGCGTATAAATTGGGACAAGGACTGAATTCAGATGAGACGCCTCAAATTTGAGCTCTGAGCACATCATCGACTTAGCCGTGCGTAACACATTTAAGTGTGATATCCTGTAATGTTTACCTGCAGTATCACACCTCACCACCAGAGGTGTAGCCGACAGAGTGTTGTGTGTATGTTTAGGCTCAGAAGAAGAAGAAGAGGTCTGTAAGATGAATTAATGACACATTAAAGAGTTAATAAGACTCACAGCAGTAGGTTTTCATCTATTTTTGTGGAACTGAAGACACGACAGAAAATCTAGCCTGACTTATTCTATCCAGACCCGTTAACTGTATTACTGGGCCAGAGCCTGATTAACACTTATTCATAGATGTCTGTTATTATTAAAGTCGTCTGAATGGCAGAAATCTGTTCAGATGAGATCATAATGTATCAGCCTGTGGAATAAATTTATGAAATTTCATCAGACTAAAGGCTCAGACGGCTCTCCGTTGGTTTGGGTTTCACTGCTGCAGAAGTTATAAACCATGATTTTAAAATTTAAACTGAAAGTGAATCTTGTATTTCTTTGCTATATAACAGTTACTGTTGTTTTCATTCATATATATTAAGTTAACTGTATGGAAGCGAACATGACCATGCCCCCACTTAGCAGACATGAAGTGTAAACTATTTCATACCAGTGACGCACTGCCTTAAGTGCACTATCATCTGTATAGAGGATCTTCGGTGGCATGAGTTGGAAAATATTTAAAAATGACACATTTCTTCACATTTAGCTTTAATTGCACTTGACCTCAGCCTCTTTAAGTTGTTTCACTTCTGTTTCTCATACATCGCACAGCTCTTGTCCTAAAGCTGTTCTGTAACTGTTTCTAGAATTGTTTTAAGATGGCCCAGGCCCATTAAAACAAAACAAAAAGATACATGCACAAATGCACAAACACACACACACACACACACACACACACACACACACACACACACTGAGACTCAGACAGAGAAGCACACACACCTTTTCTCCCCATCATCACCGCAGGCAAATTGTGCCACATCCAATTCAGCGGGGAGCCAATAGTCTCTGCATTGAAACTCATGAAATTTTAAATAAATCTATTATGTGCAGGGAAATGAACAACAAACGACAAAATTGCCTCGTTCCTTCCATTTACCCACAGAGACACAGAGAAGATGAAAAGCCGGCGATTACGCACGTACATACAATCACACACACAGACACACACACACACACACACATATAAACAGAGACACTTAACTCAATTAACACGTTTTCGAAGCATCCACAAAATGATACACCTACATCATTTCACACTCACAAATGTGTCTCTATGCTGCACATATTCTCAGCGTGAACACGAGCGGCCGGGTGCCAATTGGGACCGCTGGTGGTTTCATAACAATCGCTGTGGCGCCGTGGGCCACAACCCCGCGGCGTTCTGCTGCTTTTTGGGTGATGTGATGATGTGTCACTGTGCTTTTTTTTTTTTTTCTTCTTCTTTTTTACCTTCCTGCTGCTGCCTGGTCCTGCAGCTCACCTGTCTGTCAGTGTGTCAGCGTGTCCTGAGCTCACCTGCTGCTTTTTGTCTGTCTGAACTCAACTCACACAGACACGCGTATTTTCCAAACCAACAATGGATGAAATTAAAGTCGGAGCCGAGCGGAAGATGTGGGATTTAAAGAGGAGAAAAGAACTGGGCATTGAAAACAGGAAACGACAAAAGAATTTAATTACCCTCCTTTCAATCAGCTTCTTAGCAAATGTGGACACTTTTATTTGTGTGTTTTTGAAAAAACACAATAATCTGGGGGGTTGGAGGATGAATCCAGACCGCAGTGCATTTTTTTGGACAGACACATTTCAATGGATAGGGAGTAACATTATACCATGTTGAAAATAGGTAAAAAAAACATTAAAATTCATTAAGCAGCTTCACATTAGATTAAAGCACAGATCCTCCTGTGACCAGACCAACCAGAGAAAAGCAGCATCTATACAAACCTAACAATATAATAATACAGTCCAAGTCGGTCATATAGGCTACACATAGAAAACCCTCCTTTCAATCCGCTTCTTAGCAAATGTGGACACTTTTATTTGTGTAATAAATAGAAAGAAAACCACAAAATGTGGCAAAATACAGCACACTAAGATCTATACAAACCCAACAATATAATATAATACAGTCCAAGTCAGTCATATACACATAGAAAATACCATCAGTCATGACATCAAAAGTACAGGGAATCAATTCAGGTTACAACAATGAGGATGACATCTCAAGCAGAGAGAGATTTTTATTTGTGTGTTTTTGAAAAGGATGGAGGATGAATCCAGACCCCAGTGCTTTTTTTTCTGAGTTATTTCAAACCATATGCAAATGAGAGCTGAGTATCACATGTTGAGCTCTCACGTGTTGCTATGACGGTGTCTCTGTAGTAGTAGTGTGATGTTTAGCAGCACAGGTGCCTGCCCCCCCCGCCACTTAAAAAAAAAAAAAAGCCGTGTTCACACCGTGCGTCACCGTTTACCCAGAGTGACATGCTCTTTCCCTCTCGTTGAGGAAATCATAAACTATCCCCCAAATGAAATTACCTCCCAAAGAGCCTCCAAACCTGAAGGAAAAGTTTTCAGATGCAGCACGATAATGTTGAGGCTCATTGTCTGGCTGCGCGGGGCCTTCGGCAGCGAGCGCGGAATCTAATTCTGCTGAGGGATGGAGAGTCATATGTCGCATTAAACCATCATTCATCTCCTTCTGCTGTATCTAACGCGAGGATCACGTCTGGGTCAGCTCTGCGCCGGGCCACGAGCTGCTCGCCTCGCCTCGGCTCAGCTTGGCTCGGCTCGGTTTGGCCTGACTCTGGGGGATCGGATCAAAACCAGGCTGATTAAGTCGGCACTCAGAGAGACACAGAGAGAGACAGAGAGAGAGACGGAGGGGGAGCTGAGACACGGTGACACCGGCCTGGCTGCTTCAGATGGAGCCGGTCGCCGTGGGACTAATCAAGCCCACGATTAAAAAAACAAAGAAGGAAAACGTCCATCGGAGTGGGAGTTGGTTTTTCTTTCAGAGGAAAATGGCATTAATATGCTTTTCTCTAATGGCCGTGTCCTCTCTCTGGGGGTATTAGGGGGTATAAAGAGGTGGGGGGGGGTGTCTCAGCCCATTGATTTCCACTGAAAATCCCTCGTATTGACTGTAAACTGGTGCACGGTTCTGCAGCATCATTACACACCCACCTCCCAACACCCTCCACCTCCACTTACATTTAAATGGCAAATGCGAGATAATTGGTGTCTGTGGCCAACTAGTCTATTATGTATTAATAAACTCAGAGCACGCGTAGAGACGTGTTAATTGGTGCGAGATGGTTGGAAGCACTTTTCAAAGCCTGCCCACAGCCGGGGGAGGAGGAGGTGGTAGCGGCGGTGGCGGTGGCGGGGAGTTTCTGTCAGTCAGTCAGCCCTCGATCCTCAGGGAGGAAAGAGAGACGAGAGGGAAAGAGATTCAAAACCTCATCTCACATTGATTGTCTGGCTGACTATCGGCTTCTCCCCTACACACAAAAAGAGAGACTCACTCGATCGTGTCGTCTTTCAGAAATCGTCTTTACGCTGCCGATGCCGATCATGACGAAGTTGCGAAACTTCCCTGAAGGCATCAAGGTGCCACAGGCGGAGATGAAACCGTCCTGTAGAGAGACGAGCTCACGAGTCATTTGCGCAGCAGCTGATTATGACTCATAATAACATTTTGTTGCCAGGCGACATCTAGTGGTTGTAGTGATTATGACAGGAGCAGAGAGAAAAGTAAAGACCAATTGTGACGGTTCATTCCTACTTCCTTTTTCTTCCACATGTCCTTTGCATCGGGATGGACGTTAAACAATGTGTCCACTAGAGGGCGCCACTCTGGATCAGCTTGTCTCACACGGACTTTCACAAAAATACAGTTCCCGTCCAGTTGTTCTGTACCAGTTGTCCATCCCTGTGAGACAAGGTAACATCAGACATGTGTTTATAACTTCTGACCAACTCGTACAATATTTACTCAGGAAGTTTTGAGCCACCCGCATTCTTCTTCGTCGTGTTTTGCAGTTTTTCACGCTACAACGTTTTTTCTGCTACGTTTGGTTCGTATCCGTAATCCAACATGGTAGAAAAAGAAAAAAAAAGTCCATGTAATGGAGGTGGTTGTGGTGGATCATGGACGGTTCAGTCGGACACAGTGGGATTTGATTCCCACGTTAAAGGGATGCTTCACCCAAAATTGATAATTCACCAATCATCTGCTCACCGTCATGCCAAGGAAGGGTTTGGAGAACTTTCAGAGTCATCAAAACGCTTTAGGAGTTCCAGGGGGGGTCCGGCTGGCAACAGGTTTTCATATAATGGCGGCAGATAGAGTTGTTGAATCATCCAAAACACACACTATGAAACATCCAGATACCTCCATACTGCTCGTCTGTACTGACCCAAGTGTCCTGAAGCCGCCACATGGAAAAGTTGTTCAGAAAAAACTTTTTTGATCTCTGTTTTTATCCTTGTTGTAGTAGTAGCTCCTAGTGGCTCTGCTGTTTGTGTGCATGCACGAGATGTTCTTCCGTGTTTACATCATACATCCAATGGTTTACCACAACGAACGAACAGGCGATTCAAAAGTGAACTCTATCCACCGCCATTATATGAAAATCCGTTTCCAGCCGGACCCCCCTTGGAACTCCAAAAGTGTTTTGATGACTCAGAAAGTTCTCCAAACCCTTCCTTGGCATGACGGTGAGTAGACGATTGGTGAATTTTCGATTTTGGGTGAAGTATCCCTTTAAACTGGCCTTGTGTAAACTAAAATCAAGATCTTTGTCCAACCCTGACCAAGTAGTTTTCTACTAAAACCCAATGAAGAGCTTTTATAGTATCTAAACCGAATTAGATTTAAGCATCTAAACCTAATCAAGTAGTTTTACTGCCTAAACCCAATGAAGCCATGATTATTACGATCGGTAGCTACACCACCGGTACAATCACTGTGTCTATAAAGGTAATTGAGATGATGAGGCCCATTTGTGGTCATGTATTTCATGTAAGAGGGATGTTTGGGTTGGATGACTTGTTGTAACCATGACAACTGAGGTCCGGTGTAAAGATACTCGTTCCTATCTTTTTTTCTTTTTTTTTTTACTAATCACCTGCTGCTGAGGATCAATCACAGACAGAAACTGTGAGATGTTGTCGCTTGTTTCCCAAAAACTTTGAGTCTGTGTTGTTGTTGTTGTTGACCGGCATCTTCACATCGTCATGGCGACAGAGAGACGACAACAAACAAACAAACAAAAAAACCCACCAGATCTCTCTCTTTCTTGACCTTATCTACACAAACCTCAGTTCGCCATGCACATGCACATGCACATGCACATGCACACATATCTGCACATGGCTGTGAACACACACACACACACACACACAGACTGGTACCACCACATAAGGGCTGCAGGGCGGTGTTGCCATAGGAACGGGGAAAAGGTAATGGCCATGTTCTTGAGCTCATGCTGCAGGGGAGGCGGGGTGAGGGGGCAAGAGAGGGGTGTGTGTGATGTGATGTGATGGGGAGGAGGGGGAAGGAGGGGAGGGGGGCGTGAAAGTGAGTCAGACTTATGAACTAATGACAAGAGCTTTAACTTCAAATTCACCGTCTTACCGATGGCGGCAACCGTTCCTCCTCCTCCGAGCAGCAGCAGCAGCAGCAGCAGTGGTAGCGGTGGTAACGGTGGCAGCAGCAGCAGTGTGTTAATAGGATCAGATTTACAGAAATGCAAAGAGTTCTCTCTGTAACGGTGATGTCATGCTGTTTGCTTTTAATGCATCCTGGCTAACGTGGTTAACGCTCTGAGCTCGGGCGCTGAGAGAAGCGGCGGGCGTCTCCATGCATGCACAGCGTCCCATCAGCACCCCTGGGGTATGAATAAATGATCCCTAATGCAATGAGCTAACCCTTTAACCAGCACTGATCACCACCACCACTCCTCTCTCTGTGTGTGTGTGTGTGTGTGTGTGTGTGTGATTAAATATTACTGAGAAGTGCAGATAATTTAATCATACCTCAGCAGCTCGGTCCCTATAGAGAGCTATTTAAGTGTCAGGAAGCTCCAGGGTCACATTCATATTTGACATACTACGTATATATATCACTTGTGCATATGTGCATCCTGAAAATGTTCTAATAATAACATCCTGTATAACTGACAGGAAGTTCCTATCACAACCTCTGGTGACCTTGCTGCACTTCATGTATGAAATTTGATGATTCAATATATCATTATTACAAGAACATAAATAAATACCAAACTGGTAAGGGTAACGTTTGTAAAAAAAAAAAAAAATCAAACTGTTCTGTGAAAGTTTTCTTGACTTGTCATCCTAACTTTTGACAGGACGGCACGGTGGCGAAGTGGTCCGCTAATAGGTCCTAGATTCGATCCCCGGGGGAAAGCTGCTGTCAATTTCCCCATTAAAGGTCCAGTGTGTAAAATTTGTCACAGTTTGACCTGATAAAAACCAATTGACTTGGACTCATGGATGAACTCTTGAGGTCAAAGGTCAAAAGGTCAGTGTGGCCTCTTTTTTTTTAATGTGACGCCTTCAGGGACTTGTTTTTAAACTCCTGCAAAAAACATTCACTCTGACTCAAAGACGAACCAATTTGGATTTTGGTGGCAAAAGGTCAAAAGTCAACGATCAGAGTGACTTCATGTTCTTGTGAACGTAATTTGGTGCTCAGAGGTCAAAGGTCAAGCCAACAGCGACTTCATAAAACACATTTGACACAACTCATACACTAAGACAAATGAAGATATGGCAACCCTTTAATTTAAAGGACACTAATTACGTAGTAATGTCAAGAAATAGCCTAGAAATAACAGTCAATGTCACAGTAATGTCATGTTTTTCATAAAGGGAAAAGATTACACATGCTTTTCATGCTTTGAAAAGATTTTGGTCCACCAAGTCCTTGCAATTGTCACTTACAATCAATTATTTCTGGGCTATTTCTACGCAATCAAGTTATTTCTCTACTATTTTTCTCGACATTACTATGAAATCAGCCGTTATTTCTAGGCTATTTCTAGACATTATGACACAATTACTTGTTATTTCTTGGCTATTTCTTTACATTATCATGTAATTAACAGCCTGAGCCTGAAGGGTTACCAAAGATACATATCACACAAATGTCCAATAACAGAATGAAATGATGAAGCTATGGCATCTTCTGTACGAAAGGTTGAAGGTCAACTTTTGCAGCTACATCCATACACCAAAACACTCAAACCGATCTGCACAACCAATCAGATCAATAAGATAAATCAATAGCTCATCAAATATCAACAACTAAAACTCATATTTGGACCAAAAACATCTCATTAAATCATTCAAACTTTATTTATAAAGCTCCTTTCTCACAAGTTAAAATGGTTCCTTTTCTAGGTTTTCAAGACTAATGCGAAGCAAATGCAATAAAATATGAATAGTTGAAATAATAAAAAGTTATCAATAAGTAAAAGGATTGATAATAAAAAAAAACACTAAAATAAAGATGATGATGATGATAAAAGATCAAAAGTTAAAGAGAAATAAAAAACATTAAGAGAATCATAAAAATGTGAGAAACAGCAATAAAAAGATAAAAGATAAAAGGATGGATATAGAAAAAGACATAAAAGTCAGATTTCATACTTCAACATTTCCACCTCCTCTCATCTGAAACTCACTCTGAGTCACGATTCAATGATTCAATCAAACCTGAAGAATCTTTTTCTGTCTCATCTTTATCTAAAGAAGCTTCGTTATGACTCTGACGGATTCAGGCATGATTGGCATGTTATCGACATGTAATTTTCAAAATACGAGAACATTCATGCCACTTACTAACAGCTCTGTTTCAAAGTAAAGTCCCTCATAGAGATGTATAGTGCAGTCAAAGAGTTAAATATTTCTCTTTTAAATGTGGTGCAGTAAAAAAGAAGAAAAGAAAACTCAAGTTTCACAATAGTACTTCCTGTTTGTCCATCGTTCCCTGCAGAGAGAGGGTGCAAGCAGCAGAACTAGAACACAATGTGTTTTATTTTTATCATTAATAATATTAATACATTATAGTCTGTGAAGTGCAGCTGGTGGAGGCTGAACTACAGCCTGCAGTTTCTTTTTGTTTCTGTTAAAAGTAGCTACATATGTACTGTATTTGTGTGTGTGTGTATGTGTGTGTGTGTGTGTGTGTGTGTGTGTTTGTAGAGGAGCTGATGTGAGGTGCGTGGGCGGCGCTGGACGACACAATGAGAATTATCTTCTCACCACTTTGCCAATTAAACATAGTTTATTAGTTTCTTTATCTCGCACAGAGCTGGTCATCATCACCTGCTGCTGCGGTTGCCCCCCCCCCCCCCCCCTCCCCCCTCTACCTACTTCTTCTCGTCCTCCTCCTCCTCCTTCTCCTTTTCTTCTTCTTCGTCTTCTTCTTTCACCACTTGATGCTTTCCTTTGTGTCACGTTGCCCACACAACGACAGAGGGGGGCTTTTAAAAATAGAGGCGATCCACCCAGATTACAGCGTTTTAATTACAGAGCTAGAGATGCAGTGGGGGTGTAGAGGCCCCTTCCACTGACAGGGAGAGAGAGGGAGGGGGAGAGGGAGAGGGGGGGGCAGAGTGGTACAGTGAATGTAAACTGTGTGTGCTAATTAGTGTCATCTGCCATAGTGAAGCTCTCAGGCTGCAGCCGTCTATTATACAGTATGAGCATCCGGAGCACACACACACACACACACACACATACACATGCACACACACAGACACACCTGTGGCCGCATCACACACACTCATGTAATATTAATGCTCACAAATCACCTGTGGGGAGACTGGAGGCTGTTTAAAACGACGACACTGTATCACAAAACTGCAGCGATGACACTTGTGTTTTCTGTTTTTTAACCTAAATCAACCATTTTTTTTACAGTCTATGAAATCAACATGTTTCTATTATTTAACGCAGATTTTGAGGTGTGAAGCAACATTTTTTATAACTTTTATAATACGGACATTATAAAACAGTATATAAAATGTACATTTTTAAAGTGATAGCTCAACATTTTGGCAAATTGGCCCATTGCCATAATCCCTATAGTTTTAGCAGTAGGTTCGTTACCTTTAATTGTCGGTGCAAGCTATTTTTAGAACGGCGGAGCAGAGCGGCAAGCTGCTCAGAGCTACACTACGGAGGCTCATGGGATTTCTTGGTTTCCCTCATCAAACTCATCAAATACACAATCCAACAACTCCAAAAACGCTCTGGTGGACAAGTTGTGACCTGCACATTCACCACGCTATGAGATAATAACACTATGTTACCAGACAGAGTTGTTTTAGAGGTAAATTCATGCAAAACCACTGATGCGTGTTGCGGGGTCAGGGGTCTCTGTATTTACCTCTAAAACAACTCTGTCTGGTAACGTTCTGTTATTATCTCATAGTGTGGTGAATGTGCAGGTCACAACTTGTCCATCAGAGCGTTTTGGAGTTGTTGGATTGTGTATTTGATGAGTTTGATGAGGAAAACCAAGAAATCTCATGAGCCTCCGTAGCGTAGCTCTGAGCAGCTCATGGCTCTGCTCCACCTAAAAACAGCTTGCACCGACAATTAAAGGTAACAAACCTACTGCTATGACTATAGGGATTATGGCAATGGGCCAATTTGCCAGAATGTTGAACTATCCCTTTAACAGTGCAAGATGTTCTACGTAACATAACTGTTCACATTTTACTTTAGGACAAATTCACAGTGTTTTATTGTGATTATATGAATGAATGAATGACACATTTACTGACAAACTAGACAGTCCTTCCTGTTGGTATTACCTGCCACACACGTGTGGCACATAAATAAACAATTTAAGATTACTTTCAGTACTCATCTGTATATCCAGACTGTCCTCCTTCACCAAACGACCACAGTTGTCGTGTGGCATGCACACGAATTACGACTCATTGTTACGTTTATCCGACAGCCAGCGACCTCTAGTGGCAACGGCAGCCCACAATCCACGCCTTCGGTCTAGGTTGATTCCACGTTTCGTTTTACGGCCGTTAATATGTCACTTTATCAAGTTTTGAAAACATTTCATGCGCAAAAGTAACAACGTAGATCCCATATATGTGGTCAATTTGTCCAAATATAGCCTATTTAAAAATTTGTTTCCGACGTTGCTATACAATTTGCAAGCTAGCGATGGTCCGAAGTAAAGTAATTTCCGGTTTTTTACAAAATAAAAGCTCAGCGACAGTGACAATGTGACAATGCTTTTGTTTTGAAGACAGGATATGAAAACCTCTACTTCTAGCTAACTTTACCATCATTTAACCTTTGACCTTAATGACCAATGAAATTACGATGCACGGGCGAGTTCTTGGCATATCGCTGAACGTCGTGGCTCTGGTAGGTCACTCACTCTGTGTATGATTTTATTTGTTTATTATCTTCCTTTTTAACAAATAGCCACGTTTATCGGCAATTAATATGTACCCTACTTAATTCAGTTTACACTTAGGTACGCTTTAGTTAGTCACCCATGCTTCTGAAAGTATGCGATTTTACCTGAAAGGTGCGGCTGTTTACAAACAGTTCAGCTACAGTAAGTTAGCTTATTAGCTCTAGGACAACATGGCACTCTGCATCTGAAACCTAATTCTATTCTTATACTGCAGAGACTTTCATAATTGGTTATGCTAGTTTCAGAAGCAGGCTAACAAATAACGACACACAAATGATCAGGGACCATACTGTAAACACTAGCCTAGTGATATACATTCTTGGTAGTTTTGATTAGTGTAGCCTATTGTCAGAGATATAATAAGAAGACACAGCTAATTCCTTTTGAACTTTATCATAACTTACTTGTTATGTAAATACATATTTATTTTAGTTGTAACAAGAAAATGATTTAATCCCAGGTCCTTTTGGTCTGTTTGTTTGCTTGCAGGTCTTTGAACGTCATTCCAACATCACCATCATTGCTTGCAGCGTTTTTAAAACCAACTGTTCTTTTAAGAACTAATATCTCATTCCTTTACCTTTCTACCACTTATTTCTTCTTACTTTTTCCTTTGTCTATCGTTGTTTCACTTTATCCCTCTCTGTCTTTACTTTGACTTCCTTCCTTCCTTCCTTCCTTCCTTCCGTACTCCCTCCCTCCCTCTCTCTCCCACCCTCTCTCCCTCCCTCCCTCTCTCTCTCCCTCCCTCTCTCTCTCCCACCCTCCCTCTCTCTCCCCCACCTTCACTTGTCATGGAGGCATTGAAAGAGGCATTGGAGGAGGGGAAAGCCTTGGCGGACGAGTTAGAAGCAATTGCCCCAACAGTAAAGTTTTCCTACATTGTTTCTCTTTTATTATAAGAGTCACATGTGTGTTGCTGTGTTTCAATTCAAATACTTCCTTAATCAAAGTAAGTTTTTTTTTTTTTCTTTTTTTGAGTCTGCAGTGCATCTCAATTTTCAAGTAGGTCAAAATGCTGTGTACTTTAAGAACCCAGATGATGTACTCAAAATGTATTTGATTTGAGACACAGCATGTGTGTGTGCGCATGTAGGTTAGGGCTGAACATGTGAGAGTGCATGGGGGTGTGTGCCACAATAAAGGCAAATTTATTAACACAGTTTTTTAAACTTTTAGCCCCCAAAGAAAAGGAGGCGTAAGAAGGGTGAAGGCTCCAATTTTACTTGGAGGAGGTGGGACCAAGATGGTAAAATAATACCACAACGTGTGAGGCAGAATCGATCTCGATCGGGTGAGTAAAGTAACATAGTAATGCTATTATGCACAGTTTTTAATGCTCTTACATTGCACATTACATTTTGTGTTTACAGTTCAACCTTCCAGCTCTCGGGAGGTCCCAAGAGTTGAGGAACTTGAAATTCCTCAAGAGGTCCCAAATCTTGGTATGCATATTGAATTATGACATCTTACAACATTACTCTTTTAGTTTTAAAAATGTAAAATGTAGTCATCGGAATATTGTATTACTACTGTACTGTAGTGCCCATACGTCTGATGGGGCGTATGAGTTGGAGGACTTGTTGGTATATCACTTTTCGTCTCATTGCCCCGGCCTTTTCAAGAAATAAAGAAAATGCAAATATATTCAACTGAAAAAGATGTTTTTGCTTCTCAGCATCGTCCAACCACACAAAGTCGTTATGTGGATCTACCTTACTAAACAGTTTTTGTCTTATAACGTCATAGAAAGGACATTTCTATATTTATTTTACGTGTGCTCATGACTCATAGTCATCTTTAAAGTGATTACAAGTGTAGCCTATTTAAAGGTAGTGAAGACCAACCACAGCAGCGTAACCATGTGGAACCACTGTGACATCAGCGCTCATCAAGAGATTATACACTAATTATAATTGCTGCTTCGTTACTCATAAACATATACAAGACACAACAACAAAATTAAATCTATTTATGTACATATATGCTGTAAACACAGTGTTTATAATAGATAATAAAAGACATGGTGGTAATCTAAAATCTATTTATATGTTTTATTCCTGGGCTGTTGATGAATGCGCTCACCTGCAGCATATGAACATATTGATCATAGATAGATAGAGTAGATAGATAGATAGATAGATAGATAGATAGATAGATAGATAGATAGATAGATAGATAGATAGATAGATTGATTCTGCTGAATGAAAAAAAAAACACTTAATCTCAGCTGCACAATACGCTAAGAGATGCCACAGTGAGTTTACAGACTCATCAATAATACTCTGTCAGCTGATTGGACTACACATTTAAAATACATTTAGATAAATAGTTCGATTGGCCTCTGCTCCATTTTCTACCATTCTTTAAAAAACAAAACAAAAAAACCCTACTTTTGCATCACTGAACAACACTCCAAGAGTCTGTTCCAATATTTATTGTTTGGAGAGGACAATACAATAGACAATGGTTTGTAAGAATGCTTCATGAGGTATTTTTACTCAGAGGTGTAGAGGCTTTTCACCTCTTTCTACTTATTTTTATTTATTTTATTCACATTTTCTAAGGGGTTAGTACTGCACTGAGGACATTTGGAAAGTTATAATAGTTGTTTATTGTTAAACTGTAAAATGTTAAACATCCAATAGGCTTTTATTAATCCCTAATATCGGCATTGACCCAGAAATCCTAAAGTTTCCTAAAGCCTAAATGGCTAAAGTTAGGTTTAAGATTTGGGTCTAAATGTTTACCTTTGTCATGGTTACAATAACAACAGTGTAGTTTGACTTTGATTGGTCTTATGTATAAACAACAAGCAACATCATGGGAATCAAACCTGCGATCGGCCTGTTATCACCGTATTGACCCGCCCATCCACCACAACCTCTGTGTCACTTTGAAACTCCTCTTACACTATTACATCACCACTAGACGACCACTAGATGTCGCCTAGCAACAAAACCAAAAACAACCACATGTGCCGGACGCTTCGTTTGTTCTCAATGAAACCTGCTGCGCGTTAATCTGTAGAAACGTCTCATCACCACAACAACCGTACTTTTTAATTAGCTGTTGACTCATATGTGTGTGAATAAATAAAGTCTTACCTCACCTCGGACTATTAATAAAACAAAAGAAACACCGACTCCAGTTCTCCGGTGGTTTTAAATAAAATGAAACTGCACACATGCCTTTTTACTGTGACATTTAAGAATTCCTTTTTTTCCCCCGTTTTTTTTTTTTTTGTTTGATCTGTGTCATAAAAAACTAATTAGATCCAGTGTGTGAGTCACCGTAGGAACAGAGAAGCATAAAAAAAAAGATCTTAAAGTAGGTGGATACTTTTTATAGGCAAAGAGTTATAAGTTTGAGTTCTTTGAGTTAGAAAAATGAGCTTAAATGCAGCAGCAGCTCGTGTGTGTGTGTGTGTGTTTTGGCACCTTGGCAACTTGTTATACTGAGCCTCTGCACTTCAGCCAACAGGTTACAGTCACACACACACTCAGGATCTTGTAAATAACATCAGCCTGGAGCTCCCAGATGTTTATCAGCACTTTGAGCCGAGTGTTTTCCAGACAGTTCCTGCGTGTGACGTACAGTATGTTGGCGTTTTATCTCAGCAACAATTAACCTGCTGCTCTTCTGTGTGGCCGAGCTTAAAATCATAACAGGATCATTCCCAGTATTAGCATTAGAGTGATGGTTTTAATATCACTGCTGCTCCTCCTCCTCCTCCTCCTCCTCCTTCCTGTGGAGACGATCATCTTCTTCACCTTATGCATTTTATTCTCAGCTCCTTTTGCGCCTCCAGGCACGGAGCCTCATTACAGCCCACATCTCCTCTCCCCCGGCTCCTCAGCAGCTCCTCTCCTCCACCGTCCAGCAGCAGCAGCAGCAGCTCCAGCTCCCTGCAGCTCCCATCATGCCTCCCGGCTCGGCTCCCTCCATTAGGCCGGCGGGCGGTCACGTCAAGGAGGATGTGGCAGGCAGAACTGTCACCGCGCGCAAACTAAAGCCTCAACACTGCTGCTCCTGCCTTGCCTGTCTGTCACATTACCACTCACATATATTATTTATGGTCCTCAGCCCTGGACGAGTGCATAAAATGTTTGTGTGTGTGTTGTGTGTGAGAGAGTTTGTGTTCAATTCTGCTGTGACAGGGTTTTTTTAGTCAGACTGTGTTTGTGTTTACTGCCTCTGAAGGTGTCACTCAATTACTGAGTGTCAGCGACGGTGAGTTCAGACGTTAAACTGATTTGAAAGAAGAGCTTCTTTTTGACTATTTACTGCAAAATGTTCCTGTGCAAATGGATTTTGAAGGAAATAGATGTGATGTTTGTTCAAGTTCAGCAACTGCACCATGACTCCTTTGGCTTCTTTGGTTTTGCATGTAAAATAAGTTGAATGAAGTGACTACATTTTTAGGATAGGGATAGCTCAACATTGTGGCATTTTTGCAAGCTATTTTTAGAACGGCGTAGCGTAGCTCTGAGCAGCTTGTGGCTCTGCTCCGCCGTTCTAAAAACAGCTTGCACCGACAATTAAAGGTAACGAACCTACTGCTATGACTATAGGGATTATGGCAATGGGCCAATTTGCCAAAAATGTTGAACTATCCCTTTAAATATAAATATACTAAGTTCGACGGCATCTCAGTTTTGGTCATGTGTTTGGTTTTATTGTAAAACATTTTTATACCCTGGTTCATTCTAGTTCAAAATTAGCTGAAATAGCTTATTAAGAAAAAAGTGAGTTGTGATTTCTTAAAATCAGATTATTTTTCTAAAGTAAAACATGTTTGACAAGAGTTATTTTCTTTTTAAGAGTTATGCCCTTGATACAAGGCTTTTCTTTTTCTTTTTTCTTTTTTCTTTTTTTTTTTTACAGTGTAGCTGGGGTGCCACATCTGGCTCAGTACATGTCAAGTTTCTACAGTTCTATGATTGTCAGATGCTGAATCCACATCTGGACAGATGCTGGAGCCATTATCTGGCCCAGATGTGGAGCTACAGTACAGTAGATGGGCTTGGACACAGGAATATGTTTGACCAGAAGATTCATTTTGTTAGTTAGGAATACTTTTTTTTGATGATCTCACACCCGACTGGTTTTAAATCCCATCAGATCTGCGACCACAGAAGATTTAAATCAGTCCTGGTTCACTCACATTTCTCTTGGGTGTTAAAAAAATACACAGATCCGTGGAGTCTCGGTTAGCGGAGATGGGACACACTGTTACAAAAATGTCCTGACAGCTGCTCAACCTTTAACATTAATTGACTGTCAATATAACCAGTGGGTGACACCAGCTGCCACCCGGACACACACACACACACACATACACACGCATGTGAATTTGTTTGTCTCATTTTCTTTAATTTGTGTTGTTCAGGTTCAGGGTTTATTGATGTGGAGCTGTCCTTCTGAACCTGTGCTGAGGATAATTTAAGATTTTTTGCCTTTAAAATGTGGATAGAAGAATAAAAAGTTGACAATCCTGACAGGTCGACTTCACCAGGGATGATGGGTAAAATAAATGAATGTCATATTTTAAGACATGTCGTCCCATCAGGTCCGAGCTAATCCAACCCAACCAGAACGAGTCGCATGTTCTTTACATGAATAGTTCACGGCCTCCAAGACTAATTGACATCATCAATATAATATTTATGAGCTCCTTTTCAAGACGGTGAAATAGCACAAAGTTTTGTCAAGTTGCTGAGTGTTGCATCACTGAGCCGCCAACTTAACTACTTCCCGCGGAGATATCATCAGTCATATTTGTCAGGGAAATGTTTAATAATTCATGCACCTACATGAAGGAAGCTTGTAAATGACAGATGAATTAGAGACGTTTGAATAAACTTTCTCAAGCCTTTGTCAGAAAACATATTAAAAACTGCTCAGTGAGTTGTTGCACAGATCAAGACAACAAACTGAAATGATGGACTGCTCACCTCCAGATGCCCAGAGGGAAGAGGACGGAGCAGCGGCCGCCTCCTGCTGTTGCTGCTGCTGCTGCTGCTGCTCACACAGATAAGACAGCGAATGAAGTGTGTGTGTTTGATATTCTCACCCAGACCTCTTAGCTCGGATACGCCCGGGGCCTCCGCTGGGTGGGAAGGTCAGAGGTCAGTTCTGTTAACCTTCGTCCTGTGTCATCTTTCTGCTGCCATCTATGGTGTTAGGGTCAGTTTTGACCCGTGTTTTAAATCAGCTGTAAAATACACTAAAACATTTTTATTTAATCCAATTTGTTTCTCTTCTCTTGGTTAGGCTTCCTTATCCATGAAAATATTAGTTTTAATATTTTTGGGTGTCGGCCCCTGGGCCTTTTTTGTCAGTATACACCTAGGCTTCAATTGAACCTTCCTCTTGCTTTCTGCTACCATCTCTTGTGTTTTGACCCAAGCCTTAAATCAACTGTAAAACACACTAAAAACTATTATTTATCATCATATTTGTTTCTCATCTCTTGGTTACGTTGTTAGGCTTCCTTATCCATGAAAAGGTTGGTTGTTCTTATCGTTATAACCGGGTCAAAATTGACCCTAACACCACAAATGTCATAATTTTAAACCAGAGCATTTTAGAAATTTGTGGAATTTTTTTTTTTTTTGTTTAAATAGAGGTTCCTGACAAAGCCAATAAGCCTTGATGTCTCCTCCTTGAACCGCCACCTTACCGTGGTGGAGGGGTTTGAGCACCCGAATGATCCTAGGAGCTATGTTGTCCGGGGCTTAATGCCCCTGGTAGGGTCTCCCAAGGCAAACAGGTCCTAGGTGACGAGTCAGACTAAGAGCGGTTCCAAGCCCCTATGAAAAAGAAAACATCAAGGAAGTGTACGTCGCCCGGACTGGCGTTACCGGGGCCCCACCCTGGAGCCAGGCCTGGGGTCGGGGCTCGCAGGCGAGCGTCTGGTGGCCGGGTCTTGGCCCACGGGACCCGGCCGGGCGCAGCCCGAAGGAGCGACGTGGGCCCGCCTTTCCGTAGGCTCACCACCCGCGGGAGGGTTCAGAAGGGGACGGTGCCGTGTGATTTGGGTGGCAGCCGTGGGCGGGGGCCCCGGCGACCCAATCCCCGGACAACGACTCTGGCTTTAGGGACATGGAATGTCACCTCGCTGGGGGGGAAAGAGCCTGAGCTCGTGCGGGAGGCTGAGAGGTATCGGCTAGAGATAGTCGGGCTCACCTCCACGCACAGCCTGGGCTCTGGAACCCAACTCCTTGAGAGAGGTTGGACTCTCTTCCACTCTGGAGTTGCCCATGGTGAGAGGCGGCGAGCTGGTGTGGGCTTGCTCATAGCTCCCCAGCTCAGCCGCCATGTGTTGGAGTTCTCCCCACTTAACGAGAGGGTCGCTTCCCTGCGCCTTCGGGTCGGGGATAGGTCTCTCACTGTCGTTTCGGCCTACGGGCCGAACGGCAGTGCAGAGTACCCGGCCTTCCTGGAGGCCCTGGGAGGGGTGCTGGAAAGTGCCCCAACTGGGGACTCCATCGTTCTGTTGGGGGACTTCAACGCTCACGTGGGCAGCGACAGTGTTACCTGGAGAGGTGTGATTGGGAGGAACGGCCTCCCTGATCTGAACCCGAGTGGTGTTTTGTTATTGGACTTCTGTGCTAGCCACAGTCTGTCCATAACGAACACCATGTTCGAGCATAAGGGTGTCCATCAGTGCACGTGGCACCAGGACACCCTAGGACGGAGGTCAATGATCGACTTTGTAGTCGTGTCATCTGACCTCCGGCCGTATGTCTTGGACACTCGGGTGAAGAGAGGGGCTGAGCTGTCAACTGATCACCACCTGGTGGTGAGTTGGATCCGCTGGCAGGGGAGGAAGCTGGTCAGACCTGGAAGACCCAAGCGTATCGTGAGGGTCTGCTGGGAACGTCTGGCAGAATCCCCTGTCAGGGAGGTCTTCAACTCCCACCTCCGGGAGAGCTTTGACCGGATTCCGAGGGAGGCCGGAGACATTGAGTCTGAATGGACCATGTTCTCCACTTCCATTGTTGACGCGGCCGTCCGGAGCTGTGGCCGTAAGGTCTCCGGTGCCTGTCGCGGTGGCAATCCCCGAACCCGGTGGTGGAGCCCGGAAGTACGGGATGCCGTCAAGCTGAAGAAGGAGTCCTACCGAGCCTGGCTAGCTCGGGGGACCCCCGAGGCAGCTGACGGGTACCGGCAGGCCAAGCGGACAGCAGCTCGGGCGGTCACGGAAGCAAAAACTCGGGTCTGGGAAAAGTTCGGGGAGGCCATGGAGGAGGACTACCGGTCAGCCTCGAGGAAATTCTGGCAAACCATCCGGCGCCTCAGGAGGGGGAAGCAGTGCTCCGCCAACACTGTTTACAGTGGAGGAGGGGAGCTGTTGACCTCGACTGGGGATATCGTCGGGCGGTGGAAGGAATACTTCGAGGATCTCCTCAATCCCACTGACACGCCTTCCGTCGAGGAAACAGAGTCTGAGGACTCAGAGGTTGATTCATTCATCACCCAAGCTGAAGTCACTGAGGTAGTCCGGAAGCTCCTCAGTGGCAAGTCACCGGGGGTGGATGAAATCCGCCCTGAGTACCTCAAGTCTCTGGATGTTGCGGGGCTGTCGTGGCTGACACGCCTCTGCAGCATCGCGTGGCAGTCGGGGACAGTGCCTCTGGACTGGCAGACCGGGGTGGTGGTCCCTCTCTTCAAAAAGGGGGACCGGAGGGTGTGTCCCAACTACCGGGGGATCACACTCCTCAGCCTCCCGGGGAAAGTCTATTCCAGGGCGCTGGAGAGGAGAATTCGGCCGATAGTCGAACCTCGGATCCAAGAGGAACAATGCGGTTTTCGTCCTGGCCGTGGAACGCTGGACCAGCTCTACACCCTCCGCAGGGTGCTCGAGGGCGCATGGGAGTTTGCCCAACCAGTCCACATGTGTTTTGTGGACTTGGAGAAGGCTTTCGACCGTGTCCCACGTGGCATCCTGTGGGAGGTGCTCCGAGAGTATGGGGTCGGAGGCCCTCTGCTGAGGGCTGTACAGTCCCTGTATGACCGGAGCAGGAGCTTGGTTCGCATTGCCGGCAGTAAGTCAGACCTGTTCCCGGTGCGTGTTGGACTCCGGCAGGGCTGCCCTTTGTCACCGGTTCTGTTCATTATTTTTATGGACAGAATTTCTAGGTGCAGCCAAGGGCCGGAGGGGGTACGGTTCGGGAGCCACTTGATTTCATCCCTGCTTTTTGCAGATGATGTGGTCTTGTTGGCTCCCTCGAGCCAGGACCTTCAGCATGCACTGGGGCGGTTTGCAGCCGAGTGTGAAGCAGCTGGGATGAGAATCAGCACCTCTAAGTCCGAGGCCATGGTTCTCGACCAGAAAAAGGTGGCTTGCACCCTCCAGGCCGGGGGAGAGTTCCTGCCTCAGGTGGAGGAGTTTAAGTATCTTGGGGTCTTGTTCACGAGTGATGGGAGAATGGAGCGCGAGATCGACAGGCGGATCGGTGCGGCGGCCGCAGTAATGCGGTCTTTGTATCGGTCCGTCGTGGTGAAGAAGGAGCTGAGCCGAAAGGCAAAGCTCTCAATTTACCGGTCGATCTACGTTCCCACCCTCACCTATGGTCATGAACTCTGGGTCATGACCGAAAGAACGGGGTCCCGGATACAAGCGGCCGAAATGAGTTTCCTCCGCAGGGTGGCGGGGCGCTCCCTTAGAGATAGGGTGAGGAGCTCTGTCACCCGGGAGGAGCTCGGAGTAGAGCCGCTGCTCCTCCACATCGAGAGGAGTCAGCTGAGGTGGCTCGGGCACCTGTATAGGATGCCCCCTGGACGCCTCCCTCGTGAGGTGTTCCGGGCATGTCCCACCGGGAGGAGGCCCCGAGGAAGACCCAGGACACGCTGGAGTGACTACGTCACTCGGCTGGCCTGGGAACGCCTTGGGGTCCCCCCGGAAGAGCTGGAGGAAGTGTCCGGGGAGAGGGAAGTCTGGGCATCCCTGCTCCGACTGCTGCCCCCGCGACCCGATTCCGGATAAGCGGCGGACAATGGATGGATGGATGGATGGCTATAAACAAATTTATGTGCTACTTTTATGCATTTAAAACCTGAAACCGGGTCTGTGGTGACCCGAACACAAGAGGAAGGTTAATGCAATCAAGTCAACTTTGATTAAAATGAGTTTGGATGTTTGAATAGAAGACGAGTTATTATTAGATATAAGAAAAGATCATTTAATTGAGTCAATGTTACACGGAACATTTCATTCTTTTACTGCCAGATTTTATTAGAGGGGCTCAAATCTCAGCTGGTGGGAACATTTTTTAATAATTTCACAGACCGACCGAGAATCCTCTGAGTGTTAAAAGACTAAAACTTCACAGGTGAAACCTTTCATCTTGATCTTGGAGCTGAACTGTGTCAGGCTGTCAGAGATCTGGTTATAATTCAGGACAATGAGTCCGATGCCACCACCACTATTACCAGTCTGCTCCGTACCTGGCCTGTCCTTCATGCCCCCCCCCCTGCTGCTGCTGCTGCTTCTCCACCTTCACTCAGAAACAGGTGATCAGAGCTCCAGCGTCTCTGTTACATCAGACATGAGGACTCATTACAGCTGCTGCAGAGAGAGACTCAACTGTCAGAGAGGAGATAGAAAGTCAAAAGGTTTATTCAGGAGGCCGTTTGTTTGTTATTGAATCATCACCTGGTGGTGGCAGGTGGAGACAGACAGTGCAGTTTATAAATGTAGCCCTGCCCACTTCAGGCCTTTCTGGTTTTATCAGCTTCTGCTAAATGCTAACAGCTAACAATTCGTCTATCAAAGACCTGTTATGTCAAGTGGAAGGTGAAGCACAATGACGTGCAGGTATATGAGGTGAGCCAGCTTCTGACTTTCACAGTCTTGAGTGTCATTACGCCACATTCAAATGCTCCACGTTAGTTAAACATTTTGAACTGCTCAGTGAACACAATGGAGGTGAATGGTACAGGTCCCCTGTCCCTCATCAAACTCATCAAATACACAATCCGACAACTGGCAAACCATGTAACATTACCAGACCAGACCATTACCTTGTTTCAGAGGCAAATGCAGCCAGAAGTAGACACGGCTGCTGGGCGGAATGATTTCAAAAACGTAAGTAGTTCAGAGTATTTGTTTCGTGTGTCGTAATGTTACATAATTATACATGATTATTTCATAGCGTGGTGAATGTGCAGGTCACAACTTGTCCACCAGAGCGTTTTGGAGTTGTTGGATTGTGTATTTGATGAGTTTGATGAGGGAAACCAAGAAATCCCATTAGCCTCCGTAGCGTAGCTCTGAGCAGCTCACGGCTCTGCTCCGCCATTCTAAAAATAGCTTGCAAAAACTATATAAACAGACAAATATAGAAACTTCCAATCACCTCTAAAACAGCTCGAGCAGATACATGTTTTTTTTTCTCCTCTCAATCATTATATTTTGCTGCTTTCATCTATAAAAATGAAGTAGGCTTATTTTTTGTGCATTAACCATGCTGTTTCTTAATATACTGCATGTAAAACACAAAGTTATCAAATAATTAATTAATCTTAGTTAAAGGGATGTTTCATGTTTCTAGTCTCCTCTGCATCAGTTTATGAGTTTACATTTGGTGATTTTACAGTCTTTATATTAAATATTTTACATTTCCTCTGCACAAAAGAGAAGAGCTCTTCAAAACCTATAAGACTCAGACGTATTGCCTATGGATCTGCAACCATTTACTGTATATACTGTAGATGACACACAAGACAATAAATTGTGTTTTAGAAGTTAAGTTAAAAAAAAAAATTGCTCATTCATACCTGGAAGAATACAAAGCATCCAGACACTGATGAATATTTTTGGATGCTCTGCTCTGTGCCCCCTCTCCTCCCTCCTCCCTCCTCCCCCTCCGTCCAGCCCCGCTGTGACTGTGGGAGTCGACGTCACTCCTGCAGGTGAAGCCAACCGCACGTCAGCGCTCAGCCAACAGCCAATTAACACGGAGCAGACCCTGTGATGTCAAAGGGGGTCTCTGAAGTGGGGTGACAGGATAGAAGGTGACGATGGGACGCATCAGACCGATCATTATGGAAAGGGTACTGCTAATCATTATGGTGCTGTTAATTGTGAAAGGCTGCAGAGATAAGTTCATCCTGATGATGAGAGACAGAGACAGAAGCAGAAACGTGTCTCTAATGGGCTCCAACAGGCAGGAAATCAAACTCTTTATTTATTAATTTATTAATCTGACCTTAAATGTCATTATTTCACACATCTAAATCTATCATTTTCTTGCTTGTTACAGTTAAATGTTTTTTAAGTACGTTTTTAACAGACAGAGGCCTTCACATACCTTCACTCTGCTCCACATACATTACCCAAATGATCCAGTAGGGAGCAGCAACAGATGTTAATTGTTACAGTAAATGCACCACAGGGCTGTATTGATTGACGAGCTGTATTGACAGGGACTCTGCATGCTATAGTGCTGACGTATAGGCAACAAGTGGGACGCCACGTAAGATCTATTTTAGTGTCACTCTGTTTGACCTTGTCTTTAAATACACTGTGATGAAGAGCACTTCTCTGCAAGTGATGACAATCAAAAGCATGAAAATGTTGAAAAGTGCATGAAAATATGGGATTAAATTGAATTTTTTTTTAAATATCTGACTTGGGGGAAATATTTCAGGCCTTTGAGTGTTTTTCCTGATTGGTTCAAACTCAACTAAAGGTGAAGGCGTTGAGTTAATGTACAGTTTGTGACCCAGTTCCTGAGCTTTGTGCATGAACTTGTGCACCGTAGCACATGGGTAGACAAATGTGAAAACAACAGTGTTGCAGCTGACGCAGCTGAGGCTTAGGAAAGAATTTCAATGTCAATTTATTAGATCTCAATTCCTGCATTCCCCTGGCGTCCACTGAAAATAGTTTTCGGGGGGGTTTTGGAGGTTCAACTGGAGTTTTAAAGCCGTGATTGGTGACGGCGACAGAGCAGGAGGGGGTCGGGGGCGGTGGTGGTGGTGTGTGAGGGAGGGAGGGAGGGAGGGTAATTTTAAAGATAGGCAGTGGAGGCAGCACACCCATATCTCTGATAAAACACTGGGATTAAAGGCTCAAATGAGAAGAACGTGCCAATACGGCTGTCTCCTGGGCGACGCCATTGTTTACCCAGCTATTAATATCAAACCACCACATGCTGCCTATCACAGGGGGGAGAGAGGGGGGGGGATACAAGATCCAAGAGAGGTACAGCAGGTCAGAGGAGGGTTAAAACAACACAAATATTATCCCAGAGAGGAATGAGTCTTCATGAGAGCAGAGCGGCTAATGGCAACAGGAATAATTGATAAGTTAGACTGAGTAAATTGTAGATTTAGAGAGTGAGCGAGGGAGGAAGGGAGGGTGGTGGGGAGGGGGTTGAGGGGTGCAGGAGGGGTGATGCAGTACATCCATTACAGCTCTGCGCACCAACACAGTGGGGAACAGTGCGTTCCGTGTCGAGAACAAACACGGAGGTGGGTCATGAAAGATAAATGAGGGACGTAAAGTGGTGATGTGTGATGCGTTCAGGGGCCGAGGACACTGTGAGAGTATGTAGGTAACCAGATTATGGGGAGACAGATACCCTGCTATTTATATCAGAGTTTTGTCAACACCTTATCTTATAAAAATGCATCATTTTCCACTAATATATATATTTATTCTCATTCATTCTTATCTCTTAAAATCGTGTATATGTGGTTAGAATCAGAGACATTTTGATTTATGTCATTTTTCATGTTGTGATGTTTTGTTCATGTTTTCCGTTACTAATTTCTCCCAGTTTTCTTGAACATTTCACTGTAAGTTTTTATAAGTTTCTTCTCTTCAGCATCAAATGAAATCAAAGTGAGTGACCAACAAGTGATGAGCAACGTAGCTTTTATTTGTAAAAATAATAAATATCTAGCAGAAATATTTCAACATCATGTCACACGTTTTTAAAATTCGTTAACACCACAAGTTTTTTTTTTTGTCTTTTTTCCTCCTGTTTGTTCTTTCCTCTGCCATACACATGTTTATCAAGGTAGATCAGTGAATAATAAACAGAACAGGTCATTTGTTTTTCCTAAGTCCTCTTCTCAATCACGTATGTACAGTCAGCCGCCGCCAGAGCATACCGTCCTCTCCACACAGATCAGAGGCTGTCGGGGGCTTCCTGGGGCCTGGATGCTGACCAAGGCATGTTGCCCCCCCCTGAAGCCCTCACCCCTCCCCTTCTCTGACTCCCCCTCCCTCCCTCCTCCTCTTTACAGTCTGCTACCTGCCTCGGTCTTTGCTGCGTCATTTCCAATCTGTGACTTTCTGCAGTCAGTCAGACGACCGCTTTTTCTTTTTTTTTTTTAAATCTTATGAGGATATTTGCACATTTGCAATACACAAAATAAAGTGCATGCTGCATTGGTGGAGGTGCACCGGTGCTGCCATGCACACAGTTGCTACCACTAAGGAGATGAGTGGATGTGATGTGAGTCTGCAGCCGGGTGGAGATTAGCTCTTACCACACATCACCACCGACTCTCCATCACAATGCGAATGCCCTCAGAAACCACCACCTCTAATACCACTGACCACCAAATGCCAAGCGTGACATTTACCTGGAGCTGTGATCGCCAAGAAACACAGATCGTGACTAGAAATCTACAATATGTAGGATTTATAAATCTATATACATCTTCTTGTCATGCTCTGCTCAATCTCCATCTGTCAGCCTTCTCGTCTCTCCCTAACATCCACTTTTCCTTTCGGGTCTTTCACCCTCTCTGGACCTCCTGGGACATGGAGCGGCCCAGGACTTTGGGAGCTTTGGCGAACTCCATGAGCGTGGGCTTGACCGGGGGCAGATCTCTGGTGATGTCGTCCACGCTCCTCTTGCTGGGGCAGGCGCCGTCGGGGTTGGGGTAGGGCAGCAGGTCGTCCTCGGTGTGCGCGGCTCCACGTCCCAGCCGGACGCCCAGCTCGGCCGGGGTGAAGATGGGCAAGGGGAGGGTGTTTCTCTTGGGCAGCAGCTGGTGCTCCCTCACCCCTCTCTCCACCGTGCCCACCCGGAAGACGCCGGAGGGGCAGGTCTGCACCAGAGAACGGGCCCGCCACTGTCGGGACAGAGTCTCCCTGCGAGAGTCGTCGTTCATGTTCATGGTTTGTCTGCAGGACAAAGAGCGGGTGAAGTTAGAAACACTGCAAAAAACTCAAAATCTAAACTAAGAATATTTGTCTTATTTCTAGTCAAAATGTCACTTCTAGTCAAAACAAATCAAATTATACTCAAAATAAGACTTGTCACATAAAAAGTAGCTTGTTTTTAGACACTTTTTACTTCTTTCAAGCATATTTTCACTTGAAATAAGTAGAAAAATCTGATAGTGGAGCAAGTTTTTCTTTCTTATTACAAGCACAAAAAACCTACTTTCACTCACTGGCAGATTTTTCTACTTATTTCAAGTGAAAATTTGTTTGAAACAAGTGAAAATGATCTAAAAACAAGTTAATTTAAGTGGAAAGAGATTAGTTTTGACTAAATATTATACATTTTGACAAGAAATAAGACAATTAATCTTGGAAAGATAACCTGCAATACAAGAACAGGTCAACCAAGAACCTGCAAAGTAAAGTCAGGAAACCAAAGTTGCACAGTAAAGTTAAAGGACCTCTGATTGGTCCATGAGCTCTCACCTGTCCTGAGGTCGAGTCTTGAGGCCGATACTGTGCCAGTCGGCGCTGTAGCTCTCCCTCTGAGCCCTGTTCTCCTCTCGGACGCTGCAGGCCAGATCGGCTCGCACCACCTCGCCGTTACACTTCTCTAGGACGGTACAGAATGGCATCTTGTCTGCTGCTGCTGCTAGTGCTGCTGGGCCAAGGCCTTTAAGATCTTGTCTCAGATTGGATTGTTTTCCCAAAAAAGGTTGGTATCTCAATCGGTCGATCGGTTTGGTTTGGTTGGGTCTGAGATGTTCCAGTGATGCTTCAGCTGCTCTATCACCTGGCTCTCCGTCCGCTGTGTGCAGTCTGTGTCTGGGCTCGGCTCTGTCCACGTCTTTTATAGACCCTCTGTTGCTATTTCTGATCCATGTTGTCACTCTACAATCAGTGTGCTCTGACATCCGACACCGAAGTGTTCCAAGTCTCATTCCCGGAGAGCTCGGATCGACGGGCCCACTCCGAGGAGGGGCTTAGGGGGGTAATTGGGCTGAAAATCCTCTGATTCTCAAACTGTACTGCACCGTCACCTCCAGTAATCGCTCTGCCCGGCACTTTCCACTTCAGCTGCGATCACAGTTGTCTTGGAAGGGGGACAGTGTGTCCGCATGGAGATTATACAAAGTACAGGGCCGTGAAAAAGCATTTGCCCCCTTTTGTCACACTTGTTTACAATCATTCAACAAATTTGGATATTAGACAAAAATAACCCAAGTGAATGTAAAATGCAGTTTTTAAATGGTGATTTAAGTTTTTTTGGGGGGGAAAGCTATCCAAACCTACCTGGCCCTATGTGAAAAAGTAATTACCTCATGAACTAACTGTGATAAACCTAAGTTTTTGGAAAGTTGACATCAATTTAACCATCCACACCCAGGCCTGATCACTGCCAGACCTGTTGAATGAAGAAACCACTTCAATAGAACCTGTTTGAATGAAGTGAAGTTGGCTGAGAGATCTCAAAAACCAAAACGTCATGCCACTATCTAAGGCAAGGCAAGGCAATTTTATTTGTATAGCCCGTTTTTACAAAACAGTTTGTCTCAAAGGGCTTCACATGGCATCGTAACAACATCCTCTGTCCTTAGACCCTCACATCCACTGAGGAAAAACTCCATAAAACCCTTTTAACAGGGAAAAATCGGAGAAACCTCAGGGTGAGCAACAGAGGAGGGATCCCTCACCCAGGACGGACAGACGTGCAATAGATGTTGTTACAGACAAGAAAACAGTTTACAACAGAGAATGTGGGAAACAAGGAAATGTTAACAACAGCTGAAGGAGGAAGCTTCTGGTACAGTAGGCAAGGGAGGCAGGGAGCGCAGGCCGGTTTAACGGGAGGGGAAAAATTCAAAAAAGTAAAGTAAAGTATGCCTTTAAAGTCACACTTTACTTTACTTAACCTTTTTTTTTTAACCTTATGAGGATATTCTGAGGATAAAAGATGAAAAAACAAACAAAATCATTGACACCTATCAGTCAGGAAAGTGTCACAAAGCCATTTCTTAAGCTTTGGGACTCCAGCGAACCACAGTGAGAGCCTTTAAAATGAAATGATCATTTAAAAACTGCATTTCATATTTACTTGGGATATCTTTGTCTAATATCCACATTTGTTTGATGATCTTAAACATTTAAGTGTGACAAATATGAAATCCGGAAGGGGGCAAATCCTCTTTCACAGCACTGTTACTGTATGTGGACATGCAGTCCAACAACACACACAACAGGTTCAGTCAGTGGTCAGGAATCTTAATAAGGTTTTGGTCTTGATGTACATGAAGCAGCAGGTGGCAGCTCAGCTCACTAATGTGGAAAGTTATCAGTGATGCAGCCGCTTCAGGCCTGAGAACAACAACATCCGTCACGTGGAGCGACAAGGTGAGAAGTCAGAGAACTTTGTGGAGCGGCTGCATCAGACTTTTGAATTTTTATTTTATTTTATTATTCATAACACGGGATCTGATATGAGGAGTTTATACGACAGCTGCGCCTCGTCACAACATCCAGACCCCTCATTAGATGCCATTACAGTTCACTGCTGCTGCTGCTGCTGCTGCTGCCTCACAGTAGCGGGGGAGAGAGCTGCATCCCTGGTGATTCATTACCGCAGTGACAGAGCACCACGCAATCCGTAATCAGCTCAGGTTACAGCCTCAAGTACACACACACACACACACACACACACACACACACACAAGTACACAAACATGCAGCCTTGACAGTTGCCTGTTGGTGTGATGTTACTACCGGTCCCTGTCTCTGACTCATTCATCCACATCAGGCGCTGGTTTCATCCGATATCTTGTATCAGATGTATCGGAATCACATCCACAGTGACAAGAAGCAGATCGCTCACACACCGTCTTTAAATGTCTTCTGCATTAGTGGCACGTGGAGTAATGACTTAATTATGCAACCTGCCAGATCTGCACCAAATTATGACATCGTGGTTCCATAATATCCGTCGATTTATTATATTATTGTTCATTTTGGCCTTACAGAAATGTTATATATAGGTAGGTACAACATGTAGGTTACTGTTTGTCCTGTTTGAAATAAAGTTATGATGTTGACCCATCAGGGGATGTGTTATTATCATATACATCATATTGGCAGATGAAGATATGTGTTTGTTTACAACCTATATAATATGACCAAAGTAAAATTAATACATTTATCAAAATATCTACATTGTTTATTCCTGTATTCGCTGTGCTTGCTTTGTTTTTTTCATCTGTGTATTATGGCTGTGAAGCACATTGAGTTGCCTCTGGCAGGAAATGTGCTATATGAATAAAAATGTCTTCTTCTTAATTTTAATAGACACATTTCTAAATTCTAAATATCAATATGCTTTCAATATTGACACAATATATTTTGTATGGAAAAACTATGTGTAACATGTCTATGTCGTTATAAAAACAACATACATGTTTTTTAATTCATTTCTCATTATTTCTATCCTAATTGGAAACTACTAGCATATATTGACAGACTATGATTGATATATATTTATGTATATATTATAAGCAAACATATAGGATGATACATACTTTTTTTTGCAATTCCTAAAAGGTTTCATACATCATTTTTTACATACATGTTTATTTTTATGTAGCCTTGTAGATGTATTTCATCTTTAATATATGTGCATAATATTACATCTGCATAAGGGGCAGCAGGAGTTGTAGGCTAATTGTCGACATTTAGATTACCAGACATTTACATCTGCATGCAATTACATTTACAAATCGTTTAATAACAGTTACATTGTCCATTAAATGGTAAATTAAAGTGTTCCCTCTCACTAATTACTCCTGTCCCAAACACATTGTGCAACAGTTTAAGTGCTGTTGTCCTTTTTGCTTGTCAGGTGCGACAATATTTTAATTTCCTCGTTGACATTTCTCAGCAGAGTGGCGCCGCATGTGCAAAAAATATTGCTCAGTATCAGTAGAGAAAGAGAGATAGATAAGAGAGCTGGTTCCCCGTTAGGCATCCCTGGGGTCGTGCGTTCAGTCGTGTTATGATGCCACCATGGCAACCATGAGGTGCCAGTTCAGAAACCTAATAAGTCACTATGCAAGGTCCCACACCATTGAGATCATATCTTTTTAGATTCAACTTGACACTGCAGCAATCAGCTCTTTAACCATGTGCACAGGCCCACGCTTTAATCTGGGTTTGTGATTGTTTGCTTACTCACCTGCCACAGCTGTGAGAGGAGATCAGCTGGCTCTTAGCTGGTTTATTGGGAAGGCGGGGTGACTCATGCTATGTTAAAGGGATAGCTCAACATTTTGGCGAATTGGCCCATTGCCATAATCGCTATAATCATAGCAGTAGGTTTGTTAGCTTTAATTGTCGGTGCAAGCTATTTTTAGAACGGCGGAGCAGAGCCGCGAGCTGCTCAGAGCTACGCTACGGAGGCTCATGGGATTTCTTGGTTTCCCTCATCAAACTCATCAAATACACAATCCAACAACTCCAAAACGCTCTGGTGGACAAGTTGTGACCTGCACATTCACCACGCTATGAGATAATAACACAACGTTACAGACAGAGTTGTTTTTGAAGTAAATTCATGCAAAACAGCTGATGCGCATTCCCGTCGGGGGCAGTTTTTCATCAAGCAGTCTCTGAATTTACCTCTAAAACAACTCTGTCTGGTAACGTTCTGTTATTATCTCATAGCGTGGTGAATGTGCAGGTCACAACTTGTCCACCAGAGCGTTTTGGAGTTGTTGGATTGTGTATTTGATGACGGGGGCAGGACTAGATAAGCTTTTGCTTCTCCCGCTTTCCCTTTCGGCCATGTGTATTGTATTATTTGAACTAAGATAATGTGTGATGATGATGATCTAATTTGCCCGAAATAAACAAACAAATAAATAAATAAAGTTTGATGAGGGAAACCAAGAAATCCCATGAGCCTCCGTAGTGTAGCTCTGAGCAACTCCGCCATTCTAAAAATAGCTTGCCACGACAATTAAAGGTAACAAACCTACTGCTATGACTATAGGGATTATAGCAATGGGACAATTTGCCAAAAATGTTGAACTATCCCTTTAATGAAGCCAGAGATGTGGAGGGTTGATCATCAACCCCTGTGTGTTCTCCTCATCCCTCCACCAGCACCAGACCCGACCCCGTCCGGGAAGAACTTTGTGTTGCATAACAACACGGCTGCAGCTGCCGGGAAGTGACATTTAAATGAGCTGTCACCGAGAAAGAGACGTGGAGTGGGAGGGAGAAGGAGAGAGAAGGAGGAGAAGGGCGATGGCAGGATAAAGCCCAGGCCTGTCAGGAGATGGTAAATAAAGCAAAATATTGTGAGTGCAAGTTGGCTGCAAGTTCAACTTTTCGTCTTTCTTTTTTTTGTGACAGTTGAGTGAATCTGGGAGGACAGAGGAGCCTCCCACACAGGTCGACCTGACACAAAGTGCTTGCTTAGCACCAAGAAGAACCTGAAGGAAAGCTATAACTTTCTGTTGAATCATGTGTGGACACAAAATGTTCTGTTTGACTTGACACTGATGAAAAAAAAAAGTGCTGGGTTGTCTCTGTAGTCAAAGCTTGTTCATAATCTGTTTATTCATTTTCCCACTTGGTCGCTGTCAAACTGTATTGTGTGGGCAGCATTTTATGGAGGTAATATTCAAACTACTGTCTATTAGGTGGACTATGTCACATTGGTTTCTAAATTTAACTATTTTTAAGTGAATTTCCTGTTGGGTAGCCTATAATTAAATTAACAGGTACATTTGGCCTGTAGCTATAGATTGTGATAAAGAGGAACTACGCAGGACTTTTCCCTTAATTATGCTAAGTTTTTACCTTAATGAACCAGCTTCAGAGTAATTGTGATGGTTAAATCAATGACTTGTAACTAGTTCCAGGGAGAATGGAGGTTCTCTGCTTTCCACCTAGCGTCTCTTGGCTGAAAACCATAACCTTGTAAAACCAGAGCCTCCGACCCGGCGTCCCAGCTCTCGTCTTCCCCATAACCCGTAATCTCTTGTTTATGACAGATAAGACTACACAAATATACACATTGTAACATCGCGTATGATATATAAAGTTATCCACCGCTCCATGGATTGCTTTCTCGCTGACTTCATTGAAAAAAAGAAATGCACATGGAGGGTTAGCAAAACAGAGGAAAAGAAACCAGGCTTGCATAGTTCCCCTTTAAAAAAAACTGCAGTTGATGTTTTTTGTTGTTTCCCTTTAAGGAAAAAATGTGACAAAAGCATTAACTACTAGCTTTGGTTTTGTTTAAATCTACTGGTAACATCAATAAAACTACAATTAGCATTAATGTAGCTACAGAATGCCACCTAAATTAAGCAAAAATAAGGCCAATATTAGCTGTTAAAAGTTGTTATATGTGTGGACATTACATTATTATCTACACTTTCTTTTAAACAAGGTTTGCCATGTAGCTAAAAATGCAACATGAATCATTGAAAGGGTTAGTTAGCATTGGCTGCTAATTATCTTAAATATGGACATTACAAGGTTACAGTTGGATGCTAACTGTACAGTCAGCCTCTAACATAATCATAATATTAACTTTAACTTCACTTATTTAGAACAAGACTAGATTTAGAAGGTTTGTATTCATGAATACAAATTTACCTTCTAAATCTTGTTCAAAATAATTAGTAGGCCTAAATGTCTCTGCAGAGACTAATTTTGCATGGAAGATAATGAAATGTCATTAAAACATCTACATTTAACATGTCCTGTGTGTGATTAGACTATAATATATTAAAAGTGTACAACAGTAGGCCACTGCTCTGTAATACAAACCACTGTTGTTGTTATTATTACTAAATATAAAAGTATCAAGGCAGCAAGACAGAAAATAATCCACCATGAGTAATACAGTCGTATGTCACTCAGCAGGCCGGGTCAAATGCACAAACCAATACCCCGGATTAAAATGTTAAAACACAGCAGTGCATGTTTTGCCCAATAGTTTCCCAGTGGTGCAGTTATTTTTTTTTTTTAAACCCAGCAGCTTTTCAGTGTAGTGTTTCATGCTTTGCCCCACCGAGCGGTTGCACTGGCATTGTGTCTGCACGCCAGAGAGCGCCAACAGGCTGGTGCCGTGCTCGAACATGTGCCTCGCCACGCCAGAGTGTCTGTCTCTGTTACATAACAACAACAAAATAACAACACAACCACCACCACCACCAGCTCCTCCTCCCATCCAACTGACCACCAGCTGAACATCATCATCATCATCATCACCTCTTGAAACCCACAGCGTCTGCTCTCGGCCCCGGCGGGACGGTCAGATGCTGGACGTCCTGCACCGGGACAGGATTTATGTCACGTCTGTGGATCAGATTGTGATCCAGCCACGGGTAGGGGTAGGACACAGGACACAGGACACAGGCGGCCGGCCACGTGAGGGCACGGGACCAGAATGAAGAAGACACTTAATGTCTTGTACTTTGCAGGAATGTTGCTCTGCTGTTACAGTTTCCGTGGATCAGCTGCTGCTGCTGCTGTGTCCACTCGACCGTCTTGTCTTCAAGTTTATTTTAAGACGCTCATTCTTCTGTTATTCTGTGTAATTGTGGCGCCTCATGTCACTTTCAGCTGTAAAAGAAAACATCATACCAACTTGTGACACTGTAACACACACACACACAGACACACATGAGGCTTCAGGGCTGCAACTTTATTGAAAACCGTGAACTGTGCACCATGACACATACACAAACTTGCCACGAGTTTAGAAATCCTTTCACATTTTCAGTATAATCGCTGGAGGGGAAACAAAAACACACCCTCACACATCATCTGAAAGTCACACACACAATCATTTGAAAAGTTCAACATTCAGCACTTTACTACACAAGTTTCTCCATCTGCTGTTTTTCCACCAAAAAAAAAAAAAAAAAGATGTTGAAGCCAAACGCTGCAGACTTGAATTAGTTAAGGAGTCCTACTAATACTGGGCTATTTTTGTCTGGGTAGTTACTAATCATGTGATTGGATGAAATGAGTGCTGATAATCATAGGACAAAATATAAAGAGGGTCTGCTCAAAGGAACATCGCTACCCTGGAGGTTCACAACAGCTGAACAACAAACAGGCTAGGAACTTGATAAAACAAGAAACAAAAAACAAAAAAAACAAAAAATACAGACACACACCTTTGAAATATTCACCTGAAAATCTGCTAAACCCTTTTAGATTTTGACCAGAGGACACAGATTAAGACTCAAGCTGTGCAGTTTGGGGAGAAAAGGAGAATTTCTTCATCTTTAAAACTTCTACTACTTGAAGAGAGGAGCTACGCAATTCACATCCACGTCTCAAAGGGTTGATGACTACTGCCCCCTGCCTTGTGTCTATCATCATTACAGCCTCCACCTGCACAGACCTTGTTAGGATCTGTCACTGAAGTTTCCGTTGTCTCGGTCGCTGTCTTCCTCCTCCTCCTCCTCCTCCTCGCCTCCTCCGTTCACGGCCTCCATCCTGGCCAGCAGCAGCGGCAGGTTGATGTTCAGGCCCCCCGGCTCCTCATCGTCAGAGTCATCTCTGGGCGGGTAGAAGCGCCTCGCCTTCGCTAGGAAATCTTCAGCTATGTCTAGATACAGGAGACGATCCTGAGAAGAGATGAAGAGGGGAATTGTATTGTGATTATTGTCAGAATATCGGTGGTAAAGGGCCAGAGTTCACTCCTGCGCTTGTAAAAGCAGAAAAAACAGCAGAGTTTCCATGATGCAGTCCACCTAAACCAAACCGTTTGCCTTCTAGATGAAGTTAGATGAAGTTAATCCAGTTATTAAGGAGTTAAAATTGCAAAAATCAAAAACCAAAACAGCTCTGAGCAGCAGAAATCTATCTTCTTGATCCTCACGACCCTTCACAGTGGCCAAACCCCCTGTTTGAGAAACACCACAAAAACCTATTGTATAATAAACCCACATATAAACTATAATGAAACATATAATACTGCAGCAGCCAAAGGAACATTTCAACCACAGAACCACAACTTACGTACAATATTTATGTACTTTAAGTGGACAATTGTACTTGTAATTGAATATTTACACAGTTTTCATGAGTTCAGTGGGTTTGGACCTGCTGTGCCGCCTCTGAAGACGAGTTCATGCCCCCTAATGTCATAGTTAAGACAAGGGCGCTGTTGTGATCCAAGCATTGGGATAAATGAATGAGTTATTGTCAGACAGATTTGTAGCGGAACAGCTTTGTAAACTTGTTAGGACAGATTTGGTCTCCAGTCTGAGGACAGAAGCTCCTTCTGCAGCTGCAGCCGGCAGCGCTGAGGCCTTTGACTGGGTGATGTTAGCATGTTTAGCACGAACGGTTCCCAACCTGTGGGTCGGGGTCCCACTGGTGGGATGTGAAACTACTGCAAGAGGGGCCGACAAATCATTTGCAACACTGCGTTATAGTGGTTAAACGGTTAATTATACATTTTTAAAAAAAAAACGCCGCTAAGCAATTTTTTTATGTTTAAAGGTCCAGTGTGTAAAATAGAGGGAAAACCGTGATATCTAGCGTTCAGATACTAGGCTGCAGCTCTCTGGTTGGCTGGATTTTCCGTTCAGGCTGCCGTACAAACATGGCGGCGCAAGATGGCGACACTCTCTAAAGCAAGACCCTTGTTATATGTTTGTATAAAAGAATAATTATAAGGCTAAGAAAACCCACTTTTTTTATTTTATAGCAATTATACACTTATACAAATATATTCATGGGGAGTATATTCAGATTTAGCCAATAAACCTTAAACCAATTATTACGCACTGGACCTTTAAATTGAAACTATCTTTTAAAACCTTTTAAAGGGATATTTCAACATTTTGGCAAATTGGCCCTTTGCCATAATTCCTATAGTCATAGCAGTAGGTTTGTTACCTTTAATTGTCGGTGCAAGCTGTTTTTAGAACGGCGGAGCAGAGCCGTGAGCTGCTCAGAGCTACGCTACGGAGGCTCATGGGATTTCTTGGTTTCCCTCATCAAACTCATCAAATACACAATCCAACAACTCCAAAACACTCTGGTGGACAAGTTGTGACCTGCACATTCACCACGCATTTTGGAGTTGTTGGATTGTGTATTTGATGAGTTTGATGAGGGAAACCAAGAAATCCCATGAGCCTCCGTAGCGTAGCTCTGAGCAGCTCGCGGCTCTGCTCCGCCGTTCTAAAAACAGCTTGCACCGAAAATTAAAGGTAACAAACCTACTGCTATGACTATAGGGATTATGGCAATGGGCCAATTTGCCAAAATGTTGAACTATCCCTTTAAGTGTTGAAAAAGGCCTTGATGTGATAAACCAAAGACAGGAACATGCTGCTGCTGCTGCTGTATCACCGGACCACATCGTACACTTGTTTTCTGTCTCAGTCGGATTTCCCATAAAGTAAAAATAACAGGAGAAAAACAATCAGTGGCTTGTTGTCATGAAAATAAAACTTGCTCTGTTGAAGGCAACGTTGAGAGGCCTTTTCTTTTCAACATTTAAAAAGAAGCCCACGAGGTGGAAAAGGTCGAGCACCACTGGAGCGATATTTCTCAGGGGTGTTTTTCTAACCCTGAGCTCCAGGTCAGTGTAAAGATTGAAGGTCAGAGTGTGTGTGTGTGTGTGTGTGTGTGTGTGTGTGTGTGTGTGTGCGCTCTCACCAGGATGAAGAGGTATCTCTCCGGTGGAGGCTCTCTGGTGCAGAAGACGGACGTCTCGGTGTGGAGCGTGTTGAGGAGGGCACGTGCTGCCGGTGCGTTACGCATGCGGTCATGTGAGGCGCCGGCGGACACCGTCAGCAGCGAGTCGGCCTCCGCCATGAAACCTGAGAGGAGGAGGAAGAGGAAGAGGAGGAAAAAACAAAACAAAAACCTCTCCATCATCCATCTCATCTGCTAAAAACAGGGATCCTACACATTTGAAATTTCAAAATTCCATACTTTTTCCAGACCCTAGTAATTTCCACACTTCTCGGTTAAAAAAATTGAAACAATTTGTGACATTTAAGTGATTAGATCTGTATCATGTAAATAAATTATGCAATTAATCATTAGTTTTGATTATTCTGAATTTGATTGCCATTATGTCACCAAATAATTTCCAGGAGATTGTAGTTAATAGCGCATATACAAAATAATAAACCCAGATAACTTCACATAAGACTAAACCCCGATGAGTGTTAAGATAAATATATTTCCATACTACGACGGGGGGTTAGAGCCACATCGAGAAATGAAAAAAAAAAAACACACAAACTTCGAGAATAAAGTCATAAATTTACGAGAATAAAGTCGTAAATTACGAGAATTTACTAGAATAAGTCGTACATTTCCTACAAGAAAAAAGTCATAACATTACGAGAATAAAGTCGAAAATTACGAGAATAAAGTTGTACATTTACGAGAATAAAGTCGTACATTTCATACGAGAAAAAAAGTCATAACATTACGAGAATAAAGTCGTAAATTTATCGAATTCGAAGTTTGTGATTTTTTTATTTGTCAATGTGGCCCTAATACTCCGTCATACCATGCAATAGTTTACATTTTCCATACTTTTCCAGACCTGGAAATGTGTAAAATCAAAATCTATAGCCCACTTTTCCATACTTCCCATACTTGTGTAGGAACCCTGGGTAAAACACCTCACCTCACGTGTCCAGCCTTACCCAGGTTCTCCAGGATCGTCTTCCACTTGTCCCTGACCTCTCGGCGCGTGTCTCTCATGGCCTCGATGTCCACACTGAGACGCCGGTATCCCTAAAGAAGAAAAGCACAACACTTTCACTCTCCTCCAGCTTCTTCTTGTCTCCTTCTTCTATTTCTTCTCTTCCTGTTGACTCATAACTGCTCTAAATAACTGATAATAATCATTTCTGCACCACCTGGAGCTCTGGTTCGTTACTGGTTTCTGTTTTTAAACCCTTTAGATTAAAGCAGAAGTAAGCGATCCGGTCGTTTTGGCTAACTTCTTGTCAGCCGATGGAGTTAGCAGTCCCCGCCCTCGTCCCTACATCACTACATTCACGCGCATCCCTTGGCTGCACACACAGAGAGGACCGCCCCTTTATGCCGTTCTCTCTCCTCATTGGATAAAGGTTGTAGGATACAAGGAAAGTTTTCTCCTCGGCTTACAGCAGAGCAGAGTGACTGACAGACCCGTGTTTCAGACCAAACGCTCTATGTAAGTGATTGCTGTCGGAAGATATAACTATTTAAGACTTATGTTAACACAAATATTCCGCTTACTTCTGCTTTAATATAACTGAGTGACATGTGTGTATTAACGCACCGTGGAGCCCATGCGGGTCTTGGTCCGGGCCTGCAGCAGCGTGTACAGGGTCCGGTCGTCATCCCTCTCCGAGTGGCTGGGGTCTCCTGGCGTGCTCCACAGGTTGGTCTCCTCGTCACGACGCTTCTGGACTTCACGGTTGAAATACTCCAGTGGATCTTGACTGTATGTCCAGGCCAACACACACACACACACACACACACACACACACACACACACACACACACACACACACACACACACACACACACACACACACACACACACACACACACACACACACACACACACACACACACACACACACACACACACACACACACACACACACACACACACACACACACAACTACACATTAAAACAACTACACAACTACACAAAACATATGGTGAGGCCTCATTTTATCATTACGGCCCACGCCTATGGAACAGACCGCCTGAAGACCTGAGGAGAGCAGAGAATCTGGAAATTTTTAAAAGCAAACTGAAGACCTACCTTTTTAGGCTTGCTTTTAACTGATTCTTTTTATTTTTATCGTTATAAAACATTTAATTGTATTTATTTATTATTATCTTTTTTTATTCTATTTGAATTCATCCATTTTTATTCTATTTTATCCTACTACAACTGTCTATTTTACTTCATTTTATCCAGTGTCTTTCTCATCTTCTCATTTTATCTATTTTACTTCATTTTAGATAGCGTTTCCTCGATGTCTCTACAATCCAATGTTCTAAAATTATTGTGTGAATGCGTATGTGTATGTGAATGTATGTGTGTCTCCGTCCCAATATGTGTTCCTTTATGTTCCTTGTTTTTTATCATGTGAAGCACTTTGAGCTTCACATGATACATGGGCATGAAAAGTGCTATACAAATAAAGCCTGATTGATTGATTGATTAATGAGGAAGTGAAAACTCTCTTACGGTACTAATGGCTGCTTCTCGTCGTCGTCGTCGGTGTCGGCAGTGGCGCAGCAGCAGCAGCAGAACTTCCTGAAGGCCGCACCCATCGGTACAGGACGGAGTCACCGTGCAGCAGCAGGTGTGCACAGTTACCAGGTAAATCCAGAGGGAAGTGGAGCTTCACTTTGAGGCAGTAGTGAGGTGCTGAGTCTGAGTCTGGCCTGGTGTGTGTCTGTGTGTGTGTGTTGTGTGTCTGTGTACATGCACTTGGCTGGTTCGCCTTAGATCCACAATGCCTTTGTCCCTGAAGAAATGCAGCTCTGAAGAGAAAGCGGACCTTGTTCACAGCCTGGATTTAAAGAAGAAAAGAAGAGGTTAAGACAACATTCATGTGGTTGCAAGTCTAAACTTCAGGAATTAACACAAAATCAATCCATCCACACTCTACCTAATCCTCAGCTTCCCATTTTCCGGGAGCCCCGCCGCGGCTCCTTGTCCAGTAGAGCTCTGTCCTCAGGATCATCACCCTGTCTGGGTGGAGAGACGCTCAGGCTTGTGGCAGCCCCAAGGACTGGTGCCTCTCATCAGCCTCACATGAAGGACAATGAGGGCAGTGAAGACGCTCGCTGCTCTCATCCACTCGACGAAAAAAAAAAAAGAGACATATTCACACACCCACCGCCTCAGAAGACAGTCACAGCACAATCATGTGAGCCGCTCCATCTCTCCTCCTTAGCATTGTGTTTTGCCCCGAGGACAACACACACACATCTCCACATCTCCCAACAACTGGCTCTAATTACCCTCTTGTGTCCAATCCACCATGGCTGTATTGATTCAAGGATTATTTAATTTCATAGATTGTGGTTTTTTTGGGGGGTTCATTTGTGGAAAAAGCGGTCAGATAAAAGTTTTATTTCATCGTTTCATCATGAACAGTTACCACGGCTTTGAGTCTGTGGTTTATTTCTCATCATCGTTTGGGAAAAAGCTGATTTTTCCCCCCCCTGTGACGCTCTGTTACGGTAACGTCCACGACGTGGAGTTTAACTCGAACCTCCAGGAGTCGGTTTAAACTCTGCAGGAGTTCAGTTACGGTCATTTGTGACGGTGAGTCACACATGAGACATAGGCTCAAGTCACACGGTGCCATTGTGTATGACATCAACCCCCCTAACACACACACACACACACACACACCCACCACTGCATCCCCCTCAGGATCCAATGGAAATTATGTGAGCTATGACTCAGCATCATATCATCAAAAAAAAATCCCATTATTATAAAAATTTATCCTCTGTTGTCAGAATTAAAGTAAAAAAAAACTAATAATGTACAGGATGTATCATATATTTTTATTAGACATTAAGACACTGGTTAAGAGTTGATAAAAACCGTTGGTCAGTCAGGATGATTTTTAAATAAACAAGTTTGATGGTGAATTTATAGACAAAATACATTCAAAAACTACAATGAAAGGGAAAAAAAAACTTAGTTTGTGTGTGTAAATAATCTCTTCTGTTGTTGAAGCATCGACTGAACGAAAAGTAAAATAAAAACAAAGCAAAAAAAAAAAAAAAAAAAAGGCTGATGTGTCATGTTATGTGATGTTACTGTGATTTTAAAAAAGGCACCAAATTGTTGATATTGTTCATTTGACATTCCTTCTGTACAGTAAAGATGCTAAAATAATAATAAAAAAGAATCCTTACAAAGTGCCTGGTTAAATCTCAGTGAGTTTGTGTTGTGGATTATTTAATAAATGCCTCAAAGCTGCAGCAGTGTTCAACACTGAGGTGCAGATTCGGAGACAAAACTGAAACCTAAAAAAGCTGAACATGATAGAATTAGATGAGTCAAACACATAATATGATGCTTCATATGTCAGAAATGATAGAAAACCTTCATTCAGTGCCAAGTCTCAAGCCTGAGGGGAAACACTACCAACATCCCATCAGTACAGTCATTACGTTTTTTTTTTTAGTACCACAAGGCCACTTGAGGTTATTGGCATAAATGATTAGTTCAATAAGTGCACAGCTTCCTAATTTATGAGCAGTTTCATCATCTTTAGTTTTTCTTTTTTTAAACCAAAGCTTGTCAATGCATTTGCAAAACGAAGCGACACTAACTCCTGATTTGACGCCTTGGTTTGACCTCCGGCCTGGTTTCAAAGTGCTTACAAAAGCAGTGTTGTAATAATGATAATAATAAAAAAAACCTCAGTAATAGATGCTAATTAATAACATGAGCTGCTTTTCTGCACCCTGACACATGGGATGAGGTCAAACTATGAGACGTTCACTAGGTGGATCAGTGGTGTCTCCCTCTAGTGGCACTTTTTTTTGACAGTGAGTGACTTTTTTTTCTCCCCATCAATCACAGTGAGATTCAGGAAAATAAAAGTGAAAAAACAGCTTTTTAACCCATTTAAAATACATGCTTCCTGCAGATTTTGGCTGTGAAGTGTGGGTTTGTTTAAGGACAGGTGCACCAGAGAAACATTATCGAAGCCAATGCAGTGAAAAGACGACAAGATAAAAAGAAACAAGAAGCAGCAAATCAATAGCGAACAACGTGTGCAGTAAGATAAGGCTGAGGCCGCCATTGCATCAGTTCTTTTGTAACAATAAGGAAGGAAGGATGGACGACACCATCTTCCATCTTTTCATCCGAGTCTTTTTTTGTTGTCGTTTTGTTTGGGTGAAGTCCACCCTGCCACAAGAACCAGGAAACTCATTGCACAGTGAAGGACATGGTGAGATAATTACAGGTCCACCTCCAAGGAAATATGTTTGCGATCACACTTAAAAAAAAAAACTTAGTTGAAATTTAAGAATAAAGAGGAACATCGTCTTCGATCAGCACATTAATCCTCTTCTCATCATGTGCTCATGAAAGATGTGGTCATATGACTCACGTATCCAACGTTTAGAAGTTCATTCTTCTCGGTTTCCAGAGCTCATCCCTTCAGCTCCGACGCATCACGAGGGAACGGCTACGTCCATTATCGGTGTTTGATGTATACATGTATAAAAAACAAACACACAAACGAACAGTAGTGATACCTCCGACCAGCTGTGGCACAGTTTGACGTCTCCGTTCGTCTCTTTGTTTTTTTTAGGCGAGAAGGTGGTGGGAGCGCTGAGACGGCCGCAGGTCGGAGATACGTTGGCGCAAGTGGGACATGAATTCAAACATGGTGGCGGCCAAACTCTGGTGGATGAGGTAGCGAGGCAGGCGGCCCTAAGGAGACACAAGGAGTCAGTGTTAATCTCCATACGGTACAAAGGTAGATGTTTGTATTAAAGCTCCATACAGTATAAAGGTAGATGTTTGTGTTAAAGCTCCATACAGTATAAATGTAGATGTTTTAAAGCTCCATACGGTATAAAGGTAGATGTTTGTGTTAAAGCTCCATACAGTATAAAGGTAGATGTTTGTGTTAAAGCTCCATACAGTATAAAGGTAGATGTTTGTGTTAAAGCTCCATACAGTATAAAGGTAGATGTTTGTGTTAAAGCTCCATACAGTATAAAGGTAGATGTTTGTGTTAAAGCTCCATACAGTATAAAGGTAGATGTTTGTGTTAAAGCTCCATACAGTATAAAGGTAGATGTTTGTATTAAAGCTCCATACGGTATAAAGGTAGATGTTTGTGTTAAAGCTCCATACAGTATAAAGGTAGATGTTTGTGTTAAAGCTCCATACAGTATAAAGGTAGATGTTTGTTTTAAAGCTCCATACAGTATAAAGGTAGATGTTTGTGTTAAAGCTCCATACAGTATAAAGGTAGATGTTTGTATTAAAGCTCCATACGGTATAAAGGTAGATGTTTGTGTTAAAGCTCCATACAGTATAAAGGTAGATGTTTGTGTTAAAGCTCCATACAGTATAAAGGTAGATGTCCATGTGTAGTGTGATTATAAAGCAGCTCTAGGTTCTATATTAATACTGTGAAAGTATCAAAGCCTCAGTCCACAGAGAAATGCACACAACCTGTATTCAGAAACTGAGCCTTAAAACCAGCCGTCAGGACTTCCTGTCAGTTTGTGATGTCACAATGAAGCAGTCACACCAAGCCCCGCCCCCTGAGCTGGACCTACCACCATCCAACACTTTGCAGGATTTGGTTTCTCTGAGTGTTTTATCTGTAATCTGCTCTATTTTTATTGGATTACTCAGAAAACAGTCAGCCAATCAGAAGAGAGGCTCGGAGCCTCCTCTCTTCTGATTGGCTGACACCGACCTGTTGTTACTGGAGCTCCAGAGAGAAGATGAGAGATGGACTTTAGTTCTTATGCATCAAGACTCTAATATTACAATTTTTTTTTCTCATTTTATTTCTTTATCTCATTGTTTTCTGTGATTCATACACTTATTTTGTTAATTATACATTTCTGTTACTAGATTCTAGTATAATTAATAGATAATAGATGGAGCCATCATTATTCTATCCTTATTCCATTTTTGTGCTTCCTGACACTATTTTCTAAATACAGACAATTCACATTTGGCCACTTTTAATAAAAAGAAACTTCCCCTTTACATTGTAATAAATTCACATTAATTGCAGTGTGTGTGGGTGTGTGTTTTCACCTTCAAGTCTGTGTTGAGGATCCAGATGAAGGTGCAGACGGACGGGTTGCTGCTGGATTTGAGGACCACGAACCCTCCTGGACCGTTCTCCCCCCTGAGGTTTAAAAAAGAAAAGAAAGAAAAGAAAAGAAAAGAAAAGAAAAGAAATGAAACTGACACGTCTGAACTTTTATTTAAAGAAATCGACTTCATCTGGAGCTGGAGGCCTGTTCTGACCTGACGTAGCGACCGCTCGGAGGTTTGGCGTCGTGCTCCGTTGCCATGCCAGCAGACAGATAGCAGTCTCGTTTGCGCTCCACCCGTCGAACATTAACGAAGTCCCTGAAGGAAACAAAGCGAGACAATCGATGGGACACCGGAGGAGGAGGAGGAGAAGGAGGAGGAAGTCAGGAAGAGAAAAGATGACAGATAGGGAAAAAAAAAGAAAGAAAGAAACAAGCTCCACATATTGAAGTCTCGCTGTTCTACCTCGCAGACACGACTCCCCCCGCTGCTCCGGCAGAGACGTCATATGACACCAGGGTGTTGTCGTCGACTCTCTGCAGGATCTGAGGAGGCAGGAGACACAGGAGTTAACACTTCGGCACGGCATCGAAACATGTTAAAGGGATAGTTCACCCAAAATTCAAATTTCAATTTCAATCTCATTATTATTATTATTATTGAGAATTTTTTCAGAGTCCTCCGTGCCTTCTCTGAGTTACGGGGGGGGGGGGGGGGGGGGGGGGGGGGGGGGGGGTCCACGCAGCAGTATTTGTCCATATAATGGTTGTGAATGGTGCTCACTTTTCTTCATCCAAAAAGACACACCAAAAAACATCCAAGTACCTCCATACTGCTCGTCTATAATGTCCCTCTTGTATTGAAGCCCCGACATGAGAAATTGTTCTGCCGGTCAGTGCAAATCACGCGAGATTTGCACTGACACAGGAAGAGCAGTGAACTGAGACACTGGGAGCTTCCGCTACAAACAAGCTTGAAATATAGACTTATTTAATTTTTTTCGGAACAATTTCTCTTGTCGGGGCTTCAATACAAGAGGGACATTACAGACGAGCAGTATGGAGGCATTTGGATGTTTTTTGGTGTGTCTTTTTGTTACGAAGACAGTTGGTATCCATTTGCAACCGTTATATGGACATGCACTGCTACGCCGAGACCCCTTGTAACTCAGAGAAGGCACGGAGGACTCTGAAAATTCTCACAGCTCTCATTTGACATGAGGGCGAGTAGATAATGAGTGAAATTTGAATTTTGGGTGAACTATCCCTTTAACGAAATAACAAACACAAAAGACAAAGAAGAAAAAGAAGACGAAGACGGCACCTGGCAGGCAGAGATGGTTTTGTTCCACTGCACCATCTTCTCTGGCTGCAGGATGACTTCCTGATACACCAGCTCAGCAGGACACTGCATAAAGGCCTGAACACAACAACACAATGAGCCAGTTTTTCCAACAAGTGTGTGAGTCTTTGGCATCGTTTCAGAATCAGAGAAAGGCAACAACATGAAGTCTGAGCTATTTTCTCCACTGCCGCTCTTGTTTTCTAGTCTTTTCTCTTTTTTTCTCCCCCCGCTCACATGTTGTCCGGAGGCAGAGGTCAGCGCTGCAGAGTTCAACAAACTAATTTTAGCCTGTAAGAGCCGTTTCAAACGCCACTCTCGAGGTTGTGTGTTTACGATCATTGTCCTGGTGGAGGGGGGGGAAAAAAACAACAACAACCTGATCTTGTCATGTTTTCTCATGAAGGCGTCTTCTGTTCAGAGACAAACTGGACTCCTGGAGAAGTTGTTGTGTGGTGAAGGACGGTCATTCACACCGAGGGTTATACAAACTACAAACCAGTCAGTGGTTCATAAGATCAATGACCAGGTCAATTATTAACCAACTATTTACATTGTGCACTTGTACATACAGTGATTTAGACATGTACTGATACTGATGAGCTTATTAATCCTGAGTTAAACAGTTATAGCTTCATAAATTAAATCCTAATTAGTATCAATTCATATAAATGGAGGAATGCTTTATAAATTATGAATTAAGCATTTAGTTGTTAACACAGTGATACCAACAAAGTTTATTTGCTAACACTTTATAAGTACACACCATTAAGCATTAAATACTGAATTCATCATATATAACACATGAATACTCATTAGTATGTAGTTTATAAACACATTTAAAAATAACCACTAACTGTATTTATAAACTACATATTAATGAGTATTCATGCATTTTAATGAAGAATTCAGTATTTATTAATGCTTAATAGTGTGTACTTATTATAAAGTGTTACCATTTACTCTCTTGTTTTATTTCAATATATAATATTGCATTTTATTGCCTTTTATGTTACTTACAGGGATGCAAACGGGTCAGGACCAAAAAAGAGAGGAATTGTCTGGCGGGCGGGCGGGCGGGCGGCGGGGGGGGGGGGGGGGGGCCTCACCATTAACAATATCACAGAAAAGTCAATTTCCAGTAGTTCAACCCCAACCAAGTATTGAGTGCATATAGATGGACAGTTTTCAGAAGGCCAACATTTCTAGATTAAAAATGCTTTAAAAAAAATAAAAACCATTGCAATATTTCAATTTTGGAGATACTGATTTTTAGGTCTTCACTGAATGTTAGTCATATACTATTAAAATAAACAGAAGAAATAAAGACATGGGATTTAACATCCCATTCAGTGTGTAATGGACATATAGGCCTATATAATGTGTTAGTTTCACTTTAATTGAACACATTCTACATCGCGGAGGCGACGTCTCTCCTTCACCCCTGAAACGGGGCAGAGCTCCGTGGGAGACACCTGCCTGACACAGCAACGGACATGCACGGGGGGAAAACGGCGGCGCCGTCGCACCGAATGCACGCGGATACGCGCCGCTTTGGGTAACGAGCGCGCACGTCGCGTCTACATTGGAGGTGAATAGGAAGGCTGTTACCAGTGTAATCAGAGACAACCATGAATGAGTTGTCGCACACACTGAGGTGAGCAGCAGCAGAGCGGCCGCACCGTGACCGCGGTCCGCTCCAGCTGCCTGGTGTCTCCATTACGCACCACGCGTCTTTTCAGTCACTTGTCCAAGTTCTCCTTCACTGTTTTTTTTCGAGACAACACTCATTCTCTCTCTCTCTTTTACCGGCGGTGTCAGCTGATGTGCACATCTGCAGCAACCCAAACAAATGCACATGTTACTGTTGACTGGCTCTATTCCAGCCACGTCATTGGTTCGGCGCGGTGGAAATCTCATTATCATTGGTTATTTGTATTGTCTGCCAAAACATGGATGAATGAAACCTGTCGACCACGTCTCATATTTCTATCGAGGAAAAGTTATTTCACAATTTATAGACACAACACCGACAAGCACTGAGAGCCGCATGTTGCAGTGACGTTATATAGGCTATAAAAAAAATAATCCGCAAATAATAAGCCGACGAAAAGGTGCAATTTGCCACTTAACTTCTTGTCGATGTATTATTTGCGGGGGCTTTCGGGGGATCTGGTGACGGTGGAGGATCTGGGACTGATTGACTGTGGACCACCACCAGTCTGATCAGGTCCATCACAGCACAGCAGCTGCAGCACTGCCCCGCTGTCACATGACGCATATCAGCGCATCTGTTTACATTAAACCGACATCAGGAGAATAATGAGAATTAGCCTATGATTTAAAAAATATATATTTGTTTCGAATTTTGGCCCCTGGATCATGATTTTTTTGGGCGCATTCTTGGTAAAAAAAAAATCCTCTAAAAAAAAAGACAGTTGGGATGCATAATGTGTCTCATAACAGTATACTGTGCGTCACGTTATCGTCCCCCCCCCCTCTGTACTGAGCTGGCCGGTACTGGGTAGGCTATAGCGTCCTGCTGATCACCGCGCTGAGGCACCGGCCGGTCTGAGCTGCGTTCATGTGCCGACTTTAAAACTCTCCAGTCAGTGACCTGGTGGCGGCTGTTTTGGTCGTCAGCATTTTATCCACGCAGCGACCGTCCACGGCTTAGTGGTGTTTTATTCTAGGGGTCGGTGGTGGCTGTGAGACAGCAGCGGCTCCACGGTGAGAGGGGGGGGGGGGGGCAGCTTCTGCTCACCTGACTCTGTGCAGCTTCTTCATTAAATCCAAACAAACAGTCCGACACAGCGACGCGCTGCTCCTGTTTGACTCTAAAGTCTCTGTAGCTCATCAGCCCGGAACTCGCCGTCATGGATCAGAAGCGACGGCGGCGTTTGGCCTCAGTGTCTCGGACTTCCAGAGCAGCTACAGCAGCGTTGTGACCTCAACCATGGTTGGTGAGAGCAGAAATGTTGTTGTAGGCCTGTGCATATTCTCATTTGTCCAGGTCATAGTATTTCAAAGGAGGTTAAATCGAAAGCAACTGGACTTATACTGAGTCTCCACACCAGTTAGTTGGTCCAGTCCCAGCCTGGTCAGATGCTACATGAACTGATGAAGCCTCATGGATGAGAGGTGAAACGTCTTCCTAGACAAATAACTAAGTCCAGTTGAACCTCCTTTGAAAAAAAAAAAAAAAAAGTTGTTGGCGGGCTCGTGAATTTTTTTTGAAACGAGTGAAAACGAGCGATAAATCGCATTTCTCGCGTATCTCGCGTTTGGTTGCGCGTAAAAGCTCGCGCGAAAAAAAAGCGTTCCTCGTGTTTGTGTGGGAAGCCCCTGTGGGTCTTCCCACCAAACACGATGAAATAGACGAAGACGCGAGGGTCCCGTCGCCATAAAAGAATCGCGTGTATTGCGTCGCAAAAAAAAAAGTCGCGTATACCGCGTCTCGCGCCTAATCGCGTCTCGCGCCTAATCGCGTCTTTGCGTCACGGCCTTTTACACCGCGGACGTAACGAATAAACGGTGACGGTGTGAACGAACAACATAGAACAGGACCAGACGTGCGTTGTTTCCTCTTTTCGCCTACAGCTCCACTCTCCCTTACTTACACTAACTACTGTTATTGTTGAGGCCAGAGAATTGTGGGATTTGTAGTTTTGGACCAATCGCAGGTTGTGCTCTTTCTTTTTTGTGATTTTCCCGGTTCACACATGTCTTTTTTCTTTAGGGGCAAATGCGAGTGAAATGCTCGCCCATGGTGGGCATAAGAAAATTTAAGACCTGTCTAAAATTATTTAAGACTTGAACACAATAATTCAACAAATTTAAGACATTTAAGGCCTAAAAGTGTGTAATGGACATAGCCTATATAATGTGTTAGTTTCACTTTAATTGAACACATTCTACATCGCGGAGGCGACGTCTCTCCTTCACCTCTGAAACGGGGCAGAGCTCCGTGGGAGACACCTGCCTGACACAGTAATGTACGTACCGACTGCACGCGGATACGCGCCGCTTTGGGTAACGAGCGCGCACGTCGCGCGTCAACATTGGAGGTCGGCAGTTACCAGTGTAATCAGAAACCATGAATGAGTTCGCCTCAGTTTCACGTGATTGTCACTGTCAGCCTGTTAGAAAAACATTTTACTGACCCCAGCTGAGACGCTGAGACGCTGAGACACCCCCCCCCCCCCCCCCCCCCCCCCCTCAAAACAAAATCTCTTCGGATCTGAATGATTCACACAAGTCACCTAATTGGTCATGAAAAAAGCGAGTTTCGCTTTTCGGCGCGCTGTTTGCATCCCTGTACTTAATTATTCATGTTCTTTTTACTTCCATTATGTTATTATAGCTTTTAAAAACAGATTTTTATTCAATCTCATCTTCAGCCTTCTTACCTTTTTTTTTACTTTATGAGTCATCTGTAAAGCTCATTAAACTGCACTACACATATAAAGTTTGATTGACTGGTTAATGTAAGGACAGTGACTCTAAATGTCACATTAGTCACATTCACGCAGAAACAGAACATGAGACGAGCTGCGTCTAATCACACAGAGAAAGTTTCCTGGTTGTTTTAGAAAGAAAGAAGGAGGAAGACGAGACTGAAACAGTCTGTAGGTCAGACCGATCAATAACGTTATCAGCACCAACGCCATTCACACACAGCAGATGATGTGTATCTGGGGGATGGATAAAAAAAAAAAACCCTTGAGGTTGCTCTTGTTTATCAATCACAGTAGAAAAAAGAAAAGAAAAGAAACCTCCTCAGGTTACAACAACGACATCAAACATCAGTTACGGAGCATCGTCCGTTAACGAGACTTCACACGTGTTGAATGAACTCTTTGTAACTCGACTCCAGCTCGTCTGAAGCTGCTGCTGCTGTGCGACGGCACCAGGAAGCGACTTTAACGTCTGATTTAACACACATTAGTCCTGATTACTTTGCCCTTTTAGACGCTGTTGTTGCTCTGCAGCGGCGCACACACACACACACACACACCTACCTCAAAGTGAACTTCATTAACTTACAGCAGAGTCCTCACATACAACCTGCTCTTTGACTTGTACGTTAAATAACAGTTCCACTATGAATACTGCTGTACCTTGAGAAGGAAGGTCTTTCCATGGAAGGGGATCTCCAGGGTGTAGACAGAGTCGCCCATTTCCTGACACAAGACAACACAACACACTGTCAGCATCATGATGCTTTCGCTTTTTCACTTCAAGGAAAAACTCATATTAAAAGGGATAGTTCAACATTTTGGCAAATTGGCCCATTGCCATAATCCCTATAGTCTTAGAGTAGGTTCGTTACCTGCCCCTGAAGGCAACACGCATCAGTGGTTTTGCATGAATTTACCTCGAAAACAACTCTGTCTGGTAACGTTGTGTTATTATCTCATAGCGTGGTGAATGTGCAGGTCACAACTTGTCCACCAGAGCGTTGTGGAGTTGTTGGATTGTGTATTTGATGAGTTTGTTGAGAGAAACCAAGAAATCCCATTAGCCTCCGTAGCGTAGCTCTGAGCAGCTCACGGCTCTGCTCCGCCGTTCTAAAAACAGCTTGCACCGACAAATAAAGTTAACGAACCTACTGCTATGACTATAGGGATTATGGCAATTTGCCAAAATGTTGAACTATCCTTTTAAAAGACCTCATATCCTCAAAAAACCAAAACCGAAACCAAAGTCAGATTTTCATATAAACAGGTGTAGAGTCGATGTGCTTCAAGACAGACTGGAGTGAATAATGTGGTACAGTGAGATGGTTAATGAGGTTTCAGTGGGTGTTGTGGGGATGCTCTAATCAATTTTTTTGTTGCTGCCAAATCCAATATTGATCAGCCAAGAGTAAGATCATGTTTTTTCTTTTGTTGGTGTTTTGTCACAGCAGCTGCAGGAGGTCCGAGCTGCAGAGACCTCCAACAGTCGCCAGTGAAGCCTAATAAAAAAAAGAACCACAAAAATTTGCCTGAACTCAATCAACATTTTTTTCCCTACTTTGGTCAAGAGAGCAGCACAAACAGCTTCTAAAGACGGTTTTGGAGGAATCTACATTTTTTAAATTCAAGAAATTCATTAAACAGTTAAACAATTAAACAGTGAGGGAAAAACAACTTGAGGGTTATCTTGTAGTCTGCTGCTCTTTACGCTATTTCTCTCTCATTCATAGTATTTTGTGCAACTGATCAACTTCAGACTTGTGTGTGTGAGACTGACGATGACAGCTGGAGTGTGTGTGTGTGTGTGTGTGTGTCTGGTGTAAATGCATGAAGGGATCAGAATGTGATTGGACCGGAGTCAGATGTTATAGATGCAGAGACCAGTGGATCAGATGTCTCTGCCTCGATACACATCACATGTTATTAATGGGCTCAAACTGAACCGGTGAAACGTCCTTGAACCTTCATCCCAGACCAACCTGGGCTTCTTTTTCTTTTTCTTTTCTCTTTTGGATGAGACAAATCTTGCACTTACATTGTTTTTCTCAAACTTCCAGTTGTCCTCCTGGGCCAAGATCTGCTCCACCACAGACATGGCCTCCCGCCCCTGTCTGACAAACTCCTTCTCCTGCAGCGAGAGAAAAGAGCAATATAAGAATCATCAATAACACTGGATACCTTGAGCATACAAATCATTATTCTTAAAAAAAAGGCACATACTCTGAAGTTCACCTTCTGATCTGGTTAAACACAAGACTGCAGAGATCTTGTACATAGCAAGATATAATCTACTACAGGGCGATGTACAATCTATGTTCATGGAAAGGTAGGGTGGGTGTTATTTAATTTTAAGATAATTAACATCAGAACAACTCTAAACATAAGTGCATAACAGTCTGTGGGGTGAAACTGTGGAAGGGTCTGGAGAAAAATTAAAAAAAAAAAAAATGTGGATGAGGATTAAGTAAATTGGAGCGTGGAATGTTATTTTGACTGTGTACGGATAAATAGTTATAAAACTAAGAGAGACTCTGTAGACTTTGTTTGCATTTGGTTTATTCTGTTTGCCTGTAAATATGCAACGATGGAGTGATGAATAAAGGGTGGGAATTGAAAAGCTCGGCTTCCTCATGCTCCTTTTTCGAGCATAAGTTGTTTATTGATTTGAATACTGGTTTAGTTTGTACTTCGGAACCCTATAACACATGCTATTTATTTTATACGTCTTTTCTTTTTTTTTTAATATGTTCGAAAAGAAGATTATTTTTTTAAAAAGCAGGTTAAGAAGAGCCGGTCTAACAGCTCAGTGTAAAAAAAAAAAAGACTTTTGAAGGTGAAGCAGCTACCTGAGCTGTGACGGCTCTGCGCCCGAGACCCTCCTCATCCAGATCCTCCTCAGAACCTGCAGACACAGGTTTAGAGTCACAGCTCAGTTTATACAGACACGTGACACAATTAGGACACCCTGTGAAAGTCTGTGTGTTTTTGGACACATTTGGAAATAAATACGTCCTCAGCGCAAAGTAGAGAGGAGAGAGAAAGTGGATTATAGGTCTGTTTGTAAAAGGGGCTTCTCTGACAGTCATGTATTTCCCCCAGAAACGTCTCTTATTGCACGGTGGAGCGTCAATTTATTTTATTTTATTTTCCAAAATTGCCCTGATATCCAGCAAATCACAGAGCAACTCTCCAATCACCATTACACAATTTGATCACTAATCATCCCAGGTCTAGTCTCAACCCCCTCAAAGTCTTGTTCCAGACTACAACACTACACTAATGGGAGGTGTGCAAGGAAGAAACCTTTGCAAGAAACCTGAAGGCCAGACTGAGGTTTGCCAGAGAGAACGTAGACGAAGACCAGGACTTCTGGTTCAATGTTCTTTGGACAGATGAGTCTAAAACTGACCTGCCTCAGCCTGAGGCAGCTGGCTCTCACTGGTAGTCTCTGTCGAGGAGAGTTGAGGGTTCAGGCTCAGCCTTCAGATGTATCCTGTGATTTTTGCTATTTTATGATAATAATCAGAATGTGTGATTGGAGACGCTAAAGAGTTTTCTGTGATTTTTGCTATTTTAATGATATTATGATTAGAGGAAGTATTTTGCTTAGTGTAACCTGTGAAAATGTATTAAGAGACATGATGAACTGATGGAATAGTTGCTGTAATTATTTGGACACCAGAACAAAAGGACGTGTTTGGACTGAACCAAACAGGGTGTCACATGACTGGAGAGTTCAAATGAGAAAATAGATTAAAAAGAATAAAACCCTATAGTCAGACTTTACCTGCGAGCGATTCAGGTGGAGAGTAGAACTGTCCGTCTGAGACGGCGCGGGGGTAAATCATGGGGGCGCGTTCACAGGCTGCGTTCACCATCGCTACGTAGGCTGAAGGGAAAAGAGGGAAAAGTGTTTAAAAAAACCCAAAGTAAGACAGAGAGAGAAACTGATTCCTGTGGAGTTGTCTGTCGTCTTCCTCTCACCTCTCTCATCCTCCGCCTCCTGCGTGAGCACCTTGAAGTCCAGGAACCAGGTCTCCAGCCAGGCCACCACGAAGGAGGTGATGGGCAGCACATACCAGAAGGCATTCTTGGACAGGAGCTGCGTGAGAAACAAACACATGTTTTTAAAATTGACGATCACTGTTTTTTTTTGCTGAATGACTCATAATAAACTCAACTAATAAACGAGGGAGGGAAAATCCACATTGCGCCATCTTTGACTCTCTGTGGCATAAAACAGTAAAACCATCAAACCTTTTTTATCACGGGGCAAGTACATTACTGACATTAAAGAAGAAGTGAAAAAGCTGAAGTGGTTGTAACAACGTCTGCCTGCACCACAAATAAAACTCACACATTCACACACAAGTGTTAAAAGTGTCACTCACATCTGATAGGATAACCTTGACGACGAGGAAGACAGTGGTCACCAGAGTGGTTATCTGTGGAGGAGAGAAGAAGATTTGAGTTTCTGCTATTGTGCAGGTCTGGTAATGAAAATATGAGATTTTTTTTTGCAGTATTTCGTCATCAGTGTGTGTTTGTAAGTGTGTGTGTGAGGTCACTTACCGCTATAACCCACCAATGCTTTAACCTAAAAGCAGCATAACCCACTTGTAGACACAGGAAACGAAACAGGGCGAGGAGCTGAGATAAGGAGGAAGAAGCAGGAGAAAAAAAAACAGGAGTTCGGAGTTTTTATGTCGTCACATGATCCAAACGTATTGACTTTGCAAAAAAAAAATCCCTCTTGTGTCAATAAATGCAGACATGTGACCATTACTATGATTTTCATAGATTATTTTCAAGCAGCATACACTAAAAGAATGTTGTCTCTTGCAAGTAATATCTCATCTGATCCCTCTCATGTGTTATTCGAGGAATATCAGCTTCTGCCATCAAACAGAAGGTTTAGAGGCGGGACTAGATAAGCTTTTGCTTCTCCCGCTTTCCCTTTCGGCCATGTGTATTGTATTACTCGAACTAAGATGAAGTGTGATGATGATGATTTAAATTGACATGCCCGAAATAAACAAATTGATTGATTGATTGATTGATCCACAAGCTCGACTGAACAGGCTGAGGAACTCTTTTGTCCCTCAGTCTGTCAAACTGTTAAATCAGAGTTTGGTCTCTAAGTAGTTAGTTAGTTAGTTAGTTTAAGTTTATTTCGGACATGTTAAAAGAAATAAAACATAATACAGAAATGGACAGACATAACATATAAAAACTTTGCAAAAACAACATATGAACAACAACACCAAAAAAAAAAAATATATATATATATATATATATATATAATAAAAAAAGTAAAAGAAAATAATTGAAAATAAAGGTAATTTGATTTTTTTTTTTTTAGTAGACCCTTGGGTTCATGTACCGACTGAGCACTGGGTGTTGCACCAAAGACACATTGTAATGTTGGATTTATGTTGTGAATGGAGTTAGGAGGTAGTTTGTGATTTTCTTTCAATGTGACGTTTGAGGGTAACATTTATGCTTTCTGTAAATGTATGCTTTTGGTATTTTGTTATTATTTGTGTGAAACTTTGGACGATATGGGACGCGAGACAAATTTCAGAGTGATCTGACAATAAAGTGTAATCTTATCTTATCTTATGAATCAGGCAGGATGAAACTGAGTGAAACTGAATGTGGTAAGGAGGACGCATGAACAATAATGTCATTATTCTTACACTAAAACACAACACAACAAGACTTGGACGCGAACCCCACTTACAAAGACATCAAAGAAGGAAGTCCTGAACTTGTATCGGATGACTTCGTTTTCCAAACTTTCCCAGATCGTGCTGGAAATCTGCAGGAGAGAACAGACAACAGAGTCAAACTGAGTCTAAACTAAAATAAAAACGCACAAACACACAAAATGCACACACTCACGTTCAGCTCAATGATCCACAGCAGCGAGATGAAGAGCAGGTCGAAGGTCACGAAGAGACAGAAGGTGCGGCGGACGTCGGAGATGACCCGGCGCTCCGCAGGCGGGACGAACAGGTACGGGGAGGGGAGGGACAGCGACGTGGAGTAGGACGCGTTCAAGGAGGCGATGGCGGGGAGGCTGCCCGCGAGCTCCCCATAGTCTCCACCCGGCATTCCTGCAGTGAGACAGGAAAACTCCCCCCCGCTGCAACGAGGGAGGTGGAGACGGTCGGTTATATTTAGTAACACTGTCTCTTCTCTGTGGAGAATACAAGAAAAAAAAGAAAAGAAAAGCAAAATGCTCATAACATTAATTAATTAATTTATTTATTTAACAGGGACAATGCACGTTAATAACATCTGCTCTTTTCTCTTTTTAAAGGAAAGGAGAAAGGAAAAAGCCCAACGTAAATGTACCGGAGTTAGCAAATAGCTGATTTTCACCCACTGTCCTCTGGCAGTTTACATAGAAAAAATGTCAATACAATTACACAAGACACAGGTAAACAAGACATACATAACAAACACAAAGACAAAGAGGAAGAATAAAGTGCTATAGTGGCAATGCTTTACACTGTAAAGTACATTAAGTGCAGTAAATCTGATAAAATTCAAATTGAGTGCAATCTTGACTGCTTTTCAGGCAGTTCTTTAAATGTGTTTTGAAAGTGGTGTATGTATGGCATTCACGTATTGTTAGTGGTGAACGGTCCAAATGTGCCTTTGACTGACTAAAAGTGGTGCGTCTTAATGGTATTGCACAATCCGCTCTTGTGGTAGCCCTCGTAGAGCGGTTAAAGTTAACATTAAAGTTGTTAAAGGTTAATTAGAGGAGTTTTAATTGGAAAAACAAAAAGCAGGGTGGAGCCATCTGAAGCTAAAGCATCAGTCCTGTCCTATGACATCATCATTAAGTGATAACAATCACATGACGACACGCATGTATGACTCAAGTTTGCAGCTATGTTGATAAACTCACAGTGAAACTCACACTGGTCTGTTCAAGTTCAAGTTTCCACAGCAGCAAACACATTAACATCCTTCACTTCTCTCTCTCTCTGCTCAGTCTCATGACTTCCACACCACAGGCCTTTTCATCAGCTCCAACAACATCCACAAGTACATGTGATCTATTTGTTATAATTCAGATGGTGATAGTCTATAGTAAAAAAAAAAAAATGTGTGTGTGTGGTTAAAAACAACAACAATCAGTCATCTGCGTTAATATATTTCACATATTAAGCCTGTAAATTGTCATAATGAACTAGTCTTTTATGTGTTTTTGTTAATCCAGATATTCTACACTTTTATTTATTTGCTCGTATCCTCTTATTTTGTGTTTTATAATAATCTCACAATGTTTTCTCCCTGTGAATCCCTTTGATAAAGATTTGTTGTTTTTGAATACTATCATAAAATAAATTGGGACGGTATATATACACATATATAAACACACAAACCAATATCTCTCCTAACTACACATAGATTATTGTGTATCATCTGTGTTAATAAAGTGAGTATTAGAAATACATATTAGTTTTGCCAAGTGTGTGGACATGTGGCCTGTGAGAATCAGGTTTGAATCTCAGTAATATTGAACTTTAAGTACATTTTAGTGGTGAGTGAGTTATTGCAGGATTCTTGCACAATAACATCAGACCCTTGGCAGACAAGCAAAAACAACAGCAACTTCTGACTATTGACTCACAACCAGACAACCACAGAGTTTCACTTGTAGTATCTTGAAAACTATTCACAGACAAACAACTTATTGGTGTCAGCAGGCATTGCGAGTCACCCTGGGTTTCGTAAACTACATTCATTTCAGGGTTTAAAGTTCATTTCAATTAGTTTCAGACCATCACATCCTGTCATTTCTGCTCATAAACAACAATGTGGAGGTTTTCTCTCAGCTAGCAGGCTAACTAACTTAGCGGCATTGACAAGACACACAAAACACAGTGACAGTATAATAATAAACAGCAGAGCCGCTGCTGCTGCTTCACTGTTTGTGGTGGTTAACACGAAGTAACCAAACACAAATGACACATAAGGCGCAGACGGAGAACTATTAGTGAGCTAGCACAGTTAGCTTCGCCGGCTAACTTACCTTCGTCTCTGTGCAAGTTAGTTTCACTGGCTAACCGTTAACACCGTGAGAAAATGAGGCACAAGCGTCATGTTTCAGGTGGACAGTCACGAGAAGTTACGCTTAACAAAGCAAGGAAACATAATTAAATTATGACACACACACAAAAAAAAACAACAACCCAAAATTAAAGCATGTAACTCACTTGATTTATCGCAACATCATCCGACAGCCAGGAAGTCTTCCGGTTCGGACCGATCAAAGAAGATGCGACGGCGGCGAGATGAGTCCCTGCTGCTCTTCAGCACGGCGAGAACCATCACGTGACCGGTGGCCGCGGCCCCCAGCGGCCACAGCGTGGAACTACACCCAGGTCCCATTTAAAAAAAAAGAGGGAAAGGAAACTTTTATACAAAGAGTTTGTGATAATATATATGAGCACGAAAACAAACTGTCCGCGTAAATGTAAATTCACAGGTATAAAACCAAGCGGTATAAAAGTTCAAAATGTCTTTATTGTCAACATACCACGGAAAGAATAGGATAAAGCCTACAAACGAAATATAAGTGCAAAAGGGAATGAATCTAACAGTAAAACACAGTGGCACCCACACACACATCCACTCAGTAGCCACACATCCCACACACAAGATTATGTAAAAAAAAAAGAAAGAAAAGAAATAAAAGTAAAGACATACATAGTGCATCGACTACTGTAGCAGTATAGCCTAAATAAATTCTATTCTATTCTATTCTATTCTATATTATATTATATTACAGGCCTATTATATTAACAACATTACATCCTTCTAAAAAACGAAAAGCAATTGAGCAATTTGTTGTTTATTATAGGCTATTGAACCATATACGTTCCAGTTTTGTTAATATAACCTACTGTCTTTTTACAGTGTATGTTGATTAATGAAAAGAAAAGTTGTATTGTAATTTGTAAAACATGTCAGACTACTGACAATCAATAGTTTTAAAAATTATCTCTAGGTGGACACCGCCCCCTGGTGTCCAGAGTTTGTAACATTCAAAATAAAAGCATTGATTCGTAATTAGTAATTAGTGAATAAAGGATATAGCCTTATTGTTTTATTTTTTACATAGATTAAACAAAGGTGAGTTGTTAGTTACAACATTTCAAAAATATTTTTCCTGCTCTGTTGTTATGTTTTTAGCTATTCAATATTCAATGAAGTAGCAAATGAATGAATGAATTAGATGTTTGGCTCCTGTTATGTGGTGTTGATTAATAGTTTTTAATTAGATCATGATCATCAATTAGATCATCGTTACATCATGATGCATTTGAACAAATCTCTGCCAAAATCAGTGTTGGGAACGTTACTTTTAAAAAGTAATTAGTTATAGTTACTAATTACTTCTCCCAAAAAGTAACTGAGTTAGTAACTCCACTACTTCACTATAATAGTAACTAGTTACCAGGGAAAGTAACTATTGCGTTACTTTTTCTTTCTTTTTTTTAAGTTTAAATATGTCGAAGAATTTGGATTTTTTTTCTCTCATTTTTAAATTGTATTTTATTGTTTTCATATATTTCACTGATCGCAATTATGGAATGCGAGTGTGTGTTTTATTGAAAGCGAGGCTGGTGTGCCTATGAAAATAGGTTACAGTGGGTTTTTTAAGTGCTGTGGCTACAAGCAAATCTCATATTGTCTCTGTACAAAGACAACAAAGACCTTTTTAAATGTGAAAACAGCGGAGACCTATTCAAGATTTGCGTTTAATAACAGGCGAAACATCGAAATTAATTTATTCATGGCCACATTAAGTGAAATTATTAACTTTACCGATTATCCATCTGATTATCTGTCCTGCTGCGAGCGCACAACAGGGTATCTGCGGATCCTTAAAAAGTCTTAAATTCATGTATCTAAAATTAAGGCCTTAAAAAGTATTAAATTTATTAGAAAATTCTAAGATGGTCTTAAATATATAATACACAGCATCATAAAATATGTATGCACTTAAACTTTTATATGAAATAACAGGGTATGCGCGCGGGGTCTTAAAAAGTCTAAAATGTGAAAATCTAAATTTTAGGTCTTAAAATGTCTTAAATTTGTTGAATTATTGTGTTCAAGTCTTAATAATTTTAGACAGGTCTTACATTTTCTTATGCCCACCATGGGCGAGCATTTCACTCGCATTTGCCCCTAAAAAAAAAAAACATGTGTGAACCTGAAAAATCACAAAAAGAAAGAGCACACGATTGGTCAAAAACTACAAATCCCACAATTATCTGGCCTCAACAATAACAGTAGTTAGTGTAAGTAAGGGAGAGTGGAGCTGTCGGTGAAAAGAGGAAACAACGCCACGTCTGGTCCTGTTCTATGTTGTTCGTTCACACCGTCACCGTTTATTCGTTACGTCCGCGGTGTAAAAGGCCGTGACGCAAAGACGCGATTAGGCGCGAGACGCGATTAGGCGCGAGACGCGGTATACGCGACTTTTTTTTTTTTGCGACGCTACACGCGATTCTTTTATGGCGACGGGACCTTCGCGTCTTCGTCCTTTTCATCGTGTTTGGTGGGAAGACCCGCAAGGGGCTTCCCACCAAACACGAGGAACGCTTTTTATTCGCTCGAGTTTATACGCGCGACCAAACGCGAGATACGCGAGAAATGCGATTTATCGCTCGTTTTGACTTTGTGTAATTTCGCGTCTTCACGAGCCCGCCCATTTTCACTACAACAACAACATTTCTGCTCTCACCAACCATGGTTGAGGTCACAACGCTGCTGTAGCTGCTCTGGAAGAGTTCCAGCTGATGAGCTACAGAGACTTTAGAGTCAAAGATTTTTGGATTTAATGAAGAAGCTGCACAGAGTCAGGTGAGCAGAAGCTCAGGACAAACACTTCGCTCCGGGACATAATGTAGCTACACCTCACATGTTCTTGTCTTTTACCTCAGGGAGATTAAAGTAGTGTCTGTTTCCACTTTCCCTCCGGTCTCGGCAGCTTCCCTCTGCTAGTCTGTGTGTGTGAGGCTAAACTGCGTGCGTGTGTGGTTTGTGTACAAACTGAACACTGCCTCTGATTGGCTTAGCATGAAACCTTACTCTGCCTCAACCAATCATCATCACTTATGCGGTTGTCTCGTCCCTCCCTCCTCCCCCCTCCCCTCACCAAAGGAGAGGAGGAAAAAACAACAACAGTTTAGCAGCTTCTGTGTCTGAGATGAGCCAAGTCGGAGGACAACGGCTTCAAAGTAGTTTGTAACGCGCCTCATTTAATTGTCGGTAACGGTAACGGCGTTGTAACGGTGGAAATAGTAATTAGTTAGATTACTCGTTACTGAAAAAGATAACGCCGTTAGTAACGCCGTTTATTTTAACGCCGTTATTCCCATCACTGGCCAAAATGCACCATGTGTCAACTTTTCTAAATAACATGAAATTTCACTTGTGGCTTGTAACAACATAAATGATGATGAACAGATTAGCTCTCTCTCTCTTAAACACACACACACAGAGACAGACAGAAAACACACAATAAAGCACGGATCAGGTTGAAGGAGAAAAAGGAAAATCTGTTTATTTTGATATCATATTGTTGCTCACTTTAAAACAACCACATCACATAGGAGAGAAACAAGAGAATGGAAAATAAAAGAGAGGAATTTAAAATAAAAGAACAGAATAAGCAGTTAAGAGTTCATACAATGTCTTCCCATGGTTGCTTTCTTCTGACCTGGGAGGAGGAGGAGGAGGAGGAGGAGGGGGAGGAGAGGAAGGGGTGAGGAGGAGGAGGTGTTTCACCCAGTCATCCAGCAGTTTGGACAGGTCAGAAGTCAGAGGTTAAAAAACAAACCAACAAAAAAAGTTTCATACAGTTTTTTTTCTTCTTTTATATACAAACATGAAGATTAATTCATCCTGTGGCACAGCTGGAAAACGTCATATAATCAGAGCCTGTTTGAGTTTGTGTTTTTGTTTTTTTACAACTGGAAGTTAAATTATAGATGCTGAGTATAAACATTATTTCTCTTCAACTGAGTGAATATGTGGTAAAAAGAGAGCGCAGAGCCTGGTTTTAATGATGCTACACTCAGGCCTGTATGTGTGTATTTGTGTCAGTATAGAAACAGGACGAAGCTGAGCCGTCACTCACACACCAACGTCAGATTATAGAAAAATAGCTCTGACACACAAATCATGAGCGGACGATTAAAAAGACGACGATAGAAAAGTGTTAACATACAAAAGGAAACCTGCAATAATAATAATAATCCCATATGAGTCAACACTATTGGAAAAAAAAGAAGATTTCAAATTATATATAGGCTATTTTTTTTATTCTAGTTTTTTTTTTTTTCTGTTTTTGTTTTTTTTATATATATTTTTCTAACGGTGTCAGTTCACAATGAGTCGACGCGCGAGGCCTGGAGGAGGACGGGGCGGGGACGTGTGTTTCAAAACAAATCAGAGGTAGCTTTAAATTTATTTATTTCTAAAAGTATAATGCTCAAAAATAAAAAGTATGGTATGAAATAACAAACACACACTTGCTCATAAGTCTATCACAATTATAGACAAACGTTTTGGTGCTTATTATTATCATTAGGTCAGAAATAAAGTGGTACTCCAGCACAGATCTCTTTAATGCTTTTTAATATACAAGAACAAGAGTGAATTTATTATTATTTTAGTTAAATATATTTATTTTTTAATGATCACTGTTGGAATCAGTTGTAAATTAATTAGTCATAATGCATGAAGTGATTGAACAGAGGTCTGATTGAACAGTAAACAGTGAAGATAGATGACACAGAGAAAAGATGAGATTTAAAAACAGTACAGGTGGATTTTCATGTTACACAAAGAGCTTAAAATTAAATGAATGAAAATGTATTTGATAACTCTAAAAGACTTCAGATCATAAATAGCATCAAAAAAGTAAGTAGGATTTATAATTTCATTTAAAAACATCCAGGTGTTATAATTCAAAAAGTAGTTTTTGGCTGGAGTCTCACTTTAACTCTTGTCGTTCCTACTTCCTACCACTAGATGGCAGTATAGATATATAGATATATATACGCACATTGATTCAAAACGGGCTGAAACAGTGAATTTGTGGGCACGTGCACCACTATTCATCAAATAGACCTTCAAAGTGCTTATGAAACGGTCCAATCAGAGCCGTCAGCTGCTGTGGAGGTTGTTTTACTTCTTTAAAGGAACATTTCACTCTATTCTGCAGAAGCAATGATTGGACAGAGAGAGCGAGAAAGAGAGGGGGGACACGTCGACCTCGGCCCCCCCTCCTCGACTAAACAAAGGGACATTGGGGCCTGAACTTAGTGGCGTCAGTGGTCTGCTCTGTCTGTCTGTGGACCTGTCCTCACCTGCTCGTTAGCTCTGACTCTCTCCCTCTGTCTTCTCCTTCATCCACCTTCGACCTTGTAGAGGTGAAGCACGACACAAAGCTTTATCTGTCTTCCAATCACAGACTCTTTCCACTTTCTTCTTGTTTTTCTCCATATTTTAACCATTTGACGACAACTACCTACACACCCTCACTCTTCTCCCAATCCTCCCTCCCTCTCTCTCTTTCTCTCACACTCTCTTTCAGTTGCTCCCTCGGTTGCTCTCCTCTGTCGTTGCCTTGGCTTTGTCTTCCTCCTCCTCCTTCTCGTTCTTCTTCTTCTCCTCGTCCTCCTCCTCCTCCTCCTCTTCCTCCTGTGCCCACTGGATCTGTTTGCTCGTCTTTCTCACGCTGGACAACTTGTCCGACTGCTCGGTGGACGCCGCCGTCTCGTGGTGATCTGAGGGAGGTAGAAGGTGAAGGTCAGAGGTCAGAGGAGGGCAGCAGCCATTTTGGATTTTTAGTATCAATCAACTATTGACTGAAGTGAACTACCAGTATTGACAGGAAGTGGTCGATTAAACTTATCTGTCTCTCCATTAAACATTGATCCATAAACCTTTGAAGGATAAAAATGTCAAATAAGTTTATAAAATGTGTTTTCTCACTCTTCTGGGATAATTAACTGAATATCAGTGTGTTAAGGACAAAAAACAAAACAAAAAACAGACAAAAGACATTGAACACGTCATGGGAAACTGTGTTGTATATTTTTGGCTATTTGCAGAGTCCAGACCATTAATCTGTAACTTTTTATAACACAGAGTATAAGAATGTAACAATGCTTAAAGGGACAACGAGGAGTTTCTATTTGGTTATAAAAAAGTCTCACGTTAATGTGGATGAATCTCCGCTACCCACACTTGTTAATGGGCCCATTTTCGATAAATATATCGTTTTGTCTCTATCGTTATTTTGTTATTATTAGTGGTGGCGGAAGTGCTGGTCGAGCCGACCAGCGTTTCCTTCGTTGCGAATCATGAGAATAACGCAGCCGCATCGCCGTTTATGGTCGGAACTACGGTGGTATGTGAACCTCTTTGAACCTCTGACTTTAATTATTGATGAATGAAAACATGAGTCCGTCTTGCGCCCGGTCAAAGAAATGTACGGTGCGCGCGGAGGCTCATAAATGTAGTGTGAAAACGCTTCGCTTTTCCAAAACTCCTCGTTGTCCCTTTAATAGTGTGAAGTAATTATAAATAATAATAAGCTGATTATTAGATGATGAAAATAACTATGAGCTGCAGCCTTGTGTGTCGGGTTAGGGTTCAGGTTTAGGTTTCTTGGAATAACTTGTTTAACTAATGTTATAAACAAAACGTATAGATTTATGATTTTTCAGAAATTAAAATGATTTATTCTTATTCTTGATAAGTTGCATTTAGTTTCCATCAGTTCAACTAAATGAGGACGTGTGAGTTTCCTATCCGGTGGCAGTGTTAATACATACATAGTGTTTCCACACATGGATTTAATATAGATCCTGTGATCTGGGCCAACTGAGCAATACATCTGAATGAGATGCTGCTGCTGTGATATGGTGTCGATTTTAAAAAAAAAACTACAAACCTGCAGCATCAAACATAATAAGAAAGAAAATGTTGCAAGTGATCAAACATGCAGAGATATTATATCTACAGCCCTGACAGGAGGTTTGAAGGGTTAAACTCCTGAGCAGGATCAGAGTCCAGCTCTGCACAGGCAGCAGCTCTGTGTGTGTGTGTGTGTGTGTGTGTGTGTGTGTGTGTGTGTGTGTGTGTGTGTGTGTGTGTGTGTGTGTGTGTGTGTGTGTGTGTGTGTGTGTGTGTGTGTGTGTGTGTGTGTGTGTGTGTGTGTGTGTGTTATTAACCCTGTGTGACCTCTGACCTCTGCTCCAGCTGCTGCAGCAGTCAGAGCAGTGTGGTATGAAGCCTCCTCCGCTCTCACACTGATCTGACTCTGAGCTCACAGAGTTTCACCTGCAGCTGCTGCAACTCAGACTACACACCACTCTGAGATCAGACATGGTTCCTGCTGGTTTTTAAAAATATATTTTAGACTTTGTCAACACTTGTGCTGCCAAACAAAGTTTTGTTCTTTCTGTCTGTGTCACTTTTGTTTTCTCATCTGGTCACATGTTTGTTTGTTTGTTTTTCCATCATTTTAGAAGAAGAAGCAGACAAACTAGTGGTGTGTAAGGTGGCACAGAGAGCTCAACGCATGCAAATAAACATTAGGCTTTTAAAGGGAGTTGAATGTTTTTGGCAAAACTGCCCATTGCCATAACCCCTATAGTCATAGCAGTAGGTTCGTTACCTTTAATTGTCGGTGCAAGCTATTTTTAGAACTGCGGAGCAGAGCCACGAGCTGCTCAGAGCTACACTACGGAGGCTAATGGGATTTCTTGGTTTCCCTCATCAAACTCATCAAATACACAATCCAACAACTCCAAAAAGCTCTGGCGGACAAGTTGTGACCTGCACATTCACCACGCTATGAGATAATAACAGAACGTTACCAGACAGAGTTGTTTTAGAGGTAAATTCATGCAAAACCGCTGATCCGCGTTGCCTTCAGGGACAGTTTTTCATCAAGCAGACTCTGAATTTCCCTCTAAACCAACTCTGTCTGGTAACGTTCTGTTATTATCTCATAGCGTGGTGAATGTGCAGGTCACAACTTGTCCACCAGAGCGTTTTGGAGTTGTTGGATGCCAGGCTGAACTACCTGTAGTTTTACAAGCTACGCTTGCAAAGTAGTTTCCCCAACACTGCTAATGCAGTATGTAGTAGGAAGTACGTTAGTAGGCGGTTTCAAACACAGCTAAACACTCTGCAGAGGCAAAGTCAGTCCTGCAGCAACAACAAGGGTGGGACAGTAAAAAGTGATGGACTTACTGTTTGATGCCCAATTGTGAAATTTTAGGTTAAAAAAAGATGTTTTGGCCTCTATTGACACTGGTTTGTTTATTTGCATGTGTTTTTTTCTCTAAGTTGCAGTGTGTTATGGCCTCTCTGGGCCACCGTAGGTGTCAGTGTTTGAATCCTGCTGTCACAGTCAGATGAGAACCACTGAGTGAAGTGTAATAAAACTGTGTTTACGTCAGCCCTGACTGATCATATTAAGGCCTAGAGTTTGTTGTTTATAACTTTATGAACATCTGAAAGTTTTTCCGCAGCTGCTCTCAGAAAAAACACAACGTCAAAGTCTCAGACTTCAGGGAATCATGTGCAGACACATCAGGGATAAATATGTGAGGGAAAAAAGGGGCAAAAACTCAACCACTCACACAACCCTGCAGGAAAAACACACCTTTAGATATTTCTATTTCTATAGAGAATGTAACATCTGGATTTACAGGTAAAAACGAATCTGATTAATCAGCTGTGAGGTCACATCATCTGTATCTCTGAGTGTGTTTTTCCTGTAGAGCATCAAAACAGAGTCGTCCTCGCTGCCTCGTCGTCCCCCGGCTTCTCTCCTCCTCTCCTTCTCTCACCAGCAGCAGCTTTGGTGGGAGACGTGTCCTCCCCCTGCCAGCCGTCCTCCTCCTCCTCCCCTTCACAAGGGTCTTCCAAAGGAGGGTAGACGCCTAGGTTCTGCATATGTGCCTCAGCCATCTTCTGCACAGCTACACACACACACACACAAACACACACAGGTACAAACACACACACACAGACACACACAGGGAGAGACGACACAAGGATACAAGGGTAGATTTTGAGGGATTGGTTGTTTTGGTTTTACCTCCACGCTTCAACACTGTCAGTTTCTATCAAGTCTCACAGGTGGTTGGCGAGACACTACAGGTTCATGCACTGATCAATTTCAACTGAGATTTTGGGCAATTTTTCTTCCTTAACATGTATTCTTTCAGAAAAGTCAAAAGAAATGGTAGAAAATCCACATTAAGGTTTTTATTTTTGCTTCATTTTGTCTCTTTCATCAGTAGATTTCTCCTAAATTCACCAAAAGGTAACATGCTACTGTGACATACTGTGTTGTCCTTGTTCGTCTGAGCCATGTCATGTCAGGTATCATTGTAAAGCTCTCTATCTCCTGAACAATTATGTCGGCTCCAAAAAATTGTCATCTCCTCCGTATCCACAACCAATTGTAAAAGTACGATTTACATGAACAATCTATGGAATTTTACAGTACAAGCCTTTAAAGGCCGTTTTCTCAAAATTAGTTTTTCCTCAGACTCTGAGTTAGAAATCTCCACTTCAGCAGCTCCTATAAACACCAAACCTTCCAGTTTTATTCCTGTCTATATTCTGAAGGTTTTTACAGAGGGGATTGTTGATATATCATTCACAGCCTGATTTATACAACATTTTATTCCTAAAAAGGGCAAAGGGCGAAATTAGATTTTTTTTTAGGGCTGGTGTCAGTATTTTCTCATTTACAGAGTGATAAAAAGAGATATCCAAAATCACCTCTGTACAAACTTCTGACTCTAATATGTCAACAAAATAAAACCAGAATTTTGAAAGTAGCTTTATCCATTGGTCAGATTTCGGTTCTGTAAATGTATGCAAATTAGCGCATATTTCATCAGATATTGCCTCATTTACATATTTAAACATAACATTTGACAAAACTTGTAATACAAAAAATATTTGTCTTAGTGTAAGTGATAACCTTGGGAAGTTTCATGGTGATATCTGTTATTTAAAATGTTTTACCCTATTCACCTGTAGTGTCTCCCCTTAAAAACCCGGCCAGGCGGCAGGAGCCAATCAGACACAAGCAGACAGACAGACAGATCCCACACTCATGATTTCATTTATTTATTTATATTGTGTTTTATTATTTTATTTTTTACAGTGCAGCTCTGGCTGTTGTTTTCTCTCTGTCCCCTCCATCACCCTGTTCTTCCATCTGTTTGTTTCTACCCTCCACTTTCCTCCACTGCTGACTCACTCTCCACCTCCACTCCCCCTCCTCTCACTTCCTGCCCTCCTGAGTCACCTTGGCCTCTTTCACACCCTCAGATGCACCGTGCACCACTCACACACTCACACACACACACACACACACACACACACACGCTCTCTCTCTATCTAAAGGTAGGTTATGTAATTTAGAAATTATTGCGAGATAGCAGCTCGTCCTCTCTTCCTCTCTCTGATGAAGGGCAGATTCCTGCTGCAGGACCGAGGACTTCCTGTCTCATTATATCATCGCTACGCATGCGTCACACACGCCACACACACACACACACACACACACACACACACACACACACACACACACACACACACACACACACACACACACACACACACACACACACACACACACACACACACACCACACACACACCCAGAATGAAAAGAACCTCTGCAGAGAAGCATTTGAGAAATTTGAACAACATGCAGCAAGAAAGCAGCCACATGTACTGTAGGCGTGTTGTTTGTGTTCATGCCTGTTTTTCTTTTTTGTCTTATGTGTCAGTGTTCATGCCTATGTGTGTGTGTGTGTGTCTGTGTGTGTGTGTGCCACAGCTGTATACACAACAGACTGTAATCCTGGATGATCCAGACTTTTCCTAGACTCACACTCAGTGTCTCACAGCTGTCACACTATAATCTCTCTCTCTTTCTCCCTTTCTCCCTCTGTGCTGCTGCACACAAACACACAACTGCTGCACGATAACACCACAGATACGTCTACGTGTGTGTGTGTGTGTGTGTGTGTTGGTGTCACACATGCACATGCACAGAGCAGAGAAGAAAAGGCTTTTAAATGCAGATCTATACCCATCTGTCGCATGCATTGTGTGTTTTTTTCTTTATGTGCCACCGTGAAGCACGAGAAGCGAAGAGGAAATCGACGGCAGCGAAGCCCGGTAAAAACAGAAAAGGACTAAAACACAAGGATGAATCACAACACACACACACACACAAATACACACAAACACATACACACAGAGCGAGGGCGACCACCTGCAGCGCCAGCGCCGCTTCTACCGACCTTTAAGTGATGGAGGCTGATACACGTTTGGATTTACACGCTTTGGTTTGAGCACGCCGTTCTCTCCCACGACCCACTGCAAACACAAAGACACAACACACAGCGTCACCTTCAAATTCTCCATAAAGACAAAAAGTCCATGCTCAGTGTGTCGTACTTTTTTTTTCTAAATAAATCTGACTTTTAAACTTTTAAACTCTAAATTCTGGGAATAAAAAAATAAATAAATTCACACGTGGCCTTAATCCTCCTCTGTGCATATTGGACTGTGATTGCCTCCCCAAAACTAAATGTAATGTTACAAAATCATCGTTTCATTGCACAAAAAAAAAAAAAAAATCCCCAGAGTCCAGAGATGTTGATATTTCTCACTATGACCCCGAACTATGATGAAATGAAACAGCCCTAAAAACAAAAAAGGAGATCACTGGATGCTCATGAATATTATTATCTATTCAGATTCCTGTTAGAGCTGCAGCAGCTTCTCTTCCTGGTGTCCAACTTAATATACATGAAATGCAACATATATAACATGTGAAAATGTACAAAATATACAAAAAAAATGGCATATTATGCATGTAAAAAGAGCATCAATATGTAAGTTGCAGGTTCTCATAGACAAACTGGTAAATTCTTCCACATTGTGTTGGTAGAGCATCAGTCTGGATTTCTTCTTAATTTAACTGTAGAAGCCATCAGATACTGTGACAATGTTGGTTTCTCACATTATTTACAACTGAGTTCAGACGTGTTTGTTTACAGATGTTTCCTAAAGAAATCCAGTCACCTCATCTGTCGTCTTGTCTGAAACTACAAAATTGTGAAAACGCTGCACAGAAATTAATATATTATATCATTTAAACATCCAGTGAAGTGAAACACAGACACAAACACAGATTTACAGACATTGAATGCATGATGTGACACATTAAAAGCACATTGAAAAAAACAATGAAATGCATGAATGAATGCACTTTATGACACAAAGTAGAGACGTGTTCAAACTCAAGATGGCTGCACAGTCTGCAGTGGAAGTGTCTCTGCATCTGCAACTTCCTCAGTGAGTAGCTAAGGACTTACTGTCAGACTTTTGATTATAAAGAATTGAAATTAAAAAAAGTCATTGAGTTTGAACATTGGAGGATCCGGATCAGGTTCAGACACATCAGAGGATGGATGAGGAAGATCAGCACGTCACAAGACACAAAAATGGCGGTTCGTTGGTTGGTGAATTGTGGGTAAAATCCAGGAAGAGGAGGAGGAGGAGGAGGAGGCTGCACTGACACCTAGAGTAAGAAAATTGTTCCGACTTCACCTTTACCTGATGAGTGGACTGATCGTCCTCAGGAGACGTCTGGTCGGCGACTCTGAACAGTGTGGCGGGCGTGGGCCTCCTGCGCCGGATCTACACACACACACACACACAGAGAGAGAGAGAGATGCAGCCGTAAATGCAGATGAATAATTAAAGCAGTCGACTCTGTATTATTAATAATGGCTCAGCACAAAAGCAAAGTCTCAATCAAATGGAAAGTGTTGACAGGTCATGCTGGTGAAAGGCATGCTGGGTGGGTGCTCGCTGGCTTCATGATGGGTCAATAGCCACGAGCGAGTTTCAGCGCTCACTGGTGGTGAGTGTGTGTGTGTGTGTGTGTGTGGTGGGAGTGAGGGGGGAGTGGGAGGGGGGGTCAGAGTGAAGGTCGCGGTCAGTGGAGCAGAGGAGGAGTGAGGCGTTACGTGAGCTGCTGGTCTCAGAGCCGAGGTAACCGATGTCTGACGCCTTAAACCGTTTGATATCAGATTGATTTGGAATGAATGACCTCCCTCACATGACACAGGAAGTCACACACACACACACACACACACACACACACACACACACACACACACACACACACACACACTGGGCCGTGCACACTCTGACCCAAACAGAGCGACCATGGAAACAGGATTTGCACAGCAAAAACTCAAAATCTTACCAAGAATATTTGTCTTATTTCTAGTCAAAACTGTAATTTCTAGTCAAAACGTCTCATTATACTTAAAATAAGACTCATCACATTAAAAAGTAGCTTGTTTTTAGACACTTTTTACTTCTTTCAAGCATATTTTCACTTGAAAGTTTTTCTTCCTTATTACGAGCACAAAAAACTTGCTTTCACTGGCATATTTTTCTACTTATTTCAAGTGAAAGTTTGTTTGAACAAATGAAAATGGTCTAAAAACAAGTTCATTTTTAGGTGATGATTCTTATTTTAAGTGAAAAGAGTTTAGTTTTGACTAGAAATGAGACATTTTGACAAGAAATAAGACAAATATTCTTGGAAAGATTTTGAGTTTTTGCAGTGTGAGACCAAAAAACAAAACAAAAAAGGCCGGCTGTGGCTGCATTCAGGCCTCAGACTCGACCAGTCTCTCTCCAGCTGCTGCAGCAGCAGGTCGCTGGGGGCTGTCGGGCCCCACCGAGCAGAACCAGGGTCCCGACAGACTCCAGGTCTGCAGCACGCGCAGTCAGTCGGGGACACAGTGAAGTCTCTGTCTCCGGCGGGAACAAGCGGCCGGCTGTGCCCACGCAGACCTCAGTCAGGACCGGTGTGGTGGACGGCTGCTGTGAGGACAGAGCTTCGTTACCGAGTCACGTGACTGATGTTTTAAGATTTTAACTTAAAGCAGCGGAAAGTACAAGATTTGAAACACATTGTTGTTTTGTTCCACATTTAACCAATAAACCTGATGAAACGGCTTAGATACACAACTGAACTGAACTGAACAACGGTCACTGATGAAGTTTTGTCATCTTACTGTAAACAAAGTAAACAATAAAACTAAATGAATCTTTCTTCATCTCTAAAGCATCAACAACAGACCACAGATCAGATCTTGGTCTTCGTCTCATCTTTATCTAACAAAGCTTTGTTAGGAAAACCCACAGGTTCAGACCTGACTAACAGTGGAGGAGTGTTTCTGAATGCAGGGTTTGTTCAAATTCAGCAGATTTTCAAAATAAAAGTCCATTTATTCACATGCCAGAATGCAGTGGAGTTATAAAATGATGAGTTAAAGCAACACTATGTCGTTTTTCGACCTTAAAATAATGTTTCTAAACTCATTGATGTGGTAGAAAAAACTGTTAATATGATGAATCGTGCCGCCGCTGCAGCCTGAGTGGGATCGCGCCAGCTGCAACTGCACTTTGTAACTTCCCTGATCGGGTAGGAACACAGCGCCACCGTGGTCCTCTAGAGCTCCGAAACCCTCTTTGCATGGCACCAGCATCGGCTCCATCAACAATCCAGCAACCGATTCATATTATAACAGTTTTTCAACCAGTTAAATACGTTTAGAAACAATATTTTATGGCTGAGAAACTACGTAGTGTTGCTTTAATGAAACAAGTAAAGCACAGAACTCCAGTAGAAGTTCTCTGTACTTCTGTCAGTTGATTAATCATCTCCATATTGATTGATGGATTACTGTACTTAAACAGATAGTGGTGCAAGAGTGGGTTCAAATTTCCGCTCACGCTCAAGTGTAATGCAAACTTTCCACCGGCTATATACTTCACATGCAAACAGGAAGTGATCGTTTGATGCTTAAAAAGATTAGTTTTTTTGAGGGCTGGAGACTCACTTTAGTCTGTTTAGGTTTAGCAGCACTGCAGCTGTTAAATGAAGACATGTGCCAAAAGAAGATGCTCATTAATAATGAAAAATTGCACCTATTTGATTTTTTAAACAATGTGTATAATTGTGAGAGAGAATTCCCCCGGTGCATTGCTCTGAATGAAACCAATGATAAAAGTAAAACAACCTCCACACAGAGGAAATGTTGAGTGAGGAGTGTTTTTGTATAAATTATAGTTTCTCTAAATGTTATTGCAGCCGTCAGCTCCAGTCATGGTGCTGAGGAGAGTGTGAGGCCTTCACTGGCAGTCAGAGCTCAGAGCTTTACTGTGATGGATTAAAAGTCTGACAGCTTGGGTGGAAAATAAATAAAAGTAGAAATAAATAAAGAGCTGAGCAGGTGAGTGGCTCATCCTCAGACTGAATGAACGTGTCCTTTGAGGAGGAAACTCAACCTTGAACCTCGGTGCCGCGTGCAGCGTGTACTGTGCGTCACTGGACGTACAGAGCGCGTGTTGCCAAAGCACAGAAGCTGGCGGGGCCGCGGTGTGGGAATCAAACACGACAACACGGAGTAATCGACCGTGGACCTGACCCGTATTTATAGCTACGTCAGAACAGAAGACACGACGAGCGTTAATCTGCTCGTGCCATCCTGGAGCTGCTGTCTGTCACACCATCAATCTGTCCCATGATCCTCTGCTGCACCGCGCGCTCCCGTTTCCTCCCACATCCATCATATAATGTACATTCATTTCCATATGACCGATGTGCATGTGTTGAATTTGGCCAACATGACATAATATGATCATAGGCCTAAAAAATAAAAGCATGTAGGAGCCAGCCCATGTAAATCTGTATGTTACATGATGTCACATATACTTTATATAGTGACCTCAAAGCTCCTGTCCATACACAGTGGGTTCTTTAAGTCTGAGACCACCAGTAATAACCATTTCAATCATATTTATACTTTTTAAAACATAGTGACAGAGTGACGTCTATAAACAGAATGACAGTATGATGATAACAAAAAAGTAGAAAGGTCGCGCACATCCAATTAAAAAGGTGCTGGCCTCAAACATAAATGTAAATAAAGAAAAAAGAAAAGAGGAGACCGCACACTTAAGCTCCCTTTATGTGCTTTTATTTAGCACATCCAACAAAATCAGCAACGTTTCGAGCGTACTGCTCTTCTTCAGACTGAAGCAGGTATGATGATAAAACACAAAAACTTAAAGCTATACTGTATATAGGCATATATACACCAGAACTGCTGAAATATTAAAAAGTGAAAGCATAAAGAATTATAGGATATAGAAAAACTTTGCAGTTTAAACAAACTTGCATGAATTAATTAAGCTTTACATATCAAGATGATCAATGATGCGATAATGTTGTTGTTATAGAAGGCAACATGACATATGTTTCATATTATTCTCTCCTCCCATCACCAAATATCATCTTTTCTGACACATCCATATACACCTCACCTCAATTGCCCCCCCCCCCCCCCCCCCCTCTCTCCTCTGACCCCCCCACCTCCACCTCCACCTCTACCCTCCGTCTCCTTTATCTCTCTCCCCCGGTACGGTGTGGAGGCCTGGGGCTCTGTGCTGCTGTGAGTCCTGCTGCTGCCTCTGCCTGCCTGACACCTGCTCCCAGACACACACACACACACACCAGATGTTGCCATAGTCGAGTGTTATATTTAAGCTTTTAAACTAGGGGGGGGAGAAATCCACTGGATGGTTGTAAAGTTACGGTGAGATGTCAAAAGGTCAACAGGTGAGTGGAGGAGAATATTATGGCTTTTCTGTTTAAAGCAGAAGTAAGCGGAATGTTTGTGTTAATATAAGACTTAAATAGTTATATCTTCCGACAGCAATCACCGCTGTAAGCCGAGGAGAAAACTTTCCTTGTATCCTACAACCTTTATCCAATGAGGAGAGAGAACGGCAAAAAGGGGCGGTCCTCTCTGTGTGTGCAGCCAAGGGGACAGTTGCATAGACTGAGGACGATGCGCGTGCATGTGGTGACGTAGGGACGAGGGCGGGGACTGCTAACTCCATCCGCTGACAGGAAGTTAGCCAAAACCACCGGATCGCCTACTTCTGCTTTAAATTATAACAACGTCAACAGAATATTAATTAATCAGAAGCAAACCTCTAAATTTTACATATTCCACATCATCCTAACATTAATTTCTTTAAGATGTGAACCGTTAGATCAGTGTGGTAACTTCCCTTTAAAGAACACTTTATTTTTTTTACACCTGCTTAGAAAATGCCACTTCTAGTTTCTTCTGAAAAATGATAAACAGTTGCCACACCTCTGTTTTCATCTTGTTTCTTCTTCCTCTTTCTCAGTAGTTGTTGGTTTATAGTTGTTGTTTTTTTTTCAGGCTGAACTCACGTCAGCTTTGGGCAGGGCCGTTGTATAGGGGAGAAAGGTGATGATAATTATACTAATACTCATAGTAATGCTGCATTGGCATCAAAACAAAGTAGGCTAAATAAAAATGATTATACAAACGCAGTCTAAGAAAAAAAACTGTAAAAGTTAGGGGGTAGGGGCCCACTTTAGTATTCTTTAAGGGGGCCCAGAATTCCTAGCAACGGCCCTGGCTTTGGGTCACTGCTCTGTTTTCCTCCATGCCTGGATGAATCCACAGGTTCTGATGCTTTTAAACTAAAGAGAAACATCTCGCAGCGAAGTGACTGTGACGTCCCGGACTATAACTTTTATCTGATAGGAAATTAAGAAACAAAAGCAAAAGTTTAATTGTCTGAATTTCTCGTTTCATCCCCTCTTTTACAGTAAAATGAGGCGTCTTTGCAGGCAGAGAGGCTCAGAGGAGCTGAGTCTAGGTTCATTTAACGAGACGAGATAAAAATAGAGAAAGTGAAACAACTGGAAGGTAAAAGGACGGTGAGATAATTAAGGTCACTGAGAGGAGGCATCACCTGTTTACCTGAGTGTGTGTGTGTGCATGTGTAGGTGTGTGTGATCTAGGTTATCATCCCTGTGGTTTTATGAAATGCCAACACTTGACCTCCTAAAACAGAGCAGCTCTCAGATCAGCTGTAAAAAAACAGGTCGTAAACATGTTGAAATATTAAAATCATGTAGTCGGTATTAACAGACACACACTCATATGTCTCATGCATGAACAGGAAGTGAGGTCGTGGGTGCTGCCGTGCTGACGTGCCTCTTCCTGCATGACATGACATCGCCGATTGCCAGATGATACAAACAAACACGCTTCGTGACTCTAGTAATTTTCCAGCCTTTAAAACCTTCGCCACTCTGCACCAGTTACATAATATTGTATGCGACTTCCTCATTTACGCCACAACAACGCTGGGGCCACAGCATGAGAGATTATTGCTGCTATGCTTTATCCACATCCCCTCTCCCTCCCTCCTCCTCTGCTGGCAGCCATAGTTTCTACACTCAGATCAGTGGACTGTGCCCTCTGGGGCTGCTGAGGCTGAGGTGGCCTTTCAGCGGCTCCACAGGTGAACGCCATGCAGGAACCAACACACACAAACTATCATTACCCCCCTTTGAGAAGCAGCAGCACCTCATTAGTTCTCACACAGAGATTAAGTCACAGTGAAAAACAGTAGGGTCGTGCATTATAGATGTGCATGTGACAGGAGATATGGAGCTATAATAGATCTGCGTCAGGTCATCAACGACCATCACGTGGTTATTATTATTTCCTGCACTGTCGATGATTTGATGACGATTTCTGTCAACTTCCGTAAATCCATTTCAAATTGTGTTTGTTGCAGAGGAGGATTAAGGCCACATGGGAATAAAACTCACAACAAGTCACATATTATTTAACCTGGAAAAATGTCTCTTCTCTCAGTTTTTAAAACTGAATCAACTGAAAGAAGTAAAAAAGTGTCTAAAACAAGTTACTTTTTAATGTGATGAGTCTTATTTTAAGTATAATGAGATTTTGTTTTGACTAGAAATGACATTTTGACTAGAAATGAGACAAATATTCTTGATAAGATATTTGGGTTTTTGCAGTGTGTCACTGGCAGTAACATATTTTAAGTAATCAATACACTAATTATCAACAAATACATGATGAAACGTGTCTGCTATCATGACTGGATGCATGTAACCAGTGCATGAAGAATATTACGCACCACCCAAACAGCTGTTTTCTCACAAAACAAATTAAAAAAAGACAAATGTATGAGGTGCAACAAGGCAGGAAGTGATGCAAACAGAGGAGGAGAAGATAAAACAATAAAGAAGTAAGAATCATCACGATCGCGTGCATCATTAATGTTTAGTTACAAATTAAAAACCTCCCCCAGGGACTGGTGTCGTCTTCCTGTAAAACAATTTCAAATGTTTGATGACTCATCCTGCACTGGAGGGCTGTTTCATAATTTTGCATCTAATTATAAATCTTATTTGTAATTTCTACATCCCCCCCCAAACTATAAATCCTGCAAGACCTCATGATACCTCTACATGTTGGAAGCTGCTAGTCTGTGAGTCTGTGACCGACTATAACCTTTCAGCTCTGAGCTCAAAGATGTAAAGTCTCACATGCACATTGACGTAGATTCAACGCTGCTACTGTAGAAACAGTAATCAACATCTACAACACCTCCCCTCCCCAACTTCCTGTTTGTAGCAGCAACACCTAATCCTGCAGAAGTGAACTGAACGACTCTCAGGACGCATTTACAGTCAAATTAAAGGCAGCATTCAGATGATTAAAATTCTGGCTCCTTCCTGATAAACCTGAGATTAAAAATCCTGAATCCTGACTTTCATTCATTCATCACACTTGTGACTTTTTGAGGATTAGAGCCACGCGTGAAAACAAGTATACGTTTGTCTGAATTGAGAGTTTTTAATCTCAGCCACGTGGGATTTGTTTAACACAGAATTTAAAGAGTTTAAAGTCAGACTAATAATAATAATAATGATTTTAAAAAATCACATGTATGACCCTAATCCTCTTCCGTAGCTGAGAACATGCAAACAGTTTGTGTGTTTCTGTGACTGTCGGGTCTAATTGGAGGCAACAGACGGTGATATGAGACTCCAGTAGCTCAGTCTGCGCCGGGCGACTGGGTTCATGAGTCATTGGTAAATGTTGACTTTGCACACACGTGTATGTATAAGCGTATGTGTGTATAAGCGTGTGTGTGTGTGTGTGTGTGTACAGGTATGTGTGTGTTCTGGCTCAGCGCGGCCTTACGCAGCAGCCTGGTGGGTGCAGATCTGAGCTGATATGGGTCTGTTCCCTGGAGGCCGTCCTCTAGGCTGCTGCTGCTGCTGCTGCCGCGGCCGGGCCTATAAAAAGCAGCGGCAGTAGGACAGAGTAAACTAGATCGGAGGAGTCTCCTGGGGTGGGGGGGGTGGTGTGGGTGGGTGGGGGCTCTGTGGGATGAGACAGAAAGACTCTGAAGCGCTAACCACCCTGCACCAGCGCGAACAGCCGAGCATCTCAGAGGGAGTCAGGTGTGAGTCAGGTGTCTTCCCTCCCCGTCGCAGTCAGCTCTGCTGCAAAAACTCAAAATCTTACCAAGAACATTTGTCTTATTTCTAGTTAAAGCAGAAGTAAGCGGAATGTTTGTGTTAATATAAGTCTTAAATAGTTATATCTTCCGACAACAATCACTTATATAGAGTGTTTGGTCTGAAACACAGGTCAGTCACTCTGCTCTGCTGTAAGCCGAGGAGAAAACTTTCCTTGTATCCTACAACTTTTATCCAATGAGGAGAGAGAACGGCATAAAGGGGCGGTCCTCTCTGTGTGCAGCCAAGGGATGTGCGTGAATGTGGTGACGTAGGGACGAGGACCAATAGATCCATGACGAGGGCGGGGACTGCTACACGAGGTCAGAAGCAGCTAATAATTCATGTATAACTCCAGGAAAGATGGTTGACAGTTAGTGACACTTAATAAAACAACAAAGGTAAAAGGTGTTACAACCATCCCCACCCCTGTCAATCACTGTTTGACCAGCTGTACCAGCATGGTGGTATGAAATAAACATCAATGAAATTACTCATATTTTACCTAGGAACCTGCTCTTTCATCTTATACAAGTTACCTAATTCAAACTTCAACGGTATTGATACTAGTCAAAATTTAGACTTGGTCCAAAATATTAGTTTCTGGCCTAAAAAAATGTTTTTTTGACCTACACAATTCTTCACACAGCCATGCAAATTCACATGCAATGTGAAAAATGGAGTGGGTACACATGATATTGATCACATAATGTTATGTCTTATTGGTGAAAGTGATGCTGTTACAACCATCCCCGGTCTCCCTAAGTGAAAACTGTCTAAAAACAAGTTAAAGAGATTAGTTTTGACTAAAATTGAGACATTTTGACAAGAAATAAGACAAAGATTTTTGGAAAGATTTTGAGTTTTTGCAGTGTGGTACAGCAGAACCACAGCCTATCGGGCCATGTGTGTTTGTGTGTGTGTGTGTGTGTGTGTTTGTGTGTGTGTGTGTGTGTGTGTGTGTGTGTGTGTGTGTGTGTGTGTGTGTGTGTGTGTGTGTTGGCATCACTTGGGTCCAAATACTGCTCTCACCCACCCCCCACCCCTCTCTCTCATCACGGCCCTGCTGTAACCCGGCTCAGCCCAGATATGGATTTGCACAAGATTGATTTGCAGTTGTTGTGGCATCTGCCCACCGGCACAGAGACAAACACATATGTGTGTGTGTGTTTGTGTGTATGTGTGTGTGTACAGAGAGAGAACATACAGTACAACAGTGCACAGAGGGGAACACACATAAACCAAGGAGCAACTTTTTTTCTTTCTTTTTTTTACAGCCAGAAAGATGAATGCAACGATCCAAATATGAAGCTGAATATGAATCCAAGAAACGTGTTTGCTGCTTCCTGCTGAACGCTGACGTCCTTTTGATTGTCATTTATTTCCTTTTGCACAATAAACACATTCAGCTTTTTGTCCTCTCTTTCTTCCTGTTGGGACTGAGCTGAATCTATCAGGCCATAAACACCCCCCCCCCCCCTCCTCTGTCTGTGTCTCTGCTGCAGCTTTATTCCCCGTCTCTGCTGCTGTTGTCGTGATCTTTAAATGTGTTTTCTCTTTTTATCTGAGCCCTGTGCCCCCACCACCCACACCCACTCACCTCCCCTTCCTCCCTCCTCCTCCTCCTCCTCCTCCCTGTGAGCCTTTTAAAATGAAGTGGCAGAGCCCCGGGCGGTGCTCTAAGTGCAATCTAGCAATGAATTCAATAACACAATAAGGTGAAAAAGGATCCCTCTTACAGTGTGAGCTGAGTGTTTTTGTTCCAGTGCGAACAGCAGTAGATGTTTAGTGGGAGTGGGTTCAGGTGTAAAACATTAATATTGTGTCACATCTCTGTGATTTAGTGCACATTTAACTGTTTCACACATGTTTAGACGAAATGCAATTTCAGCTAATAAAGATTTTAAGTGCATACACTGTAAAAACTCAAAATCGTTCCAAGAATATTTGTCTTATTTCTTGTCAAAATGTCTCATTTCTAGTCAAAACTAAACTCTTTCCACTTTAAATAAGAATCATCACCTAAAAATAACTTGTTTTTAGATAATTTTCACTTGTTTCAAAATAATTTTCACTTGAAATAAGTAGAAAAATCTGCCAGTGAAAGCAGGTTTTTTGTGCTTGAAATAAGGAGGAGAAATTTGCTCCACTATCAGATTTTTCCACTTATTTTTTGTTTGTCTCAAAGGGCTTTACATGGCATCGTAGCAACATCCTCTGTCCTTAGACCCTCACATCGACTGAGGAAAAACTCCATGGAAACCCTTTTAACAGGGAAAAATCGGAGGAAAAAAGTGCATACTTTATTGCTTTATTGCTTTATTGCATACTGTAGATCTAAGTGTGCGGAGATCTCTTTCTTCAGACTAGAAATAAGACAAATATTCTTGGTAAGATATTTGAGTTTTTGCAGTGTAATTTCAAAATAAAAGGCAGATAGAAGGTAACACGCCAGATGTTGTTTTTTTTCTTCCTGAGTATATTTACTCTGCAATGTGAGGAATGTATGTTTAGTGTTTTTGCCCAAAGACGCCGACACACACAGTCGACCATTGTCCGCATCATGAAACCTAATTACCGGTCCGACGTGTTTCATCCAGGCAAAATGTTTCCATAAGCACGACAAATCAACAGCCAGAGGCCGGTGATCAGCTCCATCGTCGTCATGTGACACAAACGGCTCCGTCACAGACACATCCAGGCCATCCGCGCTCTGCTGCCGGGTAGTAACACCCCGGCGTCCAGATGTTTTAGGGTCAAGGACGATAAGCTCCATAGATTTACATTGAGCGACACCGCTGGATTCCCACAAGTCTGAGTGAGCTGCTGCATCCTCGCTGACCTCAGACCACCTCACCTCACCCCACCACTGGCTAACTGGATAAACAGATGGCAGGAGAAAGCATCTGGAGGGGCTTCTCCGGTGACCCCCCGAATAGGAAATGTAATTATGCTGCTGCTGCTGCACCCATCGGCAAGAATGATATCATCATACTCAGACTCCCAGACGACCCCTCCTTTGTTTCACGCTGCTGCCCCCCCACCCCCCCACCACCCACCCAACACCACCACCACCTCTCTTCCCCTGCAACAGCATTTATATAATTAGCTGCTGGTAGCTGCTGTTGTTCCAGAGAAATAAACAGTTTACCATCACAACACAGCTCAGACAATGAGTGACAGGACGCCACCTGCCAGGCCAAAGTGTGTGTGTGTTGGGGGGGGGGGGGGGGGGGTGTATCAGTCATTAAAAGCCTTATTCGTAGAGACGTCGGCACGGCGACCGGCCCTGCATGCACACAAACACTGCAAACACACACACACACACACACATACAGTATAGTAAACTCTGGCCCCTTTCTCTTCTTTCTTTGCTCGTGCACTTGTGCAGTTCACAGGTGTCACATTGTGCCGCTGACAAAAGGCCGCGGCTCCAGAGGTCAACGAGCTTCAGGTACAAATAAACAAACAGACAGAAGTGCAGAGTGGAGCCGCGGTGACGCGTTTCACTACGTCATCCACTAGAGAAAAGGCTCCTGTTGACGGTTGCTGTGCAGGTTATACGGCTCGGTGCCGGGACGCAAAAGGAATTTATAAAACTCATCTGTGGATGATGCAGCTTCATTGTAAAAAAAAAAAAAAAAAAAAAGGTTTACAGGAATATTTCAACATTGCCATAATCCCTATAGTTTTACAAGTAGGTTCATTACCTTTAATTGTCGGTGCAAGCTGTTTTTAGAACGGCGGGGCAGAGACGTGAGCTTTGCACGGTGCGCGGTATTTTCGCCTTTCTCTCATTAAACTCATCCAGAATCCAACAACTCCAAAACGCTCTGGTGGACAAGTTGTGACCTGCACATTCACCACGCTATGAAATAATCATGTAATATTACTACAGTAGATAGAGTTGTTTCTGAGGCAAATGTGTAGCCGGAACTACTTTCCCCACACGGCTGCTGGGCAGAGGGATTTCAAAAGCGCAAGTAGTTCAGAGTGTATGCTTCATGTGTCATAATGTTACATAATTATAAGTTATTACTGTATCTCATAGCGTGGTGAATGTGCAGGTCACAACTTGTCCACCAGAGCGTTTTGGAGTTGTTGGATTGTGTATTTGATGAGTTTGATGAGGGAAACATGGAAATACTGTGCAGCTCACGTCTCTGCCCCGCCGATCTAAGAACAGCTTGCACTGACAATTAAAGGTAACGAACCTATACTCCTAAACACTATAGGGATTATGGCAATAGGTGAATTTGCCAAAATGTTGAAATATCCTTTTAACGTCACTCTGTGGTTTGTGTTTTTACATCAACGTGTCGACGTAACCTTATTTCTGCTCTGAGTCATTTCCTCTGAAACGTATTGAACATGACCTGCTGTGCCCCTTCCTCCTCCTCCTCCTCCTCCCTCTCTCACTGTGCAGCTCATTAAGTTCAAGTCTCAACAACAAAGCAGAGATTAAAACAGACACAGCAGCAGCAACATAATGCAGCAGCAGCAGCAGCAGCAGAATCTTCTACGGGGATCGAGAACAATCCCATTTGTTTTGATTTGGACCTCAGAGTCTCGTCTGGAGCGTCTCGAGTGTCTTGTTTCCAGCTCTTCGGGATGAAGAGCTGCAGGTATAGACACTGACTCATCTCTGCACCATCATCACAGACATGAACGGTTGCACATTAGGAGGATGTTTCTCCTCGTGGCCTTTAATCAGACCCGACTCGGTTTGATTAACAATAATCTCCTGAAGTGACACCTCATGCAACTCACAAAAGAGGATTTGTTGACAGTGACGGTGAAACAGCTGAGGGTGGATGGGTCGGTGCAGGTCGCCCAGCTCTGCAGCTACTTACGTATATGTTCACCTGAGCTGCAGGTGTGTGTGTGTGTGTGTGCAGTGTGTACAGTGTCATCATCATCAGACGACACATCTCTCACTATTTGTGGTTTGTTTTTTGAGCTGTTTACACATCACACACATCCACGCGCGCAGACAGAGGAGATGACAGATTGTTCAGTTCAGGTGCAGTTTTTCAAAATAAAACACACATTTTTTACTAAATTAAATGAGACGTCTTCTTCTGCACAGCTCCAGTCCAAAAACAGCCAGGACATGAAAGGAAACTCTGTGTGAAGCTGCTGAAGGACCGACACACGTCTCTTCAGCCTGGACCAGTCCGGCGAAAACAGGGAGGAACAGACACATACGTAAAAAACTAAACCTGCAGAAGACAGAGACCCATTGATTGTGTCCAAGCTGCAGCAGCAACCTGTGCTTTCCAAAGAGCAATTCATCTTTCTTAAATTATTCTTCCTCAATTCATTTTCTTTTTTTTCCTTCTTCCTGAAACATCAACAAACTGTTCTGGACTTTGAAAAGGGAACAAAACTCAGAAGAAGCCGACAGACAGTTCGCGTCATTGGAATAAACTGAGTCACTGAGACACTTTTAGGACGGTTGGTGACATTTCTGACCGGGAAAGATCACTGCGCCCTCTCGCCCAGTCCCAGCATGCACTGCTCTGCTTTGCTTTGCTTTGCTTTGTGGCGTCCAACAAGATGTCCTCTCTCTGGGAGTGCATGTTGACAGTCCCCCAGACTGTCAGTGTTTACCCACAAACACGACGACGCACCAAAGGTCGCTGTTTGATGTTTAACCCACAGACGCAGACTGGACCGGGACGGATGAAGGAGAGGGAAAGGGAGGGAGGAGGAGGAGGGGGGAAGAGGGGGCTGAGATCATACCCCTCATGTCAGCTTTAACAGAGATTAATGAGGAGGTGTTTGACATTGGAGGGAGTCGGTCCAATGACCTTTAAAGGGATACAGCAACATTTTTTTTCCATGTCTTGCCTCACTCCCGAGTCCATGACCAGCAGATAGACACCATCCTTTCGACTGTGCGTGCAGTAACAAGGGAGATAGAGCCGTATCGCCCGTAATTAGCTTAGCTCAAACGCTGGAAGTGTATAGGAAGTGTTAGCCTGCCTCCACCTACAGTAAAGTAATCAGAGACACTCTTCAGCACCTCTAAACGGGCCGATCTTTGTCTCAGAGCTGACAAAACTCTCCGGTAAGGCATCTTGACCGGTCAAATGCCGGTAACGGGACGAGATCGGTCAAAACAGAGGGTTCAAGCAAAGGCGGTTTATTTTGGTTCAAGCTAGCTACATCGGGGGTAGGTTAGCTTCCTATTTCAAAGTAAAAGCACAAATTCTATCGTCATGGTTTTCTGTGAAATGTCGATAAAGTGATATATTTACAGAGTTTAGAGCTAAAATGAAATCAGTTTCTGACTGCTGATTTCGGCTTGGGTAGGAGGCAGGCTAACACTACCCATACACTTCCAGCGTTTGAGCTAAGCTAATTAGCGGTGCGCCAGCTCTGCCCGTATCTCCCTTGTTACTGCACGCACAGTTGAAAGGATGGCGTCTATCTTGCTGGTCATGGACTCGGGAGTGAGGCAAGATACGAAAAAAAAATGTTGCCGTATCCCTTTAACATCCTCTGATATTCTCTCTTTTGGTTTTGTTTTTTACTGAGCTTCCTGTCGCTTCACAGAAACACACACATGCACACACACACGTCAGGTCAGTCTGGTGAAAACCAACAGGGAATCAGTGACCCTAATCTCCGTCCATTATGCACATTATACCCGACGTCACATGCAAAAGGATGCAGGATCGGTGTGTGTGTGTGTGTGTGTGTGCACCGAGGGGGTGGGGAGGGACAGTAAACACAACAACCATGTGCTTCCTCTGCGTTGTTGCTGACAATGACAACACGGCTCCTGCTCCTGACCTCTGGATATGAAGATTACTCCACAATGATTATCTTTAAAAAGAAAAAAGATAAAAGAAAAAGTCCCTTTATCCTCAGGAAGGATTTTCAATAAGATGACACACATCAGAGACCCCAAGGAGGAGGAGGAGGAGGAGGAGGAGGAAATGAAATGATGACAAATCAGTTGTTGGAGTTTGAAAAGTTCCAGCCAAGGTTTTTTTTTAGGTGCTGAGAGAGAGAAAACCACTAATCGGAAAAAAAAAAGGGGGCTTAGAGTGTGATGTAATAGAGCAGAGAGGCCCAAAAAGTCTGAAGAGTGAGAGTGAGAGAAGTTTGTTTGTTTGTTCAGAAATCAAAATCAAGTGACCTTCAAGTTCAGCCTCAACGATTCAGGGAACTCGCTGAGATCAACGGCTTATTGTTTATTTATATACCAGCCAGGAGAGAGAGAGAAATGTGATTTCTGTCTTCAAAGGGCTGAACAAGACCAAATATAAATGTGCAAACTCACAGTCGGACGTCATCTGGAAAATTAGAAACTGGGGCGTATATTTATAGCCCATATACAAATGTAGGCCTACAGTATGTTTGTTTATACTGTAGAAATACTGTATGTGACAAAAATAAAGATCCATGTCAATATATGTTAGGATCAGAGGTTGGTTAATGCATTAATGCAACATTTATGCTGTTTTAATAAACTTGTATGTTAAGAAATCATATGAAAAATCATAATTTTGACATTTTTCTATCTATATACATGTAAGTGCATAAACAACTTGTTAGATTGGATTTATCCTGATTTCATATATTTGAGGTTATAATTAGTATAGCCTATTAGTTAATAATAACTGCTCTCTTCTTATTGGCTGAGACGTGCGTAACGTGATGTGTGCGGACTTTGGTTTAATATGGAGACGAGGAAGGCACACTAGTTTTTGACCGTGCTCATGATTATTGCCTTATTTTGGATTGTTGCACAGTCCATTAGTGTGTGTTTAAAAAGTATAGAGACACGGAGCCACACTAACACAACTTTTCCTACTTGTTTTTGTGCATATTATAAACTCTGTATCTTCATATATCTAGAGGATGTGTAATAATCAAGGTGATATCTCCAGATTTAGGGACATTTATGTCGTATATTAACATTTCTGCACTGAAAACCCACTACAGGAGGAAATCAGTGTTGTTATTATTCATTCTGTCGACATATGAATAAGAATAAAACTCCTCAGAATAAACACACAGCCACCGTCCAACAGGAACATCTGACACCTCTGAAGGACACACACCTATAGTTGCTGTTTCTGCTCCTACAGGCTGTGTGTGTGGGAGGTGTGTATGTGTATGTGTGTATATGTGTGTGTGTGGAAAAGTCTCGCACATTAACACAAAGAGCATCTGCACACAACAGACCTGCAAACAGCACCAACGTAAACAATAAACAGCCCCGCGAAGTCAGACAGAGACCGTCCATTAAAGTCGACCTTTCAGATGCCAACAGTGATGGGAGGAGGAGGAGGAGGAGGAGGAGGAAGGGGGGGTGTACAGCTCATCTCCATAGTAACAAGGCCCTGGCAGTTCAGTCGATAGTGTTTTTTTTTTTCCATTATTGAGTTTGGTTTGGTTGTGGGGCGTTTAAATGCCATCGGAAACAACAGTGACTGTACAGGAGTTATAGTTCTAGTTGTGTAAGAATGGGAGAATCGTTAGCAGCTCGTTAGCGGGGACGGACGTGTGTGTGTGGGCGTCAGTAAGTTAATTGCTGTGGGACAATGACGAGGGGAATGAAATGAGAGTCTTGAACCATCCACCAACCCACACACACACACACACACACACACACACACACACACACACACACACACACACACACACACACACACACACACACACACACACACACACACACGTACGTACGTCTCTGGAGGTTAGTTAGATGCTATCTGCCTTTTAAACACACATAAACACATCCTCTCCTGAACGCCCATTCAGTTTCCCACACTCCCCCTGCAGTGTATTTGTTCCCAGCATTCAGCCACTTGAACACACTCACACACACTCACTCACACACACACAACTGAGCGTCATCAACTACCAACCTGAGGCTTCATATGTTTTATGTTACTGAGGCAGAGTGTTATATAAGATAGTCCCTAATGTGGCCAATAAACAAATATATTCTCATTACATGGGTCTATGTTGTATAAACACTGCCCGTCCAAAAAAAAGTCACCACTTGGATTTAACTAAGCTAATAGGTAAGAGCCTCCCATTGGATAATTACTGCATAGATGATTATGTTTCAGCTCGCAACAACTTATTAAACCCTAAGTGATGCAGTCTCATTTCTTAGAAGAGACATCCTGTGGTCGTGCAAAGATGTTAATCTGTTTCAGAAGAGTGAAATTATTGGCATTCATCAAGCAAATAAAACATCTAAGGAGATTTCTGAGACTAAAATTGGGTTAAGAACTGTCCAACACATTATTAAAAACTGGAAGCACAGCGGGGAACCATCATCTTCAAGGAAGAAATGTGGTTGGAGAAAAATCTTGAATGATCGTGATTGGCAATCGCTTAAACGTTTGGTGAAATCAGAGATTGATTGTTGTGAGATTACGAAGCTTATCGAAACGATGCCACAGCGAATGTGTGCCATATTTAAAGATAAAGGCGGTTCCAATGAAATATTAGAGTGTGTGACTTTTTTTTTTGTACGGGCAGTGTATATACATGAAATACAAGTTCATAACATATGCTTAAAACATCCAAATGTTTACTTTAGGGCTGTCTACTCATTAAATAGTTAATCATATTTAAATTGCACATTTTTTATTTATTTATTCAAAATGCACCTTAAAGGGAACCCTCTCAAGTGTTTAATAATGCAAAAATATGCTAATTTATGCAAATGTAAGTCGATTACACAGCATAAGGAAAAAATTATATATATATATATATATATATATAGGTTTAGCTTCACAATGCAGCTAATTTATTTTTCCACAAACTGATGCAAACTACTGGTCGGGTCAAAGGTCAACATAACAGAAAGTGTGTTAATTGGACGTGTGGCGTTAAATAGGAATTTGCATAAAAGGTTTATTATTACGTTAACTTGATAGTTTTAAAAACTGAAAGTGGTCTCAGACTTTTGGACTCTACTGTATATAGTATATATTTATATAATAGGCAGGTAGACATACAGCATAAGCAAACATACATAGATTTGCATGGGCTCAGGCCTCTACGTATGTCAATACACAGGGTTCATATATGTAACTTCGGTAAATGTACATATATTGAATTTGCATGTGTCCTGGAGCAGAGCCGGCCCACAGAGCCTAAATATAGCCCATCAGTGTGTGTGTGTGTGTGTGTGTGTGTGTGCAGCCATAAGGTGACTGAGCAGCAACAAGGTCCTCCCCAAAACCAACAGGAAGTGAGAGGAGCTTTTTTTTTTTTTTTTTAAGAAGAGGGGGCAGCTCACATATGGTAGATTGATATCCTGTAGTTTCTTGGAAGAGACGATAGGGATCAGAGCGCATGAAAGATAGAGAGAAGAAGAAGAGGGGGAGGAGGAGGAGAAGAGTGAGTGAAGGGTTGTGAAGCGTTGCAAAACATTTCACATTTAGCAAGTCGTTATGTCATTTAGTCGTTTAGCTACTTAAACCTTCGTCACATCGGCCATAAAACTTCTGTCCTCACAGGTCAGAAATCTGCTCATAAAACAACAAAAACAGCTCAAAATCTGCTGCTTTACCTCCACTTTCACTGTTTATGTTGGGTTTTTATGGTCAATACAGCACATTAAGCTGATATTTAAAGGGATAGTTCAACATTTTGGCAAATCGGCCCATTGCCGTAATTGCTATAGTCATAGCAGTAGGTTCGTTACCTTTATTTGTCGGTGCAAGCTGTTTTTAGAACGGCAGAGCAGAGCCGTGAGCTGCTCAGAGCTACGCTAACTCATCAAATACACAATCCAACAACTCCAAAACGCTCTGGATTTACCTCTAAAACAACTCTGTCTGGTAACGTTCTGTTATTATCTCATAGCGTGGTGAATGTGCAGCTCACAACTTGTCCACCAGAGCGTTTTGGAGTTGTTGGATTGTGCCAATATGCCAAAAATGTTGAACTATCCCTTTTTTAAGTTAAAAAGACACATTTTGAATGATTTGGACTTAAGTTACAATCACATGAACAGGTCTCAGGATAACAAGAGGCTATGCATTCAATGAAAATGTGCAAAAAGTGTGTTATTTTCAAGCAATTAGGTGAAAGAAAACCAGGTCTCTGATATAAAAAAAAAAATGGGTCAAATTTGGACCCGAGGACGAGAGAAGCCTTGGATAAGAGAAAGTCTCATCAGTTTCACTCCACATGAATCTACAAAGAAAACTTGACGCTGCAGAGCTCCGGTCTTGTGAAACAGGGACGTTCACTGAGGGAGCCGACCCCGACACAGGTGAGCCCACCTGGTGAAGCTCACGTTGTGTGTGTGTGTGTGTGTCTGTGTGTGTCTGTGTGTGTGTGCATTAACTCTCTTTTTGCTCTCCTGCTCCACCTCTCCTCTCACTCCTCTCTCGCTCTCAGGAGGGATGAGCCATTGGCCTGGATCTACCTCGGCACCAAACGCTTCCTAGATTTGGCCCAGTTTCCCCCCCTGTTCTATAATAAGAGCCGCTCGCATCAGAGCCAACAAAAAAAAGAAAAATCAAGTAAAAAAAAAAAGAGAAAGAAAGAGTCATCTGACGCTTCATTGGAGGATTTTTCTTTTTTTTTTTTTTACAAACAAAAGATCAGATGACAGGAGCCACTCACATGGACAGAGTGAGAGTGACAGTCGGACACAAAGTACTAATCATTAACAGCGACTTTGTTGTTTGTTGTTTCCACACACAACACAACACAACACAACACGGTGACACACTCATCTCAATGTCACGCCGTTAAACGGGTCAAAGATGAGACAGCAGCGAGGCTCTAATCTCATGAGGAAACAGAGGGGGGGAAATGTCATCATAATAATTTCTCAACCGTGTGGCAGATGGAGCCAAAACACAGAGAGAAAAAAAAGAAAAAGAAAGAAAGAAAACTCCAGCAGCTCTGTGTAAGAGGAAGGTTGTCAGAGGTGAAACAAAGCAGAGATGTTGCAAAGTAAAGGAAAAAGTGGAAAGGAATCAAACCTGTGCGTGGTCAGTACTGTAAGAGCTTCAGCTGTCAAACACTTCAATCACACAGAGATACAGTAAAAGCTTTAAAAAAAACACACACAAAAAAAAACGTGCTGCTTTGCTCACCATCTCCACTTGCCGGGGGTCCAGGTTGGTGGGCGCCGAGGACGGCACGGCGAAGTGGATCTTCTTCCTCTCCTTGTGCTCGTCCTCCTCCACCTCCACCTCGGCCGACATGGACGGGTCCATGACCTCTGGATCCTTGGTGGGGTGAGGTGAAGGGGTGAGGTGAAAGGGTGAAAGGGTGAGGTGAAGGGTGGAAGGGTGAGGAGATCACAGTCACTTCTTCTACACCACCTTTCCCCCCTGGAGGAACCTCGGTATAAGTCCCAACACCTGAGAGCTGCTCTGCTCCTTCTGGTCCTCACTCCTTCTTCTCCTTCTCCTTCTTCTTAGAAAAACATCAAAGTGATCTCTCTCTCTGTCTCTCTTTCTCTTTCTCTCTTCCTTCTCCACCACCTGTCCTCTCTGTGTTGCTATTATTCTCCTTCACCTCCTCTTTCTCTTTCTCTCTTTCCTCCCTCCCCTCACAACCTGTGCACCAGCAGGAGTTGAATGAGGCTCGTCCGTCCTCTACTCTAGATCTGAGCTGTGAGGGAGAGAGAGAAGTGGGAGGGACCGAGTGACAGAAGAAGGAGGAGGGGAGGAGAGAGGAGGGGAGGGGAGGGGCCAAAGGGGCAAAGAGGATGTGGTGGTGGTGTAGTGGTGTGGTGGTGTAGTGGTGGTGGCTGTGTTTTTCTGTCTATCTAAGCTGAGGTTGATTTGTAATCAGAAAGAAAAAAAATAATAATCTCATCACATCAGCTGAGCCTCTTTTGGCCTCTATTTGTGAATGAGAGATTTATACTGGGAGAGAGAGAGAGATGGAGGGGAGGGGGGAGGAGGGATCAACTATAGAGGGAGGGGGAGGGGGGGTGAACAGGGGGCCAAACCACACGGTGCTATTATGACATCACCAGATTTATTTATTTATTCATTCATTCACTCATTAGGCTCAGTCGGTGTTAAATACGCGACGCAGCGCCACAGTTATAACAGCTTCATCAATAACACAGACAAATCCCATTAATGTGGATTTAACCTGCAAACGACTGGAGTATAAAGCTACCTGAGGGGAGGGGGGAGGAGGGGGGATGGATATGAGGGTGCAAACAGGTTGGGAGTGAGAGGAAATGGGAGGTAAAGGTGTTTAAAATGAAACAGAGGCAGCAGGAGGAGGAGGAGGAGGAGGAGGAGGAGGAGGAGGAGGAGGAGGAGGGGAGAGGGGGTTGATGGGCAGCAGCAGCTCCACTGCTCTACTTTCAGAAGGCCTTTGCTGTTATTTCACTCACATGGCAGAGGGATTTGGACAGTGGAGAGCTGTGGATTTATTTGGCCTCGGGGCAGAGTTGAGCTTTGGCATGGGGGCTACAGAGAAGGAGATATGTGCATGCAGGCAGCAGAGGAGGAGGAGGAGGAGGAGAGAGAAGAGGAGGAGGAGGAAGAGGAGCATATACAGGTGGCTGCAGGGGCTGGGTGGGCAGAGGAGGAGGAGGAGGAAGGGGGAGGAAGGGGTCGAGGTCGTCCGTGTCTCTGCGGGAGAGAAAGAAAGAGTCCAGAAAGACATGAAACAGCCAAGTGAGTGTTCATCCCGCCAGTCAGCAGCATCGTGTTATTTATTCACTGTTTCCATGCGGGGGTGGGCAGCACATTTGATTTTTTAAAAAGGGTTTGTCTGGACTACAAAGACACCTCTGTCCAGAGCAAAGCAAATAGGAGCCGAGTAGAGCACCTCCTCCTCTTCCTCTTCCTCCTCCTCCTCCTCCTCCTCAGGCCTGCAGGTGGCAGCTCATTACTGCATCTCCTCCTCCTGGTATGAAGACAGGAGCTGTGTGAGAGGTCGCCGCTTATCGGCTTCAGAACAAACACAGACGAAGCAGAGCAGCGTGAGTCTGAGAGTTTCTGCAGAAAAAAAAAACCCAAAAGGCTTTTTTTTTTTTTTTTTCAGTCACTTGCTGCCATTTGATTTTGATCCAGAGCTGGTTGCGTAACTTTCTAATGTGTTGGGGGGGGGTGAAGGGTTGGTGGGAATTGTGCAATATTTCATGAGGAATGTGTAATAGGCTCTGTTTAAGAGAAAGGCTCAACACGAGCTGCACAATTCAAGGAATCATTAAATGAAACCAGACACTGCAGGTCAAATGATAGGATGATATATGATGATTAAACAGAGGAAGGTGTTTTATTGTGAAGGGAAATGCAACCAGGGAACACAAAGCTGTTATTTATGAATCATGATGCAGGTAAACACAGGTGGACCGTTGTTATCCAGGTAAAACTAGACTCAACCTGACCTCTGAGTTAATGTGTGGTGAACTGGTGTTTGTTTTGTGAGCTCTCTGAACAAACACACTCTAAAAATGAAAACTTAAAGTTGTTGGCCTTACCATATTTTTTCAGCTAACTAAACAAAAAACATTGAGTTGTGTTGTAAACTAATGAACATTATTTATTTCAACTATCTTTTTCAAGTTTTTTGGCTAAAGTTGGTCTAACTTAATAACTTGAGTTAGCAAACCTCAAAACTGTGCATTTGAGGTCAGGACAAGTTCTAGAAGTTGAGACAACAAGAACTGGGGTTTCCAATGCATATCTGCAGGGGTTCCATCACAATGACACTGCTGCCATGTGCTGCCGACATCTCTTACACTTCTTACTCTCAAGGTGAGTATTTTGCTCAATATGGTACTAAAAGTCAGGGTTCACGTGTGCAGATTATACATTATTATATATTTATTGTCCCCCTCACGGCTAAAGAGAGTTGTAGATATTAATTGTTTACCAGTTAGCTTAGTTAGCTCTGTTAGCTCTGTTAGCTCCGTTAGTGTGGCTACAGTCGAACTGGAGCTCATTTATTAAACACAATGAGCAGTGCTACAAATAACTGGTATACTGCTTACGTGTGCCTCTGATGTTAAAGTTTAATGTTACTTTAGAGACTCATTTTTACAATTGGGAGTTAAACATGAATATATGAAATTAATTGTTGTTAATTATCTTGGTGGACTGACAGGAGGAGATTGAGGTGCAGCCCATGGTCACAGAAATCCAGGGCAGATGGCCTGCCCTGTGTCTTAATGAACAGGTAAGAAAATGTGTGTGAAAAAGTTGCTAACTATTTGATATCACAGAACTATTGCTTGCCTTATACAATGAGTAATTCAGCACCTTGAAAATAAAGGCATTCAGAAACTGACTACTTAAGAGAAAATCTATGTGAATTGGTTCGGTTGGATTAATGTGCGCTGTTTTTTGTTTCTTTCAGATTTGCAGCAAGTTCTAATGTGTAGCCAAGGAACTGTTGGGGACATTTAGCCGTGCCAGGAAAAGGGACAAGACAGGGAGAGACTCTTGGCTGTTCTTGATGAACAGGTGAATTCATGTAATAAATATCATGTATTTTTGATTATGGTTCAGGGTTACCTGAGCAAGCCCTTAAAGGGATAGTTCACCCAAAATTGAAATTTCTCTCCTCGTGTCGACTAAGGGCTGGGAGAAGTTTCAGAGTCCTCATAATTCTCTATGCCATATTGCTTTAGAGTATAGAAAAGATGTATAGAACTACAGATGTATGACATGAATCACAATGTAAGGGGGGGCTGAACTTGATAAGCTTTGCTTCTTTCAGCCCCTTCTCAAACTTGCACAGTATCATTGTTGTTTTGTTTCTTGTTACATACAGTAGATTGTTTGTCTTTTGATGTGCTTGTTTGAGACAAATCAAAATCAAATCAAAATCAAATCAAAAAAGATGAAATATCCACACCTTGAATTGTAGCTCCCAAAAAACTGTATTAATCACCAATGTCCCATATATTTTTGCCTTCCACCTACAGTAGCGTAACCCAGCTTAATGGCTGAGAGCCTCCATTCTCCCTGGAACAAGTTATAAGTAATTTATTTAACCAGCGCTATTACTCCAAAGCCATTTAATTTAAGGTTGAATATGGAGTTTTACCAGAATACCACAATCTATTGATCATGGTAGGCAACAATAACAGAAGAATATTTCCTGCAGTCCGTTGCCAGACCGTTGCTAAGTGTAACACACTGTTGCTTGGGACGCCGCTCTGACCAGAGTAGCACAGAGAAGAACTATTTAGGATATTTACCTGATGTTTCATTTTTACCGCCACTGAACAGCTTCAGACTATTGTGATGTTACACAATTGACTTGTAGCTTGTTACAGGGATGAATAGCAATTAGAATCACAGGCAAAAAATACTGTATAGTACAGTAACTGTACACTACAGGTTTACTCAGGCTGAGACACAAATTTAAAATTATTACACGCTGACATATGTGTGTAGTTATCTTAACAGTGTTTATATTGAATTTGGCTGTATTTCTGCTTTTAACAGGACACCGATCCAGAAGACAGACAAACAAAAGGGGTCCAAATGGGAGTGCTCACCGTGTTCGTCGATGATGGTGCACCGGCCTCGCTTCAAACTGTTAACAGCATTGCTGTGGTGTTGCTGTAGTGCTTTTTGACTGTGTTGTGGTTTGGACTCTTTTAACAAGTTTGGCCACTGCATCTTTTTGTTTGTGTGCAGTGTACAGTACTTGCACTATTGGTAGATAGAGATTTAATCATATTTGCTGGAATATTGCATTAAATGTTTAAATAAAGATGTTTTACTTAACTAGTATTATTTGTATTTGTATTATTTGTTGTTTTAGTTGCCACAACTTGAGAGTATTTATAAGTACAACTAGAATTTTTGAGTTTTGATGCATTTGAAAGGTAACTTATCTGAAACAAAAATAATAAGTTGAGACTACTAAATTTTAAGCGTTTAAAAAACTCAAAATTTGAAGTTATCTTTAAGTTAATTTACAAGTTATCTCAACAAAAGATAATTTGTTGGCTGAACTTTATGTAGTTTTATTCAAAACTTGAGAGTTTTAGTTGGACTCAAAACGCAAAAATCTATTGCAGCCAGTTACCTAGAATTTTTGAGTTTTCACAGCCCTTTATTTTTTACGGTGCAGGTGATGTATTACATGTCCGCATCACGAGCCGATGTCACTGTCAGGTAGATAGAGCAAAGTTTGAGACATTTTTTAAAGGGCCAGTCTGCAGGATTTAGCTGCATCTAGTGGTGAAGCTGCGTATTCCTGCTTATTCAGGGGAAACTACGGTGGCCCAGAGAGCTCAGTGCACTCACTGCAAGTAAAGAAAACACATGCAAAAACTTCTGTTGTGTTGTGAGTGTTTGCAGCAATTATAAGTTTCAGCTCATCAAAAATAATAGTTGTTTCTGCTCCACTGACATATGCTGATCTGTTTATAATCATAATTTGGACAATTAAGTTTTTTGTTGTATTATATCCAACTGTGTTTGTCTAATTAAAATCAAAGAGAGTTTTGGTCCATGAACCTTGGGGAAAGAATCCGTGAAGACGATCGAGCCAAAGATAAAACTGGAACGAACATTTAAAAAAATAAATAAATCATCAAACACAGGCTGAACAAGCAAGTGCAAGTCTGGCACGGTAAACATAAACCGGATGATCAGCTGTGAGACATCTAATCTCCAAAAATAATCACAATTCTCTGGCAAAAATCAAGCCCAAGTTTGAGGATCAAGGGAGGAAAGTTATGGGATATAAAAGGATGAAATGAGCGTGGGGAATTTGAAAGGACACATTGACCTTCGTCTTGGTGTCCACTTGAATAGATTCACGTGCTTCAGTGTTTATTAAAAATATTATGTTTCAAATAGTGCAGGCTACATCGGTTCAAGGTGAAGGTTCAGAGTTGGAGCTATTACTTTACATGATTTAAAGGGATAGTTCAACATTTTGGCAAATTGGCCCATTGCCATAATCCCTATAGTCATAGCAGTAGGTTCGTTACCTTTAAGTGCAAGCTGTTTTTAGAACGGCGGAGCAGAGCGGCGAGCTGCTCAGAGCTACACTATGGAGACTAATGGGATTTCTTGGTTTCCCTCATCAAACTCATCAAATACACAATCCAACAACTCAAAAACGCTCTGGTGGACAAGTTGTGACCTGCACATTCACCACGCTACGAGATAATAACAGAACGTTACCTGACAGAGTTGTTTTAGAGGTAAACTCATGCAAAACCACTGATGCACGTTGCCTTCAGGGACAGTTTTTCAGCAAGCAGTCTCTGAATTTACCTCTAAAACAACTCTGTCTGGTAACGTTCTGTTATTATCTCACAGCGTGGTGAATGTGCAGACTTCAGGGCAGGTAAATCTGAATAAATGATACTAAAAGATCAGATAATGGTTAAATAATATGATTTATTTTTATATTGATGCATACTTACAGGTTGAGAGTCTGCAGAGTGAACTTCATTGGTGCAAAGTTGCAAAATCCAACCAATCAGTGTCTGTGCTGCTGTGTCGTGGTGTTTTTTTCCGCTCCCGTCACACCTGTGTTTCCTGTAGCGGCCTCCATGCTCTCTGAGGGTTAAAGAGTACAATGTTTGAAACTGTGTAAAGGAAGCTGTGATTTAAAAAAAAAAAAAAAAGATGCGCTCCTCCAGCCGCCGGCCTCTTTGTTGTTCATACAAAGTAGATTTCTCAGGGAAATTGGGAACACGGTGTTTCTCTGGCACTGACACAAACCTAAAAATGGCCTCAGTTTAAGTAGTTGCGTGCGGCGCTGGTGTCGGCCTGCAGGCAGCGAGTGTCCAGCTTGAAGGTGGGCGGCACAGTAGGTCAAGGAAGTGAAGACTGGACCCCCCCCCCCCCCAACATGGCAGCATGCAAATGAGAAGCAGCTTTACTGAGGAACTCACTCTGTTGTGTGCTGTGACTTTTATCTTTAAGCACAATAAACTGAATAACCAACTATAGGGGAGAGAGAAAACTCTGTAGTTCATATAATTAGTTGTGATAGTCTTTATCACTCATATAGTCATTCATTAATTCAACCTTATACAGAATACAGAGACCTCCCTGACACTGTAAAAGATAAGATAAGATAAAATAAGATAAGATAAGATAAGAAGACAAGATCCGTGTTGATATTGAACATAAAAGTGTGAAGAAATAGAATAACCAATAAAAACCTTCACAATAATTACAATAAGGTTGTGCAGAAGTGTGATGTAATGAAACTTGTATTTGTTGTTCTTAAAAGGTCCAAAGTGGTGATGAAGTAAAGTAAAGTAAAGTAAAGTAAAGTAAAGTAAAGTAAAGTTAAGTTAAGTTAAGTTAAGTTAAGTTAAGTTAAGTTAAGTTAAGTTAAGTTAAGTTAAGTTAAGTTAAGTTAAGTTAAGTTAGGCTAAGTTAGGTTTAGTCAAATTTGGTAAAGTAAAGTTAAGGTAACACTTTATAATAAGTAGCCTACACACTATTAAGCATTAGTTAAGCTTTAAAATCATTTATAATATGAATACTCATTAGTATGTAGTTTATTAACACAATTACAAACTTTTACTCATTATTGATAAGCACTAACTGTATTTATAAACTACATAGTAATGAGTATTCATGTGTTACAAATGAAGAATTCAGTATTTATTCATGCTTAACTAATGCTTAGTAGTGTGTATTTATTACAAAGTGTTACCAAGTTAAGTTAAATTAGATTTAGGCTAAATTAAGTTTAGTCAAATTTGGTAAAGTAAAGTAAAGTACTGTAGTTTACAAATAAGAAATCTCATTTTATCCAGGTTTGCTGCACATTAAATAACTTCTATAGTAACAGAATCACGCTGCAGCTACAGGTCACAGACCCTCTGGCTGGATTAGAGCAGCAGAGAGTCAGATTTAGGACACCAGTAGATCAGATTGTTGTAAATTCAGACAACACGGTCTGTTCTGGGTCCTGGGGGAGGAGGTCTGTTCTGCCCCCGTCTGCTCCATCAGAGCAGTCGGATTAAACTGTATAATGTGTAGACGGTGGTAAAACACACTCCTCCTCCTGCACCTGTGTGGATCAGCTGAGTGACACACTGTCAGGTGAGCTCACACATCTACCAACACACACACACACGTCACAGTGTGTCAAATCCTCACGCCCCGTAACAAAATTGTTGACACACTGTCTGACAAAGTCTGATTAGAAACCTGAACGGCCACTCGTCACTGTGTGGAACTCATTCATGCGTAAATGGATTATCCCTCCACTCCTAACGTCCTGTGTCGTGCTTCCTCCTGATGATGATGATGATGATGATGCTGGTGCTGGTGCCACTTTAACTCACTGCTTCATATCTGATCTGGTATTTGCACATTTGTTATGTAACAGCCCCCCTACAGTGTGTTTGTGGATTTGAATACCCATGGGGGGAGGAGTGTGTGTGTATGTGTTTGTACCTCTACTAATTAAAGGGATAGTTCAACATTTTGGCAAATTGGTCCATTGCCATAATCGCTATAGTCATAGCAGTAGGTTCGTTACCTTTAATTGTCAGTGCAAAGCTGTTTTTAGAATGGCGGAGCAGAGCCGCAAGCTGCTCAGAGCTACGCTACGGAGGTTAATGGGATTTCTTGGTTTCCCTCATCAAACTCATCAAATACACAATCCAACAACTCCAAAACGCTCTGGTGGACAAGTTGTGACCTGCACATTCACCACGCTATGAGATAATAACAATGAACCAATGAAGTTCACTCTGCACACTCTCAACCTGTAAGTATGCATCAATTTCAATCTATTAATATTAAAAATAAATCATATTATTTAACCATTATCTGATCTTTTAGTATCATTTATTCAGATTTACCTGCCCTGTAGTCTGCACATTCACCACGCTATGAGATAATAACAGAACGTTACCAGACAGAGTTGTTTTAGAGGAAAATACAGAGATTATTTGCTGAAAAACTGCCCCTGAGGACAACACACATCAGCGGTTTTGCATGACTTTACCTCTAAAACAACTTAACAACTTAAAAGGTAACGAACCTACCACTATGACTATAGGGATTATGGCAATGGGTCAATTTGCCATTGCCAAAATGTTGAACTATCCCTTTAAGCCTGGTGTGTCCCTTGAGGCTGCTGTATGTGTGTGTGTGTGTGTGTGTGTGTGTGTGTGTTTGTGTGTGCTGATATTGGTTGAGCTCATCTATACGTACAGACCCACATGACATGTGTGTGTGTGTGATACGTCTAATTTTAGCTGTTTAGACGTTTCGTCATGACATCACGGCGTTTGGCAGAAGCAGAGGGAAAAAAAAAACTTCCTGAAGATGGATCATCACACACTTCCAGCACCGGAGAGAGAACCGAGCACCGAGCACCAGGCTGGATAATAACTCCAGCAGCAAGTTGGGGACATGCTGTACAAAATGTTCACCACACTGGAGGTTCTCCAAAGTACAAAACAAAACAGATTGAAGGGGGGAAAGTGTGTAACTCTATCTCCTCCAACATGAGGCGTCTTCTTGACAAAGCCGTCCCTGTCAGGACGACCACAGACCTCCTGCAGACAAAGTCCCCGCTCTGTCCTCTGAACCAGGTCTGGCTAGCTGCAAAAAAAGAAAAAAAAAGGACTGGAACAAACTCTACCTCAACACACATCATCATCATCATCACTGTGCAGTAATGAGCCGCACTAAACACCTACAAAACTAACTTCCAACCTATTGCAAAAAAGGGCCATAAGGATAGTAAATCATGCAGGATACAACCACCACACCAATAATCTGTTTATCAAATGGAGAGTATTGAAATTTGCTGACTTTAGTAAAAATTAAAACTGCACAGATAATATACAAACTAAAGCCAAGAATAATTTACTCCCTAATAATATTCAAAAAATGTTCAAGGAAACAGAGGGGAGATATGAGCTGAGAGGGAAACTTAACAACCAAGAATAAGCATCTGTGGCGGGAGTAAAACTGTGGAATAGTTTGACAGAGGATCTCAAACAATGCAAAAACATAACACAGTTTAGAAATAGATTAAAACAGGATTGATTAATTGGGTGTTGATTGCAACTGTAATGCTGTTAAATTATTTATTTATTTTATTTTTTGGCTTCATTTGTTAATTATTGGATACTTGTTGTTTCTTTCTATGACTCTGAAACCATGAAGAGCTCTAATGGATTTACTGAAATAAATGAATTAAAGGGTATAGGCATTTATGAGCTAGATAGCTTCAGCCTGCCAACACCTTTTCGACCTATTTATGAACTAGTTGAACTAATGATGGTATTATGGAAGGTTGACTGATTGTGATTGATGCTAAACAATTTGTGTAAAAGATCGAATAAACTACTACTACTAAACCCTCACTGGAGACGAGCATCAGTGCAACAGGTGAAATGTCCCTTTAATCAGATCACAGAGAGGCTTTGTCCTGTCACAGCTACATCTACCTGCACCTCCATTCAGTTCTATAACAACATACCATCACACAACAGCGCTCACATGAACAGCTATAGACTGATACACCTGGGAACTGGCAGGTTCATCATCCTCAGTGTGTCTGTGTGTGTTGCATTGTGTGGTGATGACAGATGTGTGTGCACCACCTGCTGGTCCGTGGGTGTAACTACAGTTTATAATGTGATATTTGATGGGTTAGTTTGATCTCTTCTCGTCCAATTAGAAGTAAAAGATGCAGAAAATGTACAAGTTGCTCAAAGAATCTATTGATCCTGAGCTTCTTGTCTCTGATGTTGCTGCTTTGGCAGCTCCTGTCTTGTCTGCGTGGACTTTTAACAAATAAATTAGCGAGGACACAAGCTGTAAAAATGTGTTTTTTGCTTTCACTGTCGATTAAAGCTGCTAAACTCGTAGTTTTTGTTATGACGGTGACAATAAAGTCTCTAAGTCTATGCACCTCGAAGCTTTTTACTCCTGCTCTGTTGTAGTAGGTGTGCGTGTTTGGCTTCAAACCCTTGTTGTGTGACTAGAGGTCGGTTTCTGCAGCCAACAGGTCGTCTGTGCTGCATCTCCACACACACACACACACACACATGAGACAAAGAGCCCTGAGCTGAGGCAGGTGAAGAGAACAGAGAGAGGAGATTTACTCCACAGCTGCAGCGTTGTTGTTGTAGCATCAGGCTCCGAGCAGCCAGGATCCTCCTGGAATGTGTTTCTCTTTCATCCCGGAAAAATAAGAGAAAGAACAAAGAGAGAAGAGACGTCAGAGAAGAGACAGAGAGGGCAACAGGAGGTTTAAAGACTTTAAAAGAAAAGGGTTTCAAGAAAATGAAATGTACTTGGTGGTGCTGGTTCATGCTCAGTCCATTTCCAGTCAGAGGAGATTGGCATGAAGAAATCCAATCCAATCGCACGTGTTCAAAACATGAAAGTTTACCAAAGTGCTGCACAGTGACGTGCAGGAAATAGAGCACAAAATGGTTTAGAAAACACATAATAAGAATTTAAAATAATAAAAAAGTAAACTAAAAAATTAAGTTAATAAGAGCCAGAAAAGGATAAAGAGATTAAAAAAACTATAAAAATGGAATGGAAAGACAGAGGTCACACAACTTTCACACTGAGTTAAAAGCCAAAGAATAAAAATAAGTTTTAAGGGTGCATGGGGGACTCTTTTTTTTTATCCAGTGTGAATATTTACAACTTATAGGTTTCAGTCTGTCAGATCAAACCGTTACAGATGTGAAACCCCATGTAGCTCATTTTAAAACCGTGCACTGTTTCCTGTTTTCAGCACAAACTCCACTGTCAGTCAGAGAAAAGATAAATAAAGTTCAATACAAGCACCTCAGTTGTAAAAACTTTCACTGTATAGTACCTCAGAAATATGTAAGAACGGAGACTATTTAAAAGTCTGTGCCCTTTTATCCTCAAATTATGAATCATGTAAATAATAAGAAATATAAAGAATCTATCGAGGTGTACGAAAGCGTATTGCATTCACTTGAATAAAAAAAAAAGTAATTTATTTTTTGGTGTTTTTCGAGGTAATTTTTTTCCCTGTTTTTCTGACTAATCTTTTTTCCTGTTTTTCTGACTATTTTTTTCCCCCTGTATTTTTCCCCTGTTTTTTTAAATATTTTTTTCTGTTTTCCATGCTATTTTTTTCCCTGTATGCAAATTAGCACATATTTCATCAGATATTGCCTCATTTACATATTTAAACATAAAATTAGACAAAACTTGTAATACAAAACATATTGGTCTTAATGTAAGTGATAAACATGGAAAGTCTCATGGTGATATGTGTTAGTTACTGTAAACCACCTGCAGACACTTCCTGAGGTGTTACAGGATGAGTGATGAGTGAGTCTCCAGTAGATGGCAGCCTTTAGTCACATTTAGACACATGAGAGAAAACAGACTCGCCTCGTCCCACGCTGCCTGGTGCTGCTGCTGAAGTGAGAGAGCTTCACTTCACTAATGGAGATGAAATGAAGACTGAGCTGCTCATTTAGGGATGAAAGCTAAATTTAAAAGCTGTCACTGCTGAGGGACGTCGACGACTATAGATGGATAAATCAGCGTCAAAACAACTGTTACAGGCCCGAGGCTTCTGCAGGAGGAGGAGGAGGATGGAGACACATGATGAGGACCAGGAGACTGAGACCAGAGAAGTGAAAGGAGATCAGTGGGAAGGTAAGAGAGAGAGAGAGAGGGAGGGATGGAGAGAAGAAGAGATGGATGTGTGAGGAGTAAAGTAGGGTGGGGTGCTTCTGCTGCTGCTGCTGCTGGTGGAGATGTAGCAGGTGGAAGACATGGTGGAGGCAGAGACAGAAGAGGACGTGGCAGTGGGGCAGTGATTTAATTAGCACCCTCTACCCCCTCCAGCCCTTCACTCATAGCATCAATAATGCATGCCCCCTTGTTTCCACTGCCATAATTAATCCTCTCTTACTATAATTAAAAGCCAAAAATCCCACAAGATGGTTCAGCTTGGCCAGGCACGGGTTGGGTTGGCACGGGAACTGATGAAAAAACTCAGGAGCTCCACACACACACACACACAGAGAGACACACACAGATCCACAGACAGACAAACCCACAGACATGTTGACAGAGATCAATAGTCAACTCCAACACAAGCAGAGTGAATGAGGCGTGAAGTCGGAGAGTGTGATGTGATGAGATGAATGAAGGTGACAGACTGATGACAACAAGACCATGCAGCTCCTCTCCTCTCTCTCTGTCTCTCCTCCTTCTCCTCCTCTTTCGCCGCCGTGTTTGTGAATGGAGAAGAAGGAGGAAGTGAGGAAGGAGAGCGAGCCAAACGCAAATCTATACCGACCCCCAGGAAGGAGGAGGACGACACACACACACACACACACACACATACTCACACAGGCCTCCTGCTCCCCAGATGAGGTTTTGTCTCCGCTGCAGTCGAGCCAGAGAGGAGAGAGAGGAGAGGAGAGGAGAGGGAGGAGAGGAGAGGAGAGGGAGGAGAGGTGGAGCTTTCTGATGCTGCAATTAGGACCACACTGTCTGGGCGAGCAAACAAGAATGAATATTTCAGTCCGGAGATCTCCGTGGGCACCTATCGTGATGGTGGAGGGGAGGGGGAGGGGGAGGGGGGGGGGGGGCTGGCACACCTACAGACACACACACACACACACACACACACACACATAGAGACACACAGATACACAGCTCACCACGGCTGCCAGGATTATTCACCTCCCAATCACAGATGCCACAATTATCACATCAGTATCACTGCGTAAACGATGCCAACTGTTATGCTCATTGAACTATTGTACAAGGTTTACAACAATATCACTATAAATATGCATCAAGCCTCACGGTTGCCGTGGTTCCTCCTCCAGGAAAAATCTGGTTTTTCAGCAGCGAGATGCGAGGTTTGGACCGGAGCCAGGAGACGACAGAGGTCACGTCTTCTATACAATCTGATTATTTCCTCCTCTTCGTCTTCTCCTTCTTCTTCTTTAATCTAGACCATCTAGTCTGTTCTGAGGTTGTGAGTTTATCAAAATCATATTTGTGCATATTGACATTTTCAAATCCCTCAAAAACACACCCAATTGGATAATCAAAATCATGTATAGACAATAAAGACAATAGGAACAAAAACCTACCTGCCTAAAGGGACATGATAACCACAAAGGAAAATGGACAGAAAGATAAAATTAAAATAAAACAAAATAAGATCAAATAAAATAAAAAGGATCAGATTAATAATTCAGAATGGGTCTCCTCATTGTAATAACATACCCATGGCAGGACTCCACTTTTTATCATCTTTGTAAATAAAAGTTTGGATCACATTTTTCTTTTATTGCGTCTGCAGGCAGGGGGTTGTGGATGGTGGATGGAGAGGGGGGGGGGGGGGGGGGGGCTTCAAGGAAAAAAGGTTGGGAACCACACTGCCCTACAAAGGCAAAGTGCAGTATCTGTAAAAATGCCAAACTGAGAAACAGCTTTTTGTGTTTTTCATTGTCAGGTATTATGAATAACTACCAAGTCTATAAATGATTAGATAAAGGTGGACGACTGAATTAAATGTATTTTGTAGTTTGTCTTTCTGACCAATTTTGACCGTTTTATGGCAGATACTGCACTTTGCCTTGGTTTCACGGTGCTTTTTTGGATGGACAGCAAAATAAAAAGCCCAATAACTCTGGAAATTCTAGCAGCACCAATATCAAATTCTACCAGATTGAAGAGAATATGCCACACGTTTGATTGGTCAATAAAAAATTGGAAAAAATGCAGATACTGCACTTTGCCTGCACTGTTCTAGACTCCTCTCCTCTTCAGGCTCTTCAGCATTTTTCAGAAGCTCCAGGGTGCTCACCCTCCTCCTCGTCCTCCTCCTCCTCCTCCTCCTCCTCCTCCTCCTCCTCCTCCTCCTCAGGACGGGTACAGTAGGAGCACTCCCTCTGGTGTGTGGGGTTCATTGTGGATGCTAGCTCGGTGCAGCCCCCTCCCTCACCCCCCCCCCCCCCCCCCCCCCCTGCCCCCCGCCCGTCCTCGGCCCCCATCTCCACTTGATTTATCGCTCTAAAATACCACTGCACTAATTAGTCAAGTAATTAATTAATAGGCATTTGCATTTGTGCATATGCAATTAGGGGGCTGGAGAGAGGAGAGTGCAGATGGGGTCCGGGAGTCTGGTGGGGTGGGAGAGGGGGGTGGGTGGGTCTGTTTGTGCATGTGTGTGTGTGTGAGAGAGAGTGTGTGCTGTATTTCATATTTGTGCCAGCAGAAGTTTGCACTTCTTCCAGAAAGACAAGTGAAGTGCAGGTCGTCACCTCACATGTCTGACAGCGAGACAGAGAGAGAAGGAAGGAGGAGAGAAGGAGGAAGAGAGGGAGGGAGGATGACAAAGGTGTGGAGGTGTGGCTTGATGACTTTGAGAGGCGATTGGGTGTCATTTGACCAGAAGAAAAAAATAAAGGAATGATGGGAGATATTTAAAAATCTTAAAGGGGACGAGCTTTCTTTTTTTTCTTTTTTTTTTTTGCATTTTTTGCATTTTTAATGAGGTGCATTTAGCCCCATGAAGAGGCAGCAGCGACAGCAGGTGGCCGACGCTTAGCGCTAATCCGCAGACAAACAGGAAGCAAAGTCGTTGTGAAATATCATAATTCCAAACAAGCTCTTCTTCTGCGTTTCAATATCACATCAAAGCCCCCCACCCCCCTTGCCCCCCCCTGCTGCCCCCCACTCTGATTGGAGCTGCTCCTGCCCTGGTGCTGCTGGGCTGGCTAAAAGCTAAAGCTAAAGCCAAAGCCGCGCTGTTGACATTTAGCATTTATTTTGGCAAGGTGACCTGAAGGTTGTTTGGGACTTGTTGAGAAGCTGCAGTGCCCCCCCCTCCCCTCCCCTCCCCTCCCCTCCCCCCTACCCCACTCTCTCTGTCCCTGGTCGGTGCAGCTGAGGTAGGATAGGGCACCGACTTGGCTGCTGGAGAGGTTTGATGCCCCTCTACTACTGTCCCTCACACACACACACACACACACACACAGGGAGAGAGACACACACATAAACACACACAAACAAACACACTCCATGGTTTGGGGTGTTGCCAGGTTACCAGCCCCTCGTCGTCCCAGAAGGGATGAGACACATTAGTGAATGTGCAGCATCACGGCGGCGGCTCCTCGGCCACAGCTGCCACACTGCTGCTGCTGCTGACCCCCGGGAGGACGAGTCGACCCCGCATGCATGACCCCCCACTCCCACTCCCACTCCCACTGTCACCATCACACTATCACCCCCCCACTCTGCAGAGGAGGAGAAGGAGGTGATCCTAGGCTAGGCCCAAGGACATGATGAGCCTCCATCAGCTCCTCTCCTCTCCTTTCCTTTCCTCTCCTCTTCTCTCCTCTCCTCTTCTCCTCATCTTGTGTCCTCTTCTCCTCCTCCTCTCCTCTCCTCACCTCTTCTAGACTCTCCTCTCTTCTCCTCATCTTGTGTCCTCTTCTCCTCCTCCTTTCTCCTTCTCCTCATCTCTTGTCCTCCTCCTCTCCACTCCTCTCCTCTCTTCTTCTCCTCATCTCTTGTCCTCTCCTCTCCTCTCCTCCTCTTCCTCCTCCTCATCTCCTCTCTTCCTCTCATCTTCTCCTCATCTCTTGTCCTCTCCTCCTCCTCCTCTCCTCTCTTCTTCTCCTCATCTCTTGTCCTCTTCATCCTCCTCCTCTCCTCTCTTCTTCTCCTCATCTCTTGTCCTCCTCCTCTCCACTCCTCTCCTCTCTTCCTCTCCTCATCTCTTGTCCTCTCCTCTCCTCCTCTTCATCCTCCTCCTCTCCTCTCTTCCTCTCATCTTCTCCTCATCTCTTGTCCTCTCCTCCTCCTCCTCTCCTCTCTTCTTCTCCTCTCTTCTTCTCCTCATCTCTTGTCCTCTTCATCCTCCTCCTCTCCTCTCTTCTTCTCCTCATCTCTTGTCCTCCTCCTCTCCACTCCTCTCCTCTCTTCCTCTCCTCATCTCTTGTCCTCTCCTCTCCTCCTCTTCATCCTCCTCCTCTCCTCTCTTCCTCTCATCTTCTCCTCATCTCTTGTCCTCTCCTCCTCCTCCTCTCCTCTCTTCTCCTCTCTTCTCCTGTCCTCTCCTCTCCTCCTCATCTCTTGTCCTCTCCTCTCCTCTCTTCTTCTCCTCATCTCTTGTCCTCTTCTCTCCTCTCCTCTCCTCCTCGCTTCTTCTCCTCATCTCCCTCTCCTCTCCTCTTCTTTTCTCTCCTCTTCTATCCTCTCCTGTTCTCTCCTCTCCTCTCCTCTCCTCTCCTCTCCTCTCCTCCTCTCTCCTCTCCTCTCCCCTCGGCCCCGGACCGACCGACCGACGCCTCCCGTTGCCAAGTTGGACCGGTCGGTCATGGAGCTCATTTCTCCCACATTAACTCCACTAATGTCGGCTAAATAGAGAGATCTCTGAGTCTGGACGGTCACAATGCAGAGGAGGGGGGGGCACACCGAGGAGGAGGAGGAGGAGGAGGAGGAGGAGGTCACTGGTGGGGAGGGATTCTTCCATGATGCAGCAGCAGCTCGTCGTCTCCTCCTGAACGTTGGACGCCTCTGCCAGCTCGTCGTACCCACACACACACACACACACACACACACACAGCCCTTCCTCATTTCTCATCCATCCCTAGTGGGTCTGCACACCTGGGTCCCTCTCACTGTCTCTCTCTCTCTCTCTCTCTCTCTCTCTCTCTCTCTCTCTCTCTCTCTCTCCCCTGCAGCGTCGTTCACTCGGAGACACCAGCAGCTCTGACAGATCCCAGCGACCAGGAAACACTTGATCTTCACACTGTAGACCACGTTGTACCAGTCAAAACACACACACAGATAGGCCTGTATTATATTATATGCTTCTATTATACGGGGTGTAGATATGGAGGTGTGGGGGGGGGGGGGGGGGGGGGGGGGGGTTCATCACCACCATCCGGTCACCATCGGTCAGTTCTGTGGCCACGATTGAGTCACAGCAACAAATCACGGTGCGTTTGTGTTGTTGTTCCTCTGAATACATGGAAGCATAATTTGATCCAATTAGGTAAATAAATAAACAATATGCCTTCTGTTCCACAGCCTTAATGCACTTATAATGCATCCCCACCCCCACTTCTCCTACTACACCCCCCCCCCCTCCCCCCCCTCCTCTCCTCCTGCCACTGCTCCTGAACCAGAGATGTGGTGGAAAAACCAAAACCAAACGGATCAGATCAGAAGAGTTCATTCATGTAATGTGATTCATGATCTTCTTACAGTGAGAACTTGTCAGCGAGTCTCTGACAGCAGATAATCAGCTGATAATTGATTGATTGATTAATTGATTGATTAAATGATTGATTGATTGGTTGCTCCTGTGTTTTTATAGAGAGGAGGAGCAGGAGGAGGAGGAGGAGCAGGAGGTCACAGTGGATCAGTGTGTTGTCACCTTAATGCTCATAAAACTACAGGATGTTACAGCTGAGACACTTGATGTTTGACCCTGAGCTGGAAACACACACACACACACACACACTGCATACTGTGTATTTATATGTATTTTTGTGTGTATATTTACACCTGTGCTCCTGCAGCTCCGTGTTAAATCCTATTAACCACTGCCTGCTGAGTTTGGCGGGTGAATGAGACTTTAAATATAAAGACATAATAATAATATATAAATATAAGATAATATAATTTGATTTCTTTCTCTTTTTTTCCTTGAAGCAGCCTCGCGGGTCAACAATGATGAGTTTTGTTGTTCCACCATTTTATTTTTTTCTCCCTCTCTCTCTCTCTCTTCTGTTTTTCCTCCTTTTTTTCTGGCTGTGTGAGCGCTAGCGCGGTGACAGATGGCGGAGCCCTCCTCCTCCTCCTCCTCCACTACCACCACCTCCTCCTCTTCTACCTCCTCCTCCTCTTCTCTCTCTCTCTCTCTCCCTCTCTCTGTGTCTCTCTCCCCCGGGAGGCCAGATCTCTCTGAATGCGGGCGCATGTCAATCACCGGCCTCTCCTCATGTGATGGCTCTTGCCGGTGACGTGCCAGCCATATGGGCGCGCGCGCTGGCATCGCAGCCTTAGCTGGTATGTAACCCCCGTCCCCAGTAGCTCTCCATCTCACTCACTCTCTCTCTCTCACACACACACACACACTCACACATACACACACACACACATGCATACATGCTCACTCACTTTACTCCCTCACGCATCCACACACACGCAGCGTCAGTCGCGCCAAGAAAGACGCACGTTCGCTCTCAGCGCTCAGGCTTATTCGAGTGCGCGCGGAGGGAGGAGGCAGCCACCAACCGACGGACCCGGACCCCAGACCCGCGGACTCGGACCTGCAACCCCGCAACCCTGCAACCCCGCACCTCCAACCACGCACTCAGCTGATCACGCGCGTCGCTCGCCCCGGTCGGTCCGTTATTAAGATGGTCTGAAACGCGGGATTTTTCTTTTTTTTCTTCTTCCTCCTCTTCCTCTTCCTCTCTCTCTCTTTCACTCTCTCTCTCTCTTCCCTGCGACCCCCTGTGAAGAGCTCGAGCTGAGGTGAGTTGGAACAGAAACAACAACACTTATTTAAAAAAAGAAAAAACAGAAAAAAGATGAGGATGATGATGAAGAGCGGCTCCAAAATGGAGGAGAGAAAGAAAGAAATTATCCAATTAATGGTTCTTCTGCTACTTTAATAATAATATGGCGCTGTGCTGGATTAATAATGCACTTTTATTTATGCATCTTTTTTTTCTTTTTTTTTTATCGTGTATCGGCTCTATAAGACACGTTCACTCACTGGCGTCGGTCCATGTGGATGTGAATCTATAGAGTCTCCATCTCCATCCATATGTCAGTGACTTGGATCCACAGCGTCTGTTCTGCTCTTGGCACCTTTAAAATAACATGTTTGTCAGTTTATGGGATTTCTATACGGCCGAGCTGTGGACAAATAGACCCCCTCCCTCCCTCCCTCTCCCTCTCTCTCCTCCTGTGTGAGTGTGTGTCCTTCAACTTTTGACATCCAATCCCACCTGGAATATAAAAGCTAAGATCATGCAGGCAACCAAAAGAGAGGTTGGAGTCGCCCGTTCCTCCATCATCATCATCATCAGCAGCAGCAGCAGCAGCAGCAGGCGGCGGCGGCGGCAGCGTGAGGCTGTAAATAGATCATATCGGACACTAATTTGATTTAGAGATTCCTGCGTCTGGATGTTGGAGCAGAGAAACAAAAGACAGAGAATGTGGAGGATGAGATGCGTTTTTACGTTGTGCGTGTAGGTGTGTAAATGTGTCTGTCTCGGTTTTATAAGGAGGAGATTTATTTATTGATGTTTTTGTCGATGATTTGCATGTTTGCAAAGGAAAAGGGTGGGACAGCGGCTCTTCTCTTCTCTGTCTGTCCACTATAACGCGACTTTGTGGGTTTTTTATATTTAACGAGAGCTAAAGGGAGACAAGCGATTTCCATCTGTTAAAAGAAAAAAAACAAGGTGCTTTGAAATCATGCACTCGTGCATACGGAATTACGTGTGAAATCTATTTCGTGTAGGCAGCACGCTCTGTTAATTAAACGTTGTTGTGTTGAGTTTTTTTTTTTTTTCTAATTGAGCAAACCTCCCGAGCCTGAGATTTCAAAACTAGATTTTGCCCCTGGCACACCCCCCCGAGATAATTAGCCAACCATCACAGGCTCCTTTACCTCCAGCTCAGTCTGCTGCTGCTGATGCACTCACACACTCACACTTAACACACACACACACACACACTTACACTTACACACACACACACAGCCGTGCGCGCATGAGGAAACATGTTGTGGAGGGAAGTGAGAGGAGGCTGAGTGGAGCTGTCAGAGACCTCATCACCTGCACCGCCTCGGATTTTAATCCACTGCGTTTACTGGTCAAGTGGTAGGCTGATCCATTGATTTATTCTTTTATTTTATTTTTATTTTTTTACTTTTTCTTTCCTTTATTCATTTATTCTATCCTATTTTATTTTATTTTTACCAGATGCTTATTGGTTAAGCTGTTGACAGTTCCACTTTGGTTCGTTAAAGCTGAACAAAAGCTGATTTTGTTGCAATTTTTAAAAAACATTTCCACCTATAAATTATTATCTTTATCATTATTTTATAATTTTTTATCGAAGTTTGAGGTGTGCATCTCGCAGGCCACCGTAGCTTTCTTTCATTTTTATTTATTTACTTATTTTCTTTGCGTCCATGAGCCTTAATTTAATCATCAGCTGTGACTTTAAACGCAGCTTTAGCTTCATCAATTAAACTCAATCCTCTGAGCGGAGAGGTGGCGGTGCGCGGTGTGGATGAATAGTGCTGGAATGCAGCCAGGAGTGTGTGTGTGTATATATATATATATATGGGCGTCAGGAGGAGTGAGAGTGGGGGGGGCTTCCCTCCCTCCCTCCCTCCCTCCCCCATGGGACCTGTAATGTGGCCCCTGCCGCTGGGACCCGCTGCGAGAGGACGCGACAGGGCAACACGGATGACAGCAGGGAATTAAATGGGAACCCGTCTGGCTGTGGGATGATTTCTCTCTTTTTCCATTTAAAAAAATATATATTTTTAATTATTATTATTTTCCCCAAGTTCAAACCTTTTTGTCCTTTGGAGCAGAAATAATGACTCCGATTTATTTCGTGACAAAAAGGACAAATTGAGGTTGATCGACCTGACTCGCTCGTTGTAACCTTCCTGTATATACTGTATATATATAGCCTGTGAATATTCTCATTTGTCCATCTCAAGCAAATTTAAATCGAAAGCAACTGGACTTGGTTATTTGTCTAGGATATATAGGCCTATAGTTTGTCTGTATATATATATAGTTTCTCTTCCTGTGCACCTACAACCTGGAACACTCTGCAAAACCATTTGAAACTTATCTCACTTTTATCAATAGGACAATTAATTTAAAACCATAACTAACATCTTATTTTACCTCTAACTGCTCCTGCTTTTACACACACATATATGTTTCAATTTATCCTTTAACCACCTTTAACTTCCGGTATGTTTCAAATGTCTTGTCTTCTAATCTGTCCTTATATGTTTCGTGTTTCACCTAGGCTATATTGTAAATGAGGCTACTCCTCAATATATCTCAGAGTTTAAATAAAGGTTATAATGAAATTAAATGAGTGTTTTCTGAGGCCTCATTCTCCTTTCCTCCTCTCTCTCTCCATCCAGAGCCACCATGTTGACGCGGCTGTTCAGTGACCCCTCGCTGCTCCCCGACGTGCAGAAATACTCGGGCTGGGCCGAGGACAGCGACGGCGACGAGCCCAACAAGCTGAAGGACGAGGATGATAGAGACGCGCGTGACGACGATTTGCTGCTGGACGACGACGACGACGACGACCTGCGAGGCGGCAGCCGGACGCACTCGGAGCACGCGGGGGAAGACGACGAGGACGACGACGTGGACGGAGAGGACGGGGACGACGGAGGGGAGGACACGGGGGGAGGAGGGGACAGACCCAAGAAACGAGGCCCCAAGAAGCGTAAAATGACGCAGGCGCGGATCGAGCGCTCCAGGATGCGACGCGTCAAGGCCAACGCGCGGGAGCGGACGCGCATGCACGACCTGAACTCGGCGCTCGACAACCTGCGCAAAGTGGTGCCGTGCTACTCCAAGACGCAGAAACTCTCCAAGATCGAGACGCTGCGTTTGGCCAAGAACTACATCTGGGCGCTGTCGGAGATCCTGCGCTCCGGGAAGCGGCCGGACCTGGTGGCCTACGTGCAGACCCTCTGCAAGGGGCTGTCGCAGCCCACCACCAACCTGGTGGCCGGCTGCCTGCAGCTCAACTCCCGCAACTTCCTCACGGAGCAGCAGTGCCACCAGGGCGGGGAGGGGGGCGGCGTGGTGGTGGGGGGCAGGTACGCGTCCGGCTCCTTCTCCATGCACTCCTACCCGTACCAGTGCGCGCGCCTGTCCACGAGCCCCCACTGCCACCAGCCGGGCTCGAACTCGCACTCACACTCCTCGCATCCGCTGAGCCGGACGCACCCCGGCTACTGCTACGACTCTATGTACGGGGGGGGCGGCGGCGGGGGGGGCTCCCCGGAGTACAACAGCCCCGAGTACGAGGGCGCGCTCAGCCCGCCGCCGCCGCTCTGCGTCAACGGAAACTTTTCCCTGAAGCACCAAGGCGACTCTATGCATTACCCCGGCCTGCCCGGCTCCCGGGGGGGCGGGGGGGCCGCGGGGGGGGCCCACGGCCTCGTGTTCGGCTCCTCGGGGGGGGCCCGGAGCGGCATTCACTCTGAAAACGTCCTGCCTTACCACCACGACATGCACTTACACCACGAGCGGGCCCCGGTGTACGATGAACTCAACGCGTTTTTTCACAATTAAAAAAAATTAAAGGGATAGTTCACCCAAAATTGAGATTTCATTATCTACTCACCCTCATGTCGACTAAGGGCTGGGAGAAGTTTCAGAGTCCTCCGTGGCTTCTCTGAGTTACAGGGGGTCTCGGCGTAGCAGTGCATGTCCATGTAACGGTTGCAAATGGATACCAACTGTCTTCGTAACAAAAAGACACAACAAAAAACATCCAAATACCTCCATGCTGCTCGTATGTAATGTCCGTCTTGTATTGAAGCCCCGAAATGCGTAACTGTCCCGAAAATTTTTTTATAAGTCTATTTTTCAATCTTGTTTTGTAGCGGAAGCTTCTCGAAGCTCCTCTTCCCTGTTCGTCATATTTGGACAATTTCGCATTTCGGGGCTTCAATACAAGACAGACATTACATACGAGCACTATGGAGGTATTTGGATGTTTTTTGGTGTGTCTTTTTGGATGAAGAAAAGTGAGCTCCGTTGGCAACCGTCATATGGACATGCAGTGCTGCACAGAGACCCCCTGTAACTCAGAGAAGCCACGGAGGACTCTGAAACTTCTCCCAGCCCTTAGTCGACATGAGGGTGAGTAAGATAATGAGTGCAATTTCAATTTTGGGTGAACTATCCCTTTAAGACGGAGGAGAAGAAGCGAAGCCCAACAATCAAGCATCGATCCGCGGCCTCTGGTCCGCTGGTCCACTGGAGAAAATGTTCATTCGGTGTTTTTTGTTTTATTTATTAATTTATTTATGATAATTTATTTTACTGAAGTCGCTCTAGTCAGGGATGTAGTGGAGGGAAAATCCACCTGAACCCACTTCTCTTTTATTCTGCGCAATAGAACTGATCCAGTTCATTTAGCCTAAAGGCTGGTTGATATCAGAGGGAAATTTGATGATGAGAATAATAATAATAGAACAAACAAAAATCATCATATCGAGAACCCGGAAGTTCAAATTCTATGATGTTTTTGAAAATGTGGTTTGTGTTTGTGTCGGTGCTTGTTTGCATTTTGATGACATGACAGGAAGTGTCAGAGTTCACCCACTTATTTATAGGCTATTATGTCCCACGAGCTACATCACTGGCTACAGCTCCACACACACACATTTACACACACATACACACATCAACACACACACATCCTGTGAGGTTGGTGGTGATTTTTTTGTTTTCTTTATTTCTGAAAAGAGAAAGACAGTCAGAGAGAGCGATGTGCTGCTTAGTTGGGTTCCTAGTTTTAGAAGAATCCAGTTCTCCAGCTATAATCAATCGATCAAATCGATCAAAAAACCCAATCAATCGTTTCGCATCTATGCAAAACCCCAACGAGACCACAGAGGCAGCAGCGAGGCCCAGGGAGAAACACTGTACGTTTCATCAGCACACACACTCAACACACACACACTTGCACATTTGAATCAACACCTTATGAACCTGACCTGGGCCAAAACGTTTTCAAGTTGTTCCAAGAAAAAAAAAAGAAATCAAACATTTTATTTCTTATTTTGTTTTGTTTTTTTATTCTAATTTATTCTCATGAACTTTTTTTCTTCTTCTTCTTGAGCCATTGAAATGTATTTTTTATTTAAAAATGAATTTTAATTCAATATTTAAATTTGATTTGCTGTTGACTAAGTTATTATTATTATTATTATTATCATTATTATTATTATTATTGCACGTATTTATTGTGTTGTTTTTTGTAATTAATGTTAATAGTCCATGAAAATGAAGGGATCCCATGTGTTGCTGATATTTATTTATTTATTCTTATTTTTATTTTTTTTCATAAAATTCAAGTCTTTCAACTTTGTATTCAACCAACTGTGTGGTAAAATAAAAATGATAATAAATGAGACTGTGCTACTTGATTTTTTTTTTTCCTCTCCCACCTTCACTTCTATCGATCCGTATTGGCTGCTGTATTACAGTAAAGAGTGTTTCCGGTTCACACTCGGTGGGATATCAATAATAAGTCTTATTCATGGATTTAGTGAAGTACAGTAGTATATAAATGGATTTGATGGAGGAGCTGCAGCTTTTCTCTCAAGTATCAGTCTGTGCTGTTATTTATTGGCTGATTATTGGTCTGAGCCTCGGGGCCTTCATCTCCTAAAGTGGGACAGGAGGGAGGGAGGGAGAGGCCTGCTGCCAACCCAACTCAACTCGCCTCCTTTTCTTTCTTTCTTTCTTTTTTTTCTTTCTTTCTTTCTCTTCTTTGCTTGGCAGAAAACTCAAAGTTACAAAACAAGTCTTTAAAACATGTATGGGAGGGTTTTTAATTGCAGACCTGACAGATTTGGTGTAAACACTCCTGCAGCAGGGTGAGGAGGATGAGGAGGAGGAGGAAGACGAGGAGTGTGTGTGTGCATGTGTGCATGTGTGCGTGTGTGTGTGCGTGTGTGCGTGTGGGCCTGTGCGTGTGTGTGTGGACGCTGAGCTCAACCGGTCCAGATCCCAGGCTGAGGCGACACCCAGCTCGGTGCCAGGCGCTGCTCTCCGGGTCAGCGGGGTTAATAACGGAGGTCTGCTCCGTATTTTCCGACATTAGGAGTCGGTTTCAGCACCGTGGAGAGCTCCGTCCGCAGCTGCTGCTCCTGGATCAGCCCACTAACTACACTGCACTGCACGTATACAGGCTGCTGGTGCTGGTGCTGGTACTGGTACTGCACAATGTGATTCCAATGCAACACGTTTATATCACAATAGAAAAGCAGTTAACTACTTACACACTGTTTCTGCAGGTTTGTTCAGACCAGGTTCGTCGCAGCAGGAAAATAACAGAGTCTGAAAAATAAAGCAAAGCAACAAAACACACAAATAATGTTTTATTAACATTGATAGAAATTTATTAGATGTCTAATAATTATTAAATTAGCAGTTTAAACCAACTTGTTGAAAATGAAACTCACCTTATTCAGTGTAAATTAACACAATAAAGATCCACGGTGGAAACAAACACGGGTTTTTGTTTAGATGTAAAATAAATAAAATAAAAATGTTGTTTTTATATCTTTGGTTTCCATCCGTCCATGATGCATTAAACATCAGACATGAATTATGAAGTCCACCCCCCACATACACAAACACACACACTTCACAATTTCCCCTTCTGTAACTTTAAACACAGAGACACACACATTTCATATTTATACATTTTAAAAATGGATTTAGCCTATGTTGCATCATAAATATTGATCTCTTTAAATCAAATCAATCTGTGTGTAGTGAATCTATTGTCAATATCACACACGCACACACAACCAGAACCTTTCTACTCAATATTGAAATATCAAATATGATTAAATAAAAAATGCTAAACACACACACACACACACACACACACACACACACACACACACACACACACACACACACACACACACACACACACACACACACACACACACACACACACACACACACACACACACACACACACACACACACACACACACACACACACACACACACGGTGGAAGGGGCAGCCGTTGCCACCCCGGCTGCTTTGGAGCGCTGCCCCGGGACCCATATGTTCCCCAAAATGTCCTGGTTGCTCTCTGCTGCTGCTGCTGCTGCTGCTGCTGCACGGACACACAAACACACAGACACACAGACACGGACACACAAAAACTGAATGGGAGAGATGGTGACCAATAATAATAACAATAATAATACGAGAAATAGCTTATGTTATAGCATGTTTGATTATTTCCGTTTTATTGGAAATAAACCCATGAGGTTTTGGGCCCTGGTCGGTTTGACTCTGATCTTCAGAGACTGTTAATTAAAAATTTAAAAACACACGAGTGTGATTTTAAAAAATTAAAAAAAAAACACGTGAGGTTCATTCATTTGTTTATTTCTGGAGCAACTGACCAAACGGTGGCCAATAATTTCCTGTCAGTAAATCAATCAATCAACCAGTGATTCCTCCTCTTCGTCCAGCTATTCCCCCAGAAGTGAATCTGTCCACGTTTAATAGCATTTTATTATAGAATGTATAGCTACATTAACGACTTTTCATTTATTAAAAAATGCAAATATCTCCTTGAAGTTAAAGTTAATAACAGATTAATTTTACCCAACAGATCAATAACATTTCTACTGTTGATTATTCTTCAAAAAAATAACAATTAATCACGGAAAATCCAGTTTTTAACTGTGTTTTTGTAACGAAAAATGTGAGTTTTTGTTTTTAAATCTCAGATTAATGTAAAATCAAATAAATATATTTAATGAATTGAAAACTTTATTATAAACTTTATCTGCAATTAAAAAATAAATATATTTTATCTGAAAAGTCAAACACTTGTGGCTGTGTCAGTTTTTCGTTCCGTGTTTTTGCCCAGAAAACAAAGATATAGAAACATTATGATAATATATTATATAAATAATAAAAGGAGAGAGTGAAAAGATGATTTTTTTATTTTTTTATTTTAAACTGTATCATTTTTTATTTTATCTCTCTCTTTCTATTTTTGTGCTGCTTTTATTTGCACATTTCACGGCCCATGCAGCTCTCGGCTTCAGAATAAAAGCACCACTTTCTCCAACATGTTATTCATTCATTTATTTATATATTTATTTATTTATTCCCCGTTTGGCAGGTGCTTCTACCTGCATCCGGTCTGAGCTCCCGCTGTGGGAATCAGACCTGCAGCCGCCACCACCACCACCACCACCGGGGGTTTGAACCATGTGAAGAAACCCCGAGGCCTCTGCTGCTGTTGTGTTGTTGTTGTGTGCTTGTGCTTGTACTCAGGCCTCTGGATTCTTTGTGGCCTCGTCAGCAAAGAGAGAGAGAGAGAAAAGGGGAGGGAGGGAGAAGATAAAGTTGCATGGATTTCCAAAAAAGAAAAAGAAAAAAAAAGAGTCAATGCAACAAAAAAAAGAGGGTGAAAAAAGAAAAAAGAAGTGAAGCCGGGCTGCAGTGGGAGAGGGCATCTATCAAAACACCCCACACTGCACCTCCTCTTCCTCCACCGTCCGGAGAGAGGGAGAGAGGGAGAGAGGGAGAGGCTGGCAGGCTGGCGGAGGAGAGCCGTGCCAAGTCCCTTAATGTTCCCCAGCAGCAGCACCAGGAGCTCCGGAGAGGACAGCCCAGTGTGTGCGCCAGTGTGCCAGTTCACCGGGCCAAAGTGGCACTGCTGGGAGGAGTCGATGTTTCTTTCCTAATTTTTGCAGCATCTGTTCATTATCCAGGACGTTTAAAAACGAGAGCGCTCATCCCGAGTAACCCCTTCATCACACACACACACACATATACACATACACACACACTGATGTAACTACACACACTCACTCACATACACATACACACAGCAGTAAGGCGTTTTTTGTGAAGACTTGGCCTATGAATATGCATATTTCCCCCTGATGTTATGTTGTACATGAGCTCGTGCATTGAAAGAAGGCTGAGCTGCAGCCTCGGAATTAAACTCGTTGGTTGTTAACAGTCCTTAGATGTGGTAACCTTGTAGCATAACACATTCATGACACACATACACAGAAAGAGAGAGAGAGAGAGAGAGAGAGAGAGAGAGAGAGAGAGAGAGAGAGAGAGAGAGAGAGAGAGAGAGAGAGAGAGGGTGCAGGAGTCGAAATCTAAAGAAAAATGTCAGATTTCTAAATAACTTTGATTAGATTTCACAGATTATTGACGCAGTTTGCAGTTTTGAAGCTAAAATAAACTTTTTAATTCTGTTAAATCACGTTATTTGTTTATTGGACAAACTCACTTATATGTCCTGATCCATTTACAGCAGGGTTAAGGTGACGCGCGACGTGACGTTGGACCGACACTCATACACCTGGGCCTGTGTCCGTTGCCTCCATCATTTGGTCTATTGTGTTATTCTGAAAAGTTTCACCGCAACTTTAAGTCATAATGTCACAAAATAGCAGCATTAAATCTGCCTTTCCCAATTATTACAATAGATTTGTCTGATGACTCAGTTGGACTCAGACCTGCAGGTCAGAGCTGAATTAATCTTTAGTAACATTAATGATAAAAAGTCTGTGACCAGATGAGATACAAAAAGAGTTATTGGTCAAATCGTGTTGATATAAAAACAATTGTTATGATTATCACAGATGGGAGATTACAGGTCACATTATCTCACATTAGATTAAAATGAAATGACATCATAAATGATGGTGAAGTGGTCTCAAGTTCAGATGTTCAGATTTACTGATCACGATGTAACAGGACGAATATAAAATGTTCACACAAGTGTCAGTAAAAGTTATAATATGTAACTTATAGAATAAAATGTCAGTGCTGCACCATCGCCATCTTGGCAGCGTCTGACTCCGCCTCCTAACTCCCTCACTAATCCAAATATGGGCAACGGCTTCCACGTGTACCCACCTGTCATTCAAAGAGGCCACGCCCTCAATTCTGCAGATTTATCAAGCTGTAATTACATGTAAATGAGTCAATTAAATAAAACAAAACTAAAAAATGAACTCGTTAAGTTGTGTTAACATGTACATTTTAACATTTTTAATAGGAGTCTATGGACACTGACTCACCTGGGTGACCAGACTCTAGTGGCCGTTAGAGGAACTGCAGCTGGTTTCATGGAGGTCACAGCTTCACACACACTTCAAAAGCCTCTGTCACACACTTCTGTTAATTAAAAAAATATGAACACATAAAGGAATTAAAGCACAAAATGATGATAATTATAATTATGATAATAATGACTTGTAATATGGCAGAGATATCGGAAACATGAATGAACTTGCAGGTTGTTTAATTCACAAAATTCAGGATAAGCTTCTTATCTGAATGTTTTTGAAGATTAAACTTTTAATACTTTGCACTAATTCTGCAAATAAAACTCTTAACTTTGCGTTTGAGCCAGAAAAAACGACAACAACAACAACAAAAACAACAGCAGCAGAAAAACTTCCAGTGACACTGTGTGCTGAGCTCCACTCAGGATGAAAAGTGAGTGAATGGATCTCGCTGTTTAAATTATCATGTTGGTGCCCACTCTTTTTCTCACTCAACTTGGTAGGAAAGAAAAAAAAAATCAAGAGTGTTTGTCCGACATAACAGTCAATAGTGCGATTATCAAAATGTCACAAGTACTATGGTGTGAACTCCAATTAACGTCGAGCTACAATAATAAGTAAATGAGTGTGTGTGCGTGCGTGTGTCTATGTGTGTGTCTGTGTGTGATATGATAATATGGATATAAAATAAAATATGTGAGAATTAAAAGCATTAAAGATTCAATGCAAAGAGGGGAAAAGATAATCTGAGTGTTTGCAATCTGTCAGTGATTAAAAACAAAAGCACGAGGCAGTGGGAATGGACACACACTCACACACACACACAGATCACACATGCATCTGAATAATTTATGTCTATTAAAGAAAAAGAAAGAAGAAGAAGGGGACTTGAACACAACACTTGGTACAATTGTGCCCTTTTTTCTGGCCTGGCGCCAGGGCCGTTGCTAGGAATTCTGGGGCCCCTGAAAAAATACTAAAGTGGGCCCCCTAACCCCCTGACTTTTCCACTTTTTTTTCTTAGACTACGTATGTTTTTTGTTTGTTTTTTTCTGGGGAAATTGAATCGTAGGGTCTAGCTAGTGCGGACTAGTGAGACTTGTTGTGTACAAACTGATGAAGCCTCTTGGATAAGAGGCGAAACGTCTTCCCAGACAAATGCAAGTCCAGTTGCCTACGACTCAATTTGCCCAGAAAAGAACGATGACCTGGATGAATAAGAATATCCATAGACACTTATCATTTTTTATTTAGCCTACTTTGTTTTGATGCTAATGCAGCATTACTATGAGTACTAGTCAGGGTCTTATGCAGAATAATTCAGCCATTCAAAGATTAGAGCTGGGCCCCTAGAATTATCATCACCTTTCTCCCTATAGAGAGCAGAGAGCCAAAGCGGAAGCAGGAAGGTAACGGTCACCATGGGACCTCAACTCGGAAAAAAGTCTCCATGTAAGTGAACGGGAGTCAAGGTTTTATTTCATGATCCGATTGAATTGTGCCATGAGAAAAAAATATGACCTCTACCTGTTTAAAAAATCACGTTTCATCCCGAGAAATCAGCAGTTTATCGTAAAACGGCAACGGAAGAATGTATTTTGTGTTTGTCTGTATGTTGTGTTTTGACGCTCTACGGACTACAGATCTAGTGTCCCACAAAAAATACGTCACCAACTGACACGGGAAAGGGCGCCATGTGGTGTGTGGTACGCGACCTGTAGTCTTTCTGGTTACGGATTCTTCGGAATTTTATTTTACAATAGTTTAAAACAAACTGCTGATTTATCGACATGAAACGTGATAGAGGTCATATTTCTTTCTCATGGCACAATTCAAACGGATCACAAAATAAAACTTTGACTCTCGTTCACTTACATGGAGACTTTTTCCGAGTTGAGGACCCATGGCGCGTGCACCAAAAGTGTTCCACGTGTGCGCAAAAAGGGAAAGTGCCACACGCTTGCTCCTGTGGACTTGACTCTGCCAGACTGCGGTGGTGCCAGTGGCCCCCCCACCCCACCACACCGCACCACACCACACTGGCAGCGCGTGCGTCCACAGGAAATTCCACAACATCTGTTTGTTATCACACAATGGGGCGCGGGATTCTGCTGGAGGTCCTGCCAAGGGAGGAAACCAGGGCTACAGGAGGAGGAGGAGGAGGAGGAGGAAGGGGGGGCATGAGGATGGAGGTTGGAGGGGAAAAGATGGGGGAGTGAGACGGGGGAGGAGGAGAGGAGAGGAGAGGGGGGAGACAGAGGTGGAGATCCGGTTGAGCACCAGGTTAGGTCTGAGGCCTTTGGCGGGCGGCCAGAGGCGTTACCGGGTTTGGGCGGTGCCAGATGTTGACGTGGAAGGGAGGGGGGTGTTTGTTCACTGCAAAAACTCAAAATCTTACCAAGAATATTATTTTGTCTTATTTCTAGTCAAAACAAATCTCATTATCCTTAAAATAAGACTCATCATATTAAAAAGTAGCTTGTTTTTAGACACTTTTTTACGTCTTTCAAGCATATTTTCACTTAAAATAATTTGATAGTGGAGCAAGTTTTCCTTCCTTATAACAAGCGCACAAAAAAAACTTGCTTTCACTGGCAGAATTTACTTATTTCAAGTGAAAATTTGTTTGAAACAAGTGAAAATGATCTAAAAACAAGTAAATTTTTTAGGTGATGAGTCTTATTTTAAGTGGAAAGAGATTAGTTTTGACTAGAAATGAGACATTTTGACAAGAAATAAGACAAATATTCTTGAAAAGATTTTGAGTTTTTGCAGTGCTCATAGACGTTGACAACAGAGTGAGAGCACAGACTCCTCTTGACCTGTCCGACAAACCCTCCCCCCACTCTGTGTTGAGGTATGCTGTGCATGGGAGGTGGAGGAGGGGGGCGGGGCTAGTGGCCTCTGTTTAGGAGGTTAAGTAGGAGCGTGCACGGGGACGACGCAACTGGATCAGCGCTGGAGGAGGAGGAGGAGGAGGTGTGTGTGTGTGTGTGTGTGTGGATGTTTGGAGGGGGGGGGGTCGTTCGTTCGTTGGTTGCTGGTCTGCACAGATGGCGTGTGTGCGTGCGTGTGTGCGTGCGCGTGTGTTATGATAGGGTTGGATGATGCCCTGGTCACATGGGCAGCAGTAATTGGCCTCCATATTGACCAGTTTGCAGTGCTGGGGGGCGGGCGGGCTCCCAGCTGGACCTGTCAGATGGCATCGCATCCACCTCACTGATCACCCCCCGGACGACCTACGCTGCACCTCTCCTCCTCTTTCATCTCCCCTCTCTCCTCTCCTCTCCTCCTCTTCGTCTTCATCATCATCATCCCTTCATCTCGTCACCTTTAATCTCACGTTGCCCTCCTCTTCTGTCCATCACTGTCTCTCCTCCCACCTTCCCACCTCCTCTTCCTCCAGCCTATATGCACTGCAAAAACTCAAAATCTTTCCAAGAATATTTGTCTTATTTCTTGTCAAAATGTATAATTTCTAGTCAAAACTAATCTCTTTCCACTTAAAATAACTTGTTTTTAGATCATTTTCACTTGAAATAAGTAGAAAAATCTGCCAGAGAAAGCAAGTTTTTTGTGCTTGTAATAAGAAAGAAAAACTTATTTTAAGTGAAAATATGCTTGAAAGACGTAAAAAAGTGTCTAAAAACAAGCTACTTTTTAATGTGACAAGTCTCATTTTGAGTAGCTATAATTTGATTTGTTTTGACTAGAAGTGACATTTTGACTAGAAATGAGACAAATATTCTTGGTAAGAGTTTGAGTTTTTGCAGTGTAGCAAACACTCTTCCTTCCTGCATGATGCAACTTCCACATTTGAATAAAACTGACTCTTGAACCTTGAATGTGTTTCCTGGTGATGCAACACTCAGGACCCTACAGACACCACTGCACCATTAACTGCACTTTAATCTGTATCATTGCACTACTGTATATTCATACAGCACATCTGCAAAAAAACATATATTATATTTATAATCCCCATGCACTTTGTATGTATGTTTTTGTTTTTATTATACTGCATATGCACTCTGGTCGGATGCAAATTGCATTTCGTTGCCTTGTTTCAATCAATCAATCAATCAATGACACAAATCATAATCTACACCCAATTCTGTTCTATCTTCTTTTTAATTGTGTTGTTTTTAACCATGCCTTTTTTCAAATATCTGACACATTATCTGCACAAATGGACAATAAAGTTTCTTCTAATTTTGATTCTGATTCTTGATTTTTTTGTTGGTGCTAGAATTTAAAAACTGAATACACCTGAAAAAAATAAAAAATAAATAAAAGACAGATATTATAGATTTAAGTGGCATAACCTTTTTGACATGATTGACCGAAACGTTGCTTAAATAAAACTATAACTGAGAGTGAGACAGTGTGCGGGAGCGTCTTCTGGTTTTAAACTGAGGTCATGAAACGATATTACACATGCAGTTCCGGTCAGATCATGTCAGAGCGTCGACACTGTGATAATAAAAATTCTCATGCAAAGAAAAAAAAAAAACGCTTTCAATTAAAAGAAAACACATATTTTAATCCTGCAACAGGACGATGCTGCAAGGTTTTCTTTGTTTTTTGTTGCAGTGTTATGGTGTAAAACAGACCTCGGTGTCTGTGACTGACTTTTATCGTGGTATCACCCTCCCACCCGGAGCAGTGATGATGGTGTATGTGTGTGTGTGTGTGTGTGTGTGTGTGTGTGTGTGTGTGTGTGTGTGTGTGTGTGTTTTGCTGCGAGATGCCCGACTGCGAGGAGTTAGCGCTATAGAAAGGATTTCATCCCAGACTTGGCAGGGGAGGGTCTCTGGGTACGAGGAGAACAATCGTCTCTCCTCCGGTCCTGTCAGCCAGCAAACACAGAGAGCTGGCACGCGCTCAGTGGGAAAAAAGAGCGGGAGAGACAAGGGTGTGTGTGTATGAGTAAGTGTGTATGTGTATGTGTGTGTGTGTGTGTGTGTGTGTGTGTCTGTCACACACTTGTGCCCATCCCTTCCTCACAGTATACCAAAATGGGTTCTGATGATGCCGCTGGGGATTGTGGGATGACAGGCTGGTTCTGCAAAGTGGATGGGAGGACCTCATGAAAATAGTCTGTAAAGATGACCACAGTGTTAGCCTGCTGTCAGACAGGAGAGGGAGGGAGAGGAGGAGGAGAGGAGGAGAGGAGGAGAGGAAGATAGAGACGGAGAGGAAGAGGCTGGCAGAGCAGTATATTGTCTGCCAGGCTGGCCTCAGTGCCAGGCAGCGCTCACATGGGAATATATGTATACGTGTGTGTGTGTATGTGTGTGTGTGTGTGTGCGTGTTTGTGTTGAATCGACAACTCAGGTGGACGAGTGTTTTGATGCAGCGGCTCCTTCGCTCAAACATGTGAACGCAGGAGTCTGACTGCAGGCTGTGTGCGCCTTTATGCGTGAGCAAGAATGAGGAGGAGGAGGAGGAGGGTGAAGTGTGTTTATGTGTTTGTGTGTGTGTGTGTGTGTGTGGATGTGAGGGAGGAGGAGGAGTGGAGGTGGTGGTGGTGGTGGTGGTGGTGGTGTGCACGTTTAAATTCTGTGACATCTGTTCATTACAACTAGAGTGTGTTTATTTTTATACAGCCAGCCACAAGCAGAGAGCTCGACTGGCACCGCTGGTTAATGTACCAACCGGCTACCACGACGACGACGACGACGACGATGGAGGAGCAAATGAAATATTAACCGGCAGACAGACAGAAAGAAAGAAAGAACAGAGTGAAGAGGAGGAGGAGGACAAAGGGAGAGGAAGGAGGAGGGAAAATATGATAAGATAATATGTGACAAAAATGTGCACACACAGTGTTTTCACTCACGCACACAAAGTCCTCGTTTCTGATCCAATTAGAGAGAGAGGAGAGGAGCAGTGGAAACAGGAAACAGGCCTCCATCATGGATCCATCTTGTTGTTGTTGTTGCTCAGATCGTCTCAGACTGACGGTGAGTTCACTGGACTCAGACCAGCTTTGACCTCTGAGTCGTTCAGCCGACACATCTGCAGCAGCTGTGTGATGCTCTCGTGTTAATACAGACCAGAATCTCTGAGGAACGTTTCCCAGCTTCCTGTTGAATCAGTGACACAAAGAATTCATGTGAGAGGAGAAATCAAACACATACACACACACACGTCTTCCTCTTCCTGCTTTAGAGGAACGTTTGTGTTACATAGACATGAAAATAACTTACCATTTCAATACATGTCTAAATACACATATGGTACATGAAGATATATCTATACTACGGTGGCCCTGAGGGCTCAATACACTGCAAATAAATAAAGCAAACACATGCAAAGACACAAACGTGCTGCAAATTCACAGCACAAACTACGTGTTTCAAGGGGACACACAAAAGAGACGGACCTGGCTAAAGACTAAAGCTAAGCTATAGTTCGTATTAGCAATAATATCTATCTATATCTATGAATCTATCTGATCATATGTATTATAACTGTCAATAAAGAAAACAAGAAAAATACTGATACTGACCTCACATCAGTTATTCTACCAAATTGATTCTTTTGTGGAAATCTTCTCAGAGAAAGTTTGGTTCTTTGCAAAGTTGCTATGAAGGTGAATATTATACAAAGGGTGACATGACGTAGGTCGAGTGGCGACTTACTTGGTCTAATGTTGTTTGTCCATGTGGTGGTTGCCGTACCGAGTGCTCCAAGATGGCCGACCAGCTCCAGCAAAGATGGTTTAGAAACAAGACGCCCAACGACGAGCCAGTTTCTCAGTGACTCCGCCCCCTTTAGGAGACCAGCAGACCATGACTCCGCCCCCTTTAGGAGACCAGCAGCAGCAGCAGGTCTTGAGTCTATTGACTCCGATGGGAGAAGTGAACGTGAGCTCAGATTATGGTCGATTCTTTCGCTCCATAGTCACTGAAGTAAATATTGGACTCATTTTTCACAAGAAAACTAATGCTAATGCTAACTAATTTTCATCATCTTAAATATAACTGTTACACCGCATCCTGACATAGCAAGCGAGCAAACCGGCAACAAAATCTCACGCAAAAGTGTCCTGATATGCAGCGTGACGATTTTATCGGGAGTATATTCTATTGGTTCAGAATCCAAACCAATCAAATTATCGAGGGACGTAAACAAACTTCTGGAACTATTTTTAGATTCCTGACATTTCCTGGTTGCCGTTTTTGACATCTTGGAGTATTTTTTCATATTTTATTTCAATGCAATTCTCTCATATTCTACTCTCTCTGCTAATAGGAAGCAGCGTGTACTTTTCAACCAATAAGTGTTAAGGGGCGGGACACGGCCGCAAAATGTCGTCCAGACAGAGACAGAGCGAGAGAGTTTTTCAGGGTTGGGCGTCATCACTGGACAGACATTTTAAACCTTTGTCTAACGCTTGTCTGCTGTCATGTCTTAGTTTGAATCACTTCTATCTGCTAACAAAGAGCTATATATTAAAAAATTCAGTACAATCGGGGTCGATTGTTGTCCGTACATTTTTAAATACTGGGTCAATGATCCGTGCTTTCCCATCATAGCGGCCGGGGAGAATGGTTTGTTTTGTGTGACATGTTTATGGGCGTTCCCTTGGTTGCCGACTCAATCTATACCACTTTATATCATTGGCGCAGCTTGTTATGGGCCATCTTGGTAGTACAGTAGTAGAGGATATTTGGCTCGAGTGCAAGTAGCCAATGCACGGTGCTCAACTACAGCAGACTGGGCCGTGACAGGGAGCTCTGCATGTCGCATGTAGCATCAACGGTCCAGCGCCGAGTGTTTTCAGTTCAGCTGAGGACGCAGCTCTGGACCAACACGTCTCTAATCGTCCTAACAACCAGACCTCTGCATCAACAAGCCCCCACCCCACTGCACCCACCAAGCCCCCCCTCATACTCCCACCCCCACTCCAACTGCCCACAGCCCCGGCCCCACTCCCACGCTCCCCTGGGACGTCCTGCTCTGGAATGCCGCTCATGGGGAAGAATCTCGCTGCAGGCGCTCAAGATGTCACATGTTTCTCTGAGAGATGGAGAGAGAAACAGAGAGAGGGAGAGAGAGGTGTGGCAGGTATAGTGTAGTGCTTTTACAAGGCTGTGACAGGTTGTGTGTGTGTCTACATCTGTGTGTTTGTGTGTGTTTGTGTGTGTGTGTGAGTGACAGATTCCCAGATTAAAGGTTTAGAGGGTTCAGATTAACAGGCTCGGGACACAGCGGCCGCGGCTCTGAGGGGAATTAGGATGCATTAACGTCTCCTTTGCACCAGCACATTAGCCATTCATTACCGTGTGGTTGCACAATCAGCTGCACCACCACCACCGCCACACAAGGCCGCCCCTCGTTTCCCCTCCGTGTTCCCGCTTTCATGACAACAAGAACATGATGGGATGCTTTGTTATTCATCATCTATATTAGCAGGAACGGCAATCAACGTGTCTCTCCTTACCATCCGCAAAACGTCCATAAGGCGAGACACAGGCAAAAACAATCAATTTTGAGATTTTAGGCTATTTTTCTTCCCTAACATGTATTCTTTCAAAAAAAGTCAAAAGAAATGGTAGAAAATACATATTAAGGATTTTATTTTACTTCTCTTTTGTCAGTAGATTTCTCCAAAATTCACAAAAGACTTAGCAGCTACTGTGACAAACTGTGTTGTGCCTGTTGTCTGACCCATGTCATGTCAGGTAGCCTATCATTGTAAAGCCCTGTCTCTCCTAAGCTCCAAAAATGGTCATTTCCTCCGTATCCGTAACCAATCGTAAAAGTATGATTTACATTAACAATCTATGGAATTTTCCAGTACAAGTCTTTAAAGGCCGTTTTCTCAAAATGAGTTCTTCCTCAGACTCTGAGTTAGAAATCTCCACTTCAGCAGCACTTACAGACACCAAACCTTCCAGTTTGATTCCTGTCTATATTCTGAAGGTTTTTACAGAGGGGATTGTTGATATATCATTCAAAGTCTGATTTAGACAACATTTTATTCCTAAAAACATGGCAAAATGTGATTTTTTTTAGGGCTGGTGACAGTATTTTCTCATTTACAGAGTGATAAAAAGAGATATCCAAAATCCCCTCTGTAAAAATATCTGACCCTAATATGTCAATAAAATAAAACAAGAATTTTGAAAGGGGCTTTATCCATTTTTCAGATTTCAGTTCTGGAAATGTATGCAAATTAGCAGATATTTCATTAGATATTGCCTCATTTACATATTTAAACATAAAATTGGACAAAACTTGTAATACAAAAAATATTTGTCTTAATGTAAGTGATAAACTTGGGAAGTTTCATGGTGATATCTGTTAGTTAAAATGTTTACCCTATTCACCTGCAGTGTCTCCCCTCTAACCTAAACTGTGATTCCTCCGACACATCAGAGAATCTTAACTTTTTTTTTTTTTTTTTACAGTGCATGTGAGGAGATAACCCCAAAAAAAAAAGGAAAAATGAATGCAATTGTGTGAGAGCAAACACAGTCAAAGCCACAGCTGGTCTCGACACTGCAGTGAAATCTGTGCACCAACATGTCAGAAATCTGCAGGATCACTCTGTGATGCCAAACACGTGTGACGGTTTCCTGGAGGTTAAAGAGGCCCAAGAAGAAAATATTAGATGAGTTTTTTATTTGGTTTTTTGGTCTTTCTGTCATAGATTTCACGCAGACACGTCACCACAGCCAGAGGGAGAAATAGAAATCTGTGTATGTAATATGGTGGACGACTTGTTTGGGCAAATATTTGTCATTATATACATGGACGCTGGAATGGAGCGAGGCGCCGCTGCCAATTTAGAAAACACAGCAAGCCAAAGAAAAACTGAACGAGCGGCTCGGTGAGAAATCAGACGTGTAAAGACTCACAGCTCTCAACGTCTCTGCTGCTTCTTCTTATGTGGTGCTGATGTGACGTCTCCACTGAAGCTGAGGGGGGATCAATGAGTTGATAGTGGTGAAGTTTCAGCTCATTGTGCATTTTTAATGTCACAGGAAGCTCCTACAAAATAAAAGTTACAGAAACAAGCTATAAACATCTTCCTCAGAGTCACAGAGAGGGAGAAGAAGGTCGAGACAGAAGCTGCACATGACAGACAGAGCTCCGCCGCTCATCATCTGGCTCATATCCTCCCTATGGAGAAGCATGGAGGGGGAGGGTTGGGTTGGGGGGCCATGGACTGGTAGACTGGTGAATGCAGCCAAATACACAGAGAGCATTGAAGAAAACCTGCAACCTGAGACTGAAAGCATGACTCTGACTCACCTTTCAACAGGACAAGACAGAGCTGCAGCCAAGTCTGGGGAGAGATCTGAAGATTCACGATTATTATATCTAAAGATTTTATCCTTTTTTTTCTTTCAGCAAACATTCATTGACACAAATGTATACATTTACGTCTCTAGCGGAAAATTCAAAAAGAAGCAGAAAAGTCAGAAGTAAAACAACAAGAAAACAAAAAGGAAGAGTTAGAGTAAACTTTGTGTAGACTGGATTAAAACATCACTATAGCACAAACAATCTGACACAAAGCCACAAACACAAACTTTAAACTCCACTGCTTTGTCATTAAAGGTTTTCAGAAATGGCCGTTTGTCCTGTTTGTCGCGCCTCCTTCTACGAGTTTCCACGAGTTGCCGCACGAGTTTACCCGAGTAAGGAAAACAAATTTGATTGGTCGTTAACAAGAGGGCGGGATATTCAATGTTTGGGGCGAGACCGAGCTCGGTGTGTGTGTGTTGTCTCAGACGTTTGATTGACGGATGATGGATCCAGTATCAGTGGCTGATGAATCGTGAGCAAGGTGACGCATAATTCGTGCGCCTGCATTATTCAATGCGGAAAAAAACTACTCCACTTTCACCCTAGATTTACTCGAAAATATAATTTTTCACAAAGTTTGGGCTACATCGTCTGATAGATGAGTTATTACACTAATGTTAAGACAGTGGCTTCAAATTAAATTTTCTTCTCTGAATACTTTTAACAGTTTAATGGGGACGTCACCAGGGAAAGGATAGAAAAACAAGGACCGTCCCCATTGGTCGACCTGTCACAGGTGATTCCATTCAATCTTTGAGCTGGAGATAAACATGAGGATAAGTAAAGTAATCGTCAATCATCAGAAGGGTTTTTTGCTGAATAAAGAGTCTGGATACTTTTTTTTTTTTTTTTTGGCAAAAATTGAAATTTTTATGAATTCACAATTGAATCTCCAAGTGTGTAGAAAGTGATTCACCGTGGTGTCTGTCCAGTGACACTGCTGGATGAATAAATAAATAAATTAGTAAATAAACTATTGTTTTAATGTCAACTTTAAAGGTGGTGGTGAAGTGAGAATCATCATCATCATGAGTTGCTGCAGGTTTGAAAGCGACACCTTGTTTGGTTTTTTGGCAGAAGCAACAGGAGCAATTGGACATGGAAAAGCAACCAGCACAATGGTGTGAAACAGAAACCCACCGGCTCATACCACTGCCTCAGTTTATTATTGTGTTGAGGTGTTGTGTGATGCATTTGGCTTCATTAAAGCCGTTGTTGATGTTTTTTAAAAAAGAAAGAAAAAAATTGTTGTGTACAGAACAACACTCGGCTCGGAGCTGCAAAACTTTTCCATGTTTTTTGTGTGCGTTGCCTTCGGGCGCCAGGAGAGATGTGAAGACATGGATTGACACACCATCTCTCCTCCAAAGCCTTCCTCCTCAGCCTCGACAGATTAAGGGATTAGCAGGCAAGGCGAGCACCAAAGCTGGCTAATTCTCACCCAAGCACAGAGAGCCTGGGCTCCGCAGAGCCCCGCGGAGCCCGGGCTCTCCTCAGAGCAGCTGTGTGGTGGTGGAGGTGGAGGAGGAGGAGGGAGGGAGGGAGGGATGGAGGGATGGAGCCGCCTCCCTCAGAGGAGCCGGAGGAGAAGAGATAGAAATCAAAGCATTACTCACACGGCTTTCTCTCTGTGGCACTGATGACTTTTTGTTAATTAGCACAGACCGCTAATAGTTCAAACGCAGCCAAACTTCTGCACAACACAATCTTCAAAAACAAACTTTTTCTCTCCATAATTCTGGCTCTTAATCTCATATATGATGTTTTTATTGGTATTATTTGCATTTTGTGCCGTTAGATCTTCTATAAAGTGAGCGTGATGGGATTTACATTCAGCTGTTAGTGTTTCTGCCCCTGCATGCACCTTCTTTTTTCTTTTTTTTTTTTGCAGTTTTCTGTTTATTTTTAAACATTTTCAAAATATTTTTCCATCCACATCATGAGGATGAGCGTCTTCACTTTTGTGAAGACGCTGACAGCTGAGAGATGACGAGAAAAGATGATAAACAGCAACATCTGAGGTTCATTTAGGTTCTATTCTACTGGATATGATCAGACTGACTCGACCTGATCCAGGCAAATAAGACAAACCAGGACCCGTGGTTTAGGATTAAAGACCAGGATCCATGTTGACTGACGAACACGTCTTCTATATTTAGGTTTAATTACGGCAGAGAGACACAGGAAAGTTCACAAAGTGCCACCGTGCTGCAGTCGACCTGGACAACACATGTAGTAGTTTGTGTTTTTGTGTTTCCTGTACGGTGGCCCTGAGAGCCCAACAAACACTAATATGCTGCAAATTTGCATAACACAAGTGATATGCAAGTGTTCCCGGGGGACAATAGAAAGTGATGCACCTGTCTAACACTTGCCATTCAATGTCCGATTGTGACTTTAGGAGTTTAAAGCATTAAGTATCATTAAATATTGTTCCCTCGGCATTCATGCTGTTAAATGCAGAGCTTTTTTATTCTCATCATTGTTATTTATTCTGCTCTCTCCTTTTTTTTATTGCACCTTACTGGCAATTACCTTCTTGTATTTATGAGCTTTTCTTTATTTCCTATGTCCCATCATGCTACCTCCTTTATGTTGTGTGTGAATGACTGTATGTGCATGGCCACAATGGACTGTAGGAACTGAATTAACAAAGTCTTCTGCATCTTTATCTGTATAACACGTGTGTTCAGCAGCAGGTTCATCACCGCTTTTACTCTGACAAAAGAGGACGATACGGTGCCACAGGTTTGGACAGTTTGGATTCCACCTTCATTGTGCTCTGAAGCTGAAGCTAAATCAGCAGCACACTTTTTTGTATTTTGTATTTACATGTGTTTCCTTAAGCTGCAGTGTTGCTGAGCCCTCCAGGCCACCGTAGTGCAGATACAGAAGACCAAGAAAAGCAAAGCTGCATCTGTGTCGTCTCGGTGTTTCTGCAGTTTTTCAGCAATTGCACACTAAACCCACCCTCTCTCACTATCCTTTCTAAAAATAAAAACCAATCAATCAATGAGGCATCTAATCTGTGTTCAGTCGTCACGGAGACCGCTGGAATCTGACCATCGAGCCAAGCCAGCGCTTTACAACAATATTTACTACTTCAGTTGGACGAAGGAAGGTTGGTTGGAAAAGTTGGCGGGACACACAAAGGCAGACAATGAGGCGCGGGGACGAGATTTCCCAACAGTGTTTCATCACAAACACGCGCACACACACATGCACACACACAGACACACACACACACATGCACACAAACCCCATTCATCTTAAGTTTGGGCGCACGTTGGAGACCGAAGGCAAGCAAACGACATCCATCTCAGTTCACGTGCAGTAAACAAGAGGAAAGGCAATGAAAGAAGGAGAGAGAGAGAAAGAGGGAGAGAAGAGGGGGAAGAGAGGAGGAGGGGGGGTTAAAGATGGAGGAGGAGAGGGGCCGTGGTTTTTTGGGCGCGTGCTCTCCAGCGGGCAGAGGACAATGCAGAGCTGGCAGAGTCGGTGCCTGGTGCCAGGGGGAATAGAGTGCCACATGGTGCCCCTTCTGAGCAGGGCCAGCCTGGAGGGGGGATGTGGGCCACAATGCATGTACGCGTGTGTGCGCTCGTGTCTGCTTTTGTGTGCGCACGTGTACGTACATGTGTATGCAAGACCATTCGCCATCCATTCACCATCCATTCACCATTCACCATCCATCCAGCATCCAGCATCCGGGGCTGCGTCGTGTCTGAAGCTGCAGAGACGAGAAAGAAAGAAGCATCTTAAAGTTTTAAAGGTGGAAAATATGTAGATTGATGTGTGTGTGTGGGTGCAGAGAGGTGGGGCACAGGGTGTGTGTGTGTGTGTGTGTGGTGGGGGGGTGAGGAGCAGGGGGAGGAGGAGGAGGAGGTGGGGGGAGTCCCAGTTCCCTTTTGCATCTTAAATTCCTCAACATCTGTTCAACCCTTCTCCATGGTAGCAGCAGCAGCGGGTTGTGATGTGTGTGTGTGTGTGTGTGTGTGTCTGAGAGTGTGTGTGTGTGCATGCATGTTTGTGTGTGTGTTTGTATGAGTGCATCTGTGTGTGTGTGAGTGTCTTTCTGCATATGTGCATGCTCTGCTGAAGGTGCTGGTTGTTACCCGCACCTTAATTAGAAGGAGACAGAGACTCATTTTCAACAATACTTGCAGGTAATGTGACGAGCTCGTGTTGAATACAAAGAGAGAGAGAGACACACACACACACACTGCAAAAACATGCACAACATGGACAAACACACACACATGCACATGCACACGTCCAAAACACAGCGACAGCTCCTGTGCTCCCGGCGCCGTGACCCACATCCTACTTCACAAGTTCAATCCCTCTGATCAAAACTACAATGTATGTTACAGGTCACAGTCGGAGGAGTGTGTGTGCATGTGTGTGTGGCTGAAACAGGCCAACACACACACACATGCACACACACACATGCACGCAACCAACTAGGTCAACCTTGAATGGCCTAAGTGTGAGTGCGAGGCGCGTGAACGCCTCAGTGCTTCGGCTCCGTTGTTGTTGTTGCACAGATTGCAGAGATGTGGGTTAGCGTTAGCGACGTTAGCATGCCACAAGGAATGACAGAGATTTTCTTTTTCAGATGAAATATTTAGCGGCTGTGTGGCAGCGCCTGCACACCAGCCACACAAAACACAAACACACACACACACATTATCACATACACAGATGTGCGGCTGCACGCGGCGCTGGAGAAACATTTCTCTCAGATTCTGTAAAGAGACCAGAGAGGAAACATGTTTGACTTTTCTGTGTCTTTGATTCCAGTGGCTTCATAATTTAATACAAAGGAGCTCCGCACAGTGAAGCTGTTTGAACTCACACTCAGATGAAAAGTTATATTATGATAGAAACTTGGTTTTGAAGAGATTTATAGAAAATTTGAATTACTCTTTACTTTCACAGAATAAAAAAATCAAGAAAACCAGGTGACAAAGATGAATATTTACATATTTCAAATGTTCAGTGTCCATAGTGATTTATCATGATTTATTGCATTAATCAAACATTTTTCATTTGTTCAGTCGTCCTTACGGGGACTTTTTTTTGAAGTGTTTAATACTAATGGACAAATGCTGCTTTATTCAAATGTAACGTTATTGTCCATTAACCAAAAACAATGACAGATTTTGTCCTGAAATCCTTTAAAGGCCTCGCTGCCTTTGGCTTAAAGGGAAAAAATGCATTGAAGCTGCATCAGTTATTTGTCTCACCAGAAAAAACTAAATGATAAAGTTGTTTTCTGAATTATGGGTTTTTGTTTTTTGACGTCTTTGCTTTTACGTGTTTTATTAAAAATCTAGTGCACTGAGCCCTCAGGGCCACCGTAGTCAGGCCCTAAGTCAAAGTCCACTTTATTTGTCAACGCTGCTATATAAATGGATTGAAATTTTGTTTCTCTCCGTTCACGGTGCCGTTTAAATAAAATAAATACAAACAATATAAAAAATATATGAGACACACACATTTAAATCTAAAAAATATCTTTAAAAAATATGAATAATATGTATGTACGTATAGCACCAGACTCTCGTATATAGCTGTAACTTCATTCACACCTAACGGCTAAAAAACTGTAGCATGAAAAATATAAAAAAAAGACTCAGAATGAACAAGAAAGAAGTTTAAATATAAATACAATAAGTTTAAAAAGTAATGAATTAATTACAGGCTGCTGCTTCCTCACATGGACTCAGGCCTATAATATAAAGTCACAACCTCACACTGAAATCCAGTGTTTTCAGCTCCTCATGCTACTTCACACTGTTATATATTTTATTTCCTTTTACTCCACAGACACAGCAGGAAGTCGACACTGAGCTGATTATGATTTTTATATCAGATTTATAAACTGGATCTCTGTCCTGCAGCATCAACACGTCACTGATCTGTTGATATCTGTTCTGTAACTCAGGAGGTTTAGAAAGTGTTTAGGACAGTATGTAAACACACACACACACAGAGACACACACACACAGACACACACACACACAGAGGCGTGGACGACCTCTCTCTCTCGTCCCTCCAGCGCCCCCGTCCCACCCACTAACCCCGCTGCCAGTCTTGTGCCACCTTGATGCCAAGTCTGCCAAACTTATGTCACATCAGCGCCGCCCCGGTGTCAACTCCTCACTGTACATATGCCAACCCGCTGCCCTCCACATGCCAACCTCATGCTACAGCCGTGGCAATCCTCTGACAACAATATGCCAAAACGACCGAGGAGGAGGAGGAGGAGGAGGAGGAGGAGGAGGAAGACCTCTGAGATAATCCCTAACTAATAACACTAACTAACGCCACCACCATCACTGCTGCTGTGGAGAGACAGACAGAGCATAGTGTGAATTACAGGGGGTAAAAGACTTCAACCCCCCTAACAGAGCTACAAATAACAGATTGAGGGGGTTGACACATTTATCTTTCTTATCAGTAATCATAAATACTACAATAGACAGTATTTTATATTATATAGGAAGATGCTTCACACACCCCTAAATGGATTATTCCCTTTAATATTGAAAACAATGGTGACGTCAAACTTTGCACCTCAACTAATGTACCAACATGTTGCGAAAGCTGATGTTTAATTTCATGTGTCGTTTGGACTTGTCTGATAATTGCATTATTAAGGCCTTAACCTGCCCCATGATGGGATATCGGTTCACATCCAGGCTTCGTCAGCACTGGCACAATAGTTTGCATTGTTTCTTTTAAACAAACAGTGACAAATTACTGTATTTTTTTTTCCTCCTGTTTGCTTGGTTGTTTGTTTTGTATGCCATGTGTGTGTATGAGAGTGGACCATTTTTGAGTCTATAATAAAGATTATTATTATTTGTGAACTGTTTTCTTAAAATAGTCCACTATGTTTCTCACTTCTGAATTAACGTTAACGATAAGAGTCACCAAGAGCTCAGTCCTACTGTATCTTATCCATTCATTTCCATACTGGGACCAGTGAATCTGTCTAGGGAACGTATCTGCCATCGTCTCTGGCATGTTGACAGTGTGTTTGCTTCTGGTTCATTGTGTGTGGATATGTGTTTGAGCAGAACTGAGGGTTTGCTAGGGTGTGCGTTGTGGTTGTTTGTGTGGTACAATATTTGCTGCATGAACTGTAAAAATGAGGTAAAATTTGGTTTTTCATCATCATCATCATCTCTTCACTGAACAAAAAGGAAACTGTAAATATTGTAAGACTTCTGTTAATTAACCTTCCTCTTGTGTTCGGGTCACCACTGACCTGTTTTCTGGTTTTAAATGCATAAAAGTAACACATTCATTTGTTTTTAGCATCAAGGCTTTTTTTCCCACAAAAATCTAAAATGCTCCGGTTAAAATTATGACATTTGTGTTGTTAGGGTCAATTTTGACCCGGTTATAACGATAAGAACAACCAACCTTTTCATGGATAAGGAAGCCTAACAACGTAACCAAGAGATGAGAAACAAATACGATGATAAATAATTGTTTTTAGTGTGTTTTACAGCTGATAAGATTCGGGTCAAAACCGATCCTAACACAAGAGATGGTAGCAGAAAGCAAGAGGTTACATTGAAGACAAGAGGTATACTGACAATAAAGGCCGAGGGGCCCACACCGAAAATGTTAAAACCAATATTTTCATGGATAAAGGAGCCTAATGATGTAACCAAGAGAAGAAAAACTAATTAGATGAAAAAAAAATGCTTTTAGTGTATTTTACAGCTGATTTAAAACACAGGTCAAAACTGACCCTAACAGCAGAAAGCTGACACAAGACGAAGGTTAACTGGAGGAGCAACGCGCCTCCTGTGCTGTACTGAAATGTTGACCCCCCCCCCAAACAAATGTCATTGTATAATTCGCACTCTGAGACAGTGAATGGAAAAAAAAGTGGTAAAAGGTGAAAAGTCGGTGGTGGTGACTCAGGGTTGAAAGACGAGCGTTCTTCTTCACTGGAGGCAATTAGCAGAGAAATCTGCTCCAGAGCTTCACTTAAGCTCTAATCTCAGAGTCTGAGGCTGCAGCCCTCACCTCTGTCTCTCTGCCTCCCTCTCTCTCTCTCTCCTGATGCCTGCTGGCACTTTGGGAGCAGTGCCCCTCCAACCCCCCCCCCCCACCTCTCCCCCACCCTCTTCCTACCCCTCCCCTCCCCTCCCCCCCTCCCCTCTCCTCCCTCCTCTGGATGCCAGCCGACGGCCCTCACAGTGTGGCACGCCATCTGCTGCCGCCCGCCCCGGCAACCCATCCACCCCCCTCCTCCCCCTCCTCCCCCTCCTCCTCGCTAACTCTACCCCCCTCCCCACCCCCCCCACCCCCCCAACACCACCACCACCCCACCCCTGCAGACAGCAGCTACCCACAATCCCCCTCTGCCTCAGCCGCGCGGCGCATAGAACAGGAGGCTTTCGCACAGATCACTTCACCCCCTGATGCCCCCGCCAGAGAGGAGGAAGCTGTGTGTGTGTGTGTGTGTGTGTGTGTGTGGTGGAGGCGGCAGAGGCCTTACAGACAAAGTAGTCGAGCTTTTTTAGTTCTGTGTGTAAATAACAACAACTAAAACACACACACACACACTGTACATGCACACACACAAACAAACGCACACACTCTAGGAAACACATGGTGCTGCTTTAATTTCTGGTTTCTTGCTGAATTTGCATTTAGAAGTTAACAGTTCTAACACACACACACACACACACACACACTTGTGAAGTTTAGTTACTTGGTTGAGACACACACACATGCACACACACACCTCTCTCTCTCTCTCACATGCAAACCTGAGTTAAAGGGTCAAATAATGTTTTTTTCACATTGAATCATTTACAAATAACTAGTACGTTATATATATATATATATATATATATATATAGAACGAATCGCCTTGTTTACAACTAGGTCTACTTCCGGGTAGAAAACCAGCATGAGAAGAACAATAATGACAGACGAGAGTTTCGCTATACATCTCATTTTCACGTCACTAAATTAGCAGGGCTAACCGTTAGCTACCTGTTTAACTACTGCCATTAGCTGTCCCTGTCAGCTGCAGCCACTGATGCTTTCTAGACACCGTGTGTCCCAAATCGTGCACTTCTGCACTTACACTTATATTATACACATATTCAGTGTTCACACTGAGCAGTACGCGAAAATAGTGCGCTATACGCACTCCATTGGCGCACTCAAACGGCCAGAAAATTATCGTTGGACACGTTCCACCTTTGCACCTCAGGGCCACCGTAAAGTTTTTTCCACATTGAATCATTTATAAATAACTATTGTAGGTTATATTTATATAGCCTATTTTTATACAGTAGGCCTATTGTAGCTGAATGGGCGGCGGACACGTTGGCCAATCATAAAGCAAAGATCTTTGGATCCAAACACACACACACAGACACAGGCTACATAGACAGACACACTGCTGTGCGTGCTGCTGTTTGAGATCTGACGGCGTCTTTGTGGCCGAGGCCTCTGATCATCGTTTAGCTTTGAAGAAAGACGGAGAAATGGGGACGAGGGACATCAAACTACAGCAGAGAGAGACAGAGAGAGAGACAGAAAGAGAGAGAGAGAGCAGTGCTCCATCCATCTTGTGTGGGTATGGAGCCTCATGGCTGGCACTCTATCCATCAATGAGCGCAACATTAACTCTCTGGATCAGAACCAACATCCCCAGATCTCCCTCCATCTCTCTTCCCCTCCCCTCACTCTGCTAAACACACACACACACACACACGCACACACACACCATTAGTATTCCACTGCCATCTATGAAAAACCCTCAACATCCACCTTTCTACCTTCCTCTCTCTCTCTCACACACACACTCACACTTAAAGATCCGGTTTGTTTTCTGTACTCGTCCCAACATCTCATCCCACTCTTGTTGCAAATCAAAGAGATATTTTTATTTTTCTCTCGTCTAGTTTCTGAGCTCCTCCATCTCTTCCCTCGCTTCATCTCTACACACACACACCGTTCGCCACCTAAACACCACAACCTCCTCGTCCTCCTCTGATGTCTCGATTCACCTCCTCTCCTCTCCACATCTCCTCTCCTCTCCTCTCCTCTCTTCGTCTTTCTCTCTCTCTCTTTGTCTTTCTCTCTCTCTCTTTCTTTCTCTCCCAGTTGGTGTTAATAATTTAACTACTGAGCTGCTGCAGAGCTGGCTCCGGTCCAGGCCTCAGATTGGCACTGTCTGTCTATTTATGACAGTGTGTGGCGGCTGCACATGTGTGGGATGTGCAAGAGTGAGAGGATGACTGTCTGTGTGTGTGTGTGTGTGTGTGTGTGTGTGTCTATGTGTGTGTGTTTAAGTGTGTAAGAGTGTGTGTGAGGGGGTGAGGATGTGCATGTGTTTCCCTATTAGACTTCAGCCAATAGCAAATTAGCCTCTAAAGCCATAAGACTGTCGCCTCCAGTGGAGACCTGCAGTAGATACGAAGCCTGACTCGTCCTCCTGTTATGTGTCATCAGCCAATCACAGCCGGCGATACTGCTTTCACTGGACCTTCATGTTCAACATTCAAGTGCAATAGAGCTTCTTTTTTTTTTTTTCTTCTTCTATTCACCACTTTAAACCTTTAAACGCTCCTCTGATGAACAATGATGTCATGGGTTCTGTTGTGTTCAAATAACGCCGTAAATTACATTCTCATCTCTGCTGCTGCACTCCCCCTCAACCTGGCAGTGGCACACGAGGCAGAGCAGAGCAGAGCTGGTGGGTTGGCTCCGGTTCTTAAGAGAGACGACGGTCCTGGAGTTAAAGAGAGGAATAAAAACAGCAGAAACACACTTAAAAAAAGAAGAAAAAAGGAGAAGCTGCCATTATTTTTGTTATAAATAAGGATTCAAAGCGGTAGCGGCGGCGGCTTAGATCCTCAATGAGCTGCAGAGTAAAGAAAGAAAGAAAGAAGAGAAAGGTGAAAGTTTAAGGTACAGGGATTGTATAAAAGAGATTTTCATCATACATCAAAGAAAGAAAAATAAGAAAGAAGTGCCTCCATGATGTGTGCAAATGTGCAAAATCAAATTTCCATGTGCAGAGGACGAGGCATCAGTGGGTAAATTAGAGGAAAATATTCTATGTTATTTAAACATAAATATTTAAAATTATCATATTTTTCTGAAATTCACAATAAAATGTTTTTTTTTTTAAATCAATGTTTTCTCACTTTATCTATAAAAAAAGATTTAAAAAAAGAAAGAATAAAAAGCTTCACTTCATTGTGTAATGACGACCTCAGCAACAATTTCCCCCAAAATCTGTTCCCTACATTTACCTGAACACACACACACACACACACACACACACACACACACACACGCTCGGCACAAATTCAGCTAATCTGGGAGAAAAAAAAACACACAAACACAAAAAAACCGAGGTGACATTTCCGAAGCAAGTGTGTGACACAGTGCGAATCTCGATGGCACCTCCCACACCTCTCACCCTCCCACGATCCTGCCTGCAAAGAGATCCAGAGAAGAAGGAGAGGAAGAAGAAGACGGCAGAGGAGGAGGAGGAGGAAGAGGAGGACAAGAAGAAGAAGAAGAAGAAGAAGAAGAAGAAGAAGAAGAAGAAGAAGAAGAAGAAGAAGAAGAAGAAGAAGAAGAAGAAGAAGAAGAAGAAGAAGAAGAAGAAGAAGAAGAAGAAGAAGAAGGAGAAGAAGCTGAGCTCACAACATCATTTCTCATCAACAGACTTTTTTTTTTATTTAACCCTGAACTAATCAGAGTCAGAGATGTTTGGATGTTTTGCAGTTTTTTTCTTTTATTCCTCCTTCACCTCAGTGTTTCTCTGAGCCTCCGTGTTTTTAGACGGCGGCCTCGCTGCGACTCATAGTAAACAGACATATGCACGGCCGCCCACTGCTCCACCTTATCTAAATCAAATACTATCTCATAAGGGCCTTTCACACTCGCCTGAAAACATAAACAACACCAGCAGCAGCAGCATCGGCGCGTACAGGCGGCTGCGTGCACGCCGAACCTGCACTGTCATTAATTTCAAAGATGGAGGGAGGTCAGTGCACCAGACGGTGTTTGTGTGTCTGTGTGCAAGCATGTGTTGCAGCAGGCAGCCTCGCATGGCTGTAGATGAGCGCTCGCATGTACTGGATGTATGTGAGTCTGTGTGCATGTCGATGCGGGGGGGGGAGGGGAGGGAAACATGCATGTGCACACAGACACAGACACACACACACACACACACACACACACACAGAGACACCGGTGTTGACAGGTGGCTGTGGTAAAGAGGTGGTCCCTGAGCTGGGGTCTGCCTGTCTCTGGCTGAGAGAGAGAGGAATAAAAAGCTCCCAGCAGCTGTCGCCCTAATTCCTCTAACACGGTGCTTGTGCTCTGATTAGAAAACAGATCTGGCCTCTAATTTACTCCTGACACCAGCTAATGCTCTATATCTCAATCGCTCCGTCCCTGCTCGCCACTGGCCTGATCTGGCCGGACGGACACACACACACATTAACACACACACACACACCTGGAGGCTCAGGAGGCCGAGGGACACTCGAGTAGAAATAGATGGAGTCACCTCCACCGGTGTCGTTCTTCCCCTCAGTCTGAAAACACAGCAAACATAGAGAAGAGTCAGAGTGTCGCTTCACCACGGCTAAAAGGAGCCAAAGTCTCCCAGAGGGAAAACAACATGCTGCAGAAAAAACAGATGCAAAAAGATATTAGATATTAAATATACATATTTTATTTAAATTAGGGGTGTCAAACGTGCAGCCCGTGGACCAAAACCAGCCCAGCAAAGGGTCCAATCCGGCCCTCAGGATGAATAGAGAGCCTAGGCGGAAGCGGAAGAGAAGCTCAATTTGGAAAAAAATCTCCATGTAAGTGAATGGGAGTCAAAATTTTATTTTGTGATCTGATTGAATTAAGTCATGAGAAAAAAAAGACCTTACGCTATTTAAAACATCGTGTTTCATGCCAAAAAATCAGCAGTTTGTCGCAAAATGGCAACGGAAGAATGTATTTAGTGTGCAGCAGCTGACATGGGAAAGGGCGCCATGTG